>NC_142031.1:96262050-96564966 GCF_982192425.1 Myodes glareolus | reverse complement strand
TGTGATAGAGACCATGGCCCAGCCAATTTGAGGAAGGAATGGATTTATTTGGTTCAGTTTACAGGTGACAGTGCATTGAAGGAAGCCAGGGCAGGAGCTCGAGGACTGAACATGGCGGCAGGAACAGAAGCTGAATCCGTGGAGAATGTTTTGCTTGTAGGATTGCTTGCCGTGGCTTGCTTCGCTATCTGTCTTATACAGCCCAAGTCCACCCCTGCAGGGATGGTACCATCCACAGTCCCAGGTACATTACTAAGCAAGAAAGATGCCCCACAGACATGCCCACAAACCAATCTGGTGGGGCCAGTTACTCAACTGAGGTTCTTTCCAGACATATCTAGATTTGTGTCAAGTTGACAAAATTTAACCAGCGCCTGTGTAGTTTACCAGAACCTGGTCGTTTCTGGGTATCCTGACCTGGCTATTCCTGACCAGCTGAGCCTGGAACTGTGAAGGTTCCCTCTCGCTCCCAGTGGACCCTGGCCAGCTTCTCTGCTCCACCTCATCCCTGCCCGTTAGTAAGGGTGGAGGTGTTGATGGAAACCAGAAGGCTGTATCCATTCAAACTAGCGTGGTATTGTTCTCAGTCATATAAACCTTCAAAGAAGAGAGAAAGGATACTAAAAGAAACGACTAGAAATCTGCTCTCACAGTGGTTCTCGCCCTTCCTATTGCTGGGACCCTTAATACGGTTCCTCTAGGTGTGGTAACCCCGACCATAAAATTATTTCATTGCTGCTTCATAGCCGGATCTTTGCTACTGTTATGAATCATAATGTAAAGATCTGATATGTAACCCCTGGGAAAGGGTCTTTCAACTCCGCCAAAGGAGTCTTGACCCACAGGTTGAGAACCACTGTGCAGTAGTCCATTCTGATGAGTAGGAAGAGAATCTATATGTGAAGTAGAGGAAAAGCACCTCAGATAAAGAACTTAAGAACGTGAAGATTCTGGGACTACTATCCTAAGGTTGAAATTCCTCAGTGTGTGTGTGTGTGTGTGTGTGTACATGTGTGTGTGCATGGGGTGTGTATGTGTGTGTATGCGTGAGTGTGTGTGTGTGTGTGTGTGTGTGTGTGTGTGTATACCATCCACCTTGTTTTTTGAAGCCAAGTCCCTTAAGAACCTGGAGCATGTAGTTAAGCAAGCTTTGTCGGTCCCTCCTCCACTGTACCATAATTGCAGGCGTGTGGTCCCAGGCCTTGCTTTATTTCCTCACAGACTCTGGGAGAGGCAACTCGTGTCTGCATGCTCGTATGGCAAGCACTTTATCTCCCGAGCCATCACTCTCTACCCTGTCCTCTATTTTTTGAGAGTGGAGACACTTATTTGACAGGTTTAAGTGGCCATGCTTAGCTCTGCCCTCCTTCCTCCTAGGGTCAGCAGCAGCAATCCATACCGGTTCTGCTCTGCTTCTCTGAGTTACTCCTCCTCCCTTCCCCTCCCTCAGCCTCTCCTCGGGCCTGGTATTTTGTGCTTGATTGGGTTTAGCCTTACCAAGGCCCTTTTGTTAGCAGATCTAATGTGACGTGCTCCAGTCTGGTCTCCATCACAAATAAAAATGACATTTGGATTTAATACTTTATTTCCCAATTATTAAGCATTCAGACAAGGAAATGATAAGCTATTTCTTGGTGATTGAAACAGATTTGGTGAAAATACCCCAGGGTTTGAAGTCAGAACCCCAATGGCTAGATTGTTGGTTTGTTTGTTTTTTGTTTTGTTTTGTTTTGTTTTGTTTTTCCAGATAGCGTTTCTCTTGAAATAGCTCTGACTGTCCTGGAACTTGCTTTGTAGACCAGGATGGCCTCAGACTCACAGAGATCCTCCTGCCTCTACCTACAGAGTGCTGGGATTAAAGGCATGCACCACCATGCCCAGACAATATCTGGACTTTTATTCTTTTACTTTTCAGTACGTGAGACCCTGGAGGGACTGTGGTATTCAAATTGTCTTATACTAGGAGAAAGATCTAAGATGTCATTTCCTTTCTCCTAGTATTGGTATTTATGTTGACAATGCAAATCAATGGTGGGTAAAACTGTTGGTGCCTTAATACAAATCAAGATAATTGCACCAGACCCAGCTTCTAGCCACTGTGTGTCTTACTGCCATACACTTGCAGTAGAAGAAGAAAAAAAAGTCTATTTCGTTTAAGAATGTCTCCGATGAAGCAGTAAAAATGATTAATTTTATTAAATCTCAACCTTTGAATATAAGTCCTTTCAATATTTTTCTGTGGGGGAATTACACTTTATAAAGTGAGCCATTTACTATGAGAATGTGTCTGGTAGGATGCCTCCCATGAATAGCTGTCCCTTGGTGCCCTCAGGCAGATTTCCAGCAAGTTCTGCAGCAAGGTACCACAGTGACCTGTCTGCTGGTTGGGAACCATTGTGGTGACCTCTCCACTAAGTCTGGACCACTCTGGGTGGAAGAAAGGAAATACTCCTTGGTCATGGGACAGTGATGCCCCTTACAAATGCCATCAAATATGTTGTTCTTACAACCTAAACTCTCAATACTCTAGTGTTCTCTAATGTTCTAGTTTAGAATCATTACGTTAAACCTTCCGATTCAACGTCCTATATGGTGTCCTTCTCCCAGCTGGTACCTCCCATTAAAGTGGAGATGGTTTCCTCCAAAAAATAAGAGGTTCTAGACCTTTCTTTCCTGTGTCCAACAGTCTCCCAGATATTCAGTGAAATTACACCAACAGTTCTCAACCTTTCTAGTGCTGCGACCCTTTCAAGCAGTTCCTCATATTGTGGTGACCCCCGATCATAAAATTATTTCCGTTTCTACTTCATAACTGTAATTTTCTACTGTTATGATTGTAATGTAAATATCTGATATGCCACTCTGGGGTTGGGGGTTGTGACCTAGAGGTTCAGAACCACTGGATTATACCCTAGCAAAGGGGGTTTTTAAAGAACTCGCTCAGAGTCCTGGCTTTTGAACTGGGTGAGAAAGGGTGGTGGCACCTTGTTTTGTTGCTTGAATGTCCCACTTATTTCACGAGCTGAATCTGCTGTGCCAGCTTCTGCTTTCTTCTTCTCACGCAATGCACAGAACCAGAATGCCTTTCTAACTGAGCCTGGAGAAGTCATGGCCAAGCAGCTACTTAGAAACCAATTGGTCCACTTTCTCTTCCTTCTCTTTTCCTCCCTAGGGTCACTCTTGACTGTGAGTGGCCGGGAGAGGAAAGCATGGGCTGGAGGAGGCTGCCTCTAGGGCTGTGCTCAGACAGCCCTTTCCCTGCCACTTTTCAATGCTTTTAAAACATTATCTGTAGCCGAGTGGTGGTGGTGCACGCCTTTAATCACGGTGCTCAGAGAGGTAGAGACAGATGGATCTCTGTGAGTTTGAGGCCAGCCTGGTCTACAAGTGAGTTCCAGGATAGCCAGAGATACACAGAGAAACCTGTCTCAAAACAAAACAAAACAAAACAAAACAAACAACAGCAACAACAACAAAACACCTATTACATATAATTAGAATGTCTGGGTCTCTGATGGGATGTGTGACCATAAGTTAAGATAAGAAAGACTGCAGACTGCATACTTGTTTGGAAAGATGTCCGTCAAATCCCTCTGGAGCCCAACATCCTAGAAGACACAGAGCAAGGGTAAATCACAAGCACCAGTCTCTTTCTTCAGGTCGCTTGACTCCCTGAACTTCTCATTGCTCTGTCTGCCGACATTTCTTCTGCTAGAACAACGTCTCCCAGACACTGTCTGATACACTGGCCGAGCCACTTGTCATTGCAGTCGCTTGTGCTCCTGGTGAGCCCTCCCGTCTGAATTCAGTTTCTCGTGCTCTTCCTTCTTCCCCAAAGTATTGCTTTCTCTGGGCCTGCCTTTAGCTCACAAGGAACGTTATTCAACACTCCCAAAGCTGATCTAAGAACCCCAGATGGATTCCATATGCTAGTCTGGGACGACTTTCTTACACTTCCCCTTAGTCAGGCTACATGCCTCTAAAAACCCTAGTCTTCTATCCTAACATCCTAACATGCTGGGATATAGACTTGTACCCATGTTCCCTTTTAAAAAATAAAGCAAATGTATCGCCATATGATATAATTTTGTGTTATATAATTATTATGTATAATTACATATAGCACATACATGTATATGTGTACAGGGTAGGGGAAATTGGAAAGAAAAAAGGATTTCCAGTCTTACTCATATTTGGCATGATTCGATGGTGGCTACTCTTATTTGAACCTAAGTAATCAATGCACAAATTATCTGGGTGACTTGCTTAAGTGACACTCTGATATTGGCCTCTTGTGGATGACATGTGGAACATCAAGAGAATAAGAGGGTTTGAACACTTGTGGACTATGTGAGTCAGGCTAGCAGAAAAAGAATGTAAGTCTACTGAGGACCCGTGAACTCACCTCCTTGCCTTTAGGACCAGACTTGTGGGTGAAGGGTCCCCAAGAAGCTATCCATAGCATATGGTCAGGAGCTCAATTTTCTGGCTGGGAGATGGTCGACCTTGAGGAAGGCTAGCATAGGGGACTGAGAATCAGCATGTCTGTCCTCTTCAGCTCCCTACAGATACGGAACTACATCTCAGGAGCCAAGCTTAAGAGTTAAAATTAAAGGTTCTACTGCTCCATCTCTGGCTCCCCTCCCCTACCTAGTCCAACTGTCCTCCCGAAGGAAATTATCCAGCTGTCATGGCAGCCTCCAGATCTACTAGCAGAGAGCTGTGCCAGTCACCCAAGGGAAGGGCTCATGGTAAGTGGCTCAGATCACATAGATATTCAAATCATAATGAAAAGCAAGGGTACAGAGATGTGGGAGACCCTCTTTCAGTACTGTGAGAGGGAGGAGAAGCATCCATGGATCCTAGGGTATATGCTAATTCCAGGCCTGGTCCCTCCAGTTGCTGGTGGGGTAATGTGCACTGAGTTGAGGTTTGCCTGGGGGTCCTAATGACAGAGGGTACCTGGAGGCTAATCACATATCCACTACATTAAAAAGACAAAGGTCAGGTACAACTGGCTGCAGTTCAGTTTCTCCACTAGTCTCCTGAAGGTCTTGGCTATTCGTCTACATTTCTAGAGTCTCACATGGAAGACATCATTGGGGGCATCACCATGAAGGCAAATTGAAGGAGTGTCTCCTGCATCTTGTGCACGGTTGCTGTGTCCTGAATATTCGGTGCCTCTTGCGCCTCATGTATATTTAGTGTGAGTCATGAATATGCAATGCCTATTCTGTTCCTTCATCCTTTCCTATCTGCGTTCACACTTATGTGCTTCCCTCTCTTACAGCCATTGGTTTCTGCGCTGCACACTAACTAGCCTCCTTATTTGCTTATCTCAGTTCCTGGAGAGAATCTAATAGCCTTTGTGAAGGTATCTATGTTATGCCAGGTCCACCAGACAGTCACTTCCAGTCCATGTAGAAATTACAGAGGTCTTCCACTCTCCCTACTACTGGTCCACTCTTGTGAAGCAGGAGACAGCATCCCAACTCAGAAGTCTAGTATCCTAAGACTCAAAAGTTAAATGATTTCATAAGGTCATAGTCACAAACTCAGTGGTAGCATAAGAGACACAAGCATAAATCTAGTCAATGTGTTTCCTGTTTCACCGCCTAATTCTAGATCATTTTTACCCTCTGGGGACCCCAACTTTCATAAGAACTCACAGGATTTAAAACTTCTAGCCTCTGAGTTGGGTTATAGCTGACAAAGTAATTGCCTCTGGATGTCTGAGTATCAATCTTGTATATACACACAGGAACAAATGCACATGTTCAAGTGTACATGCACACACACACACACACACATGTACACAGATACACATGTGCACAATTGCTTCACACTTCACAGAAAGGACTTGCTTCCATGAACAGACCCAAGTGGCCAGCTCGAGATCATTTTCGAACTATCCTGCCAGCCCAGCTTCATGATTATTAGTTCATGTGGGAGACAGCAGGAGGTTATTCTGAGCTCAGTCCCCTCTGGTACAGCCAAGGGACAATGACAAATGTGAGAGGAGACTTCTGTACCCGGAGACTACTGCAGTTCTCTCAGCATGAGCCCTCGGCCAGGGCACTCAGCACCTGTGTGCCCACCCGTCCTCCTTTGTCAAGTAATCCAAGAACCAGAGAAGGAAAGTTCTTCAGAAGTCAACCGAGCAAGCTGCTCCGGGGAAGCTGGTAGCAGCACAGGACAAGAACACTTGCTAGTTCCCAGGTCAATTATGCCACGACATGACCCAAGCCTGCTTTTCCAACTGTATGCAAGGCCAAGTGAACCAATGAAACAGTGCTGATGCTGAGTCTTTCAGACTATACCCATGCTGCTGCTGCTGTTGCTGCTGCTGTTGCTGCTGCTGCTGTTCCTGCTGCTCCTGCTGCTGCTGCTGTTCCTGCTGCTGCTGCTGCTGCTTGGGCTGGCCGTGTTGCATTATCTAGGCAGGTTATTGCTCTTGATAAACACACTGGTCTGCATAGCTGGATGCTGGGACCACAGCGCAATATTTAAGCCTCCCCTCAGCCTAAATCTTTCCCAGGATGGCCCATCTCCTGCTAGATGAGAGTGTGGCTTGCAACCCGAAAGTGAGGTGTTCTGGAACTTCATCCAAGTAGTTAACCCTCTTTGGAGGAAGAATTTAGGATGTATTTTTTTTTTTAAAAAAATGCCAAAGAGAGAATGTCCTCAGAAGGTATGCCCATTCAACCAAGGCCTAGGACCTCTGGACTCCATACACGATCTATTTCCCTCTCTCTCTCTCTCTCTCTCTCTCTCTCTCTCTCTCTCTCTCTCTCTCTGTAATTTTGTTTTACATTACAGGATTCAGGAAGGGTAATATGATATACATGACATGAAAGTGTAAAGTGGAATTCATGAGGGAGAAAGGGTACAAGTGGGGAGTGGGATCAAGGAGATTAAGGCAAAGAAAGTAGGTTCCTAGAATCAACCCAAATGAGAAGCATTTATAAAAATGCTATAAAGAAATCTGTTACTGTAATGGTTAGTTAAAAATCAAATAAAAATAAAATGATAAGGTTCACACAAATGTCTTTAAATAACTTATTAAAATCATAAACTCTAAATGTGCGCTAAGCACCCCAGTCAACCCCTGGGACTCAAGGTGAGTACATGCAGAATGAGTAACACACTGTTTTCTCTTTTCCAGAAACAAATGCAGGCTCTCCAGCACTGCTCATCAAGTAAAACCTAAACAGGAGAAAAGAGTCAAGGCAGGGAAAATGAGTCTAGTTAGGCTCCCCAGCTAATTAACTAGTTTCCCCCAGTCAGCTCTGCTGGGGTTACCCCTGCCTAGTCCACAGGCATCAAAGAACCCTTGTGTGTGGACAGTGCGCCACCTAGCGTTAGCAGCGGACCAGGCTCATGCCACAAGCAGAAGGAAGGTGCCCTCCTGCAGAGAAATGATGGCCTCACAGTTAAGTGCCATTTGCTTGAATTGTTGGCAGATGTTATGTCTTCCAGACTTAACAGGAGCTCCACGAGGTCAGCATTCCTGTCACTGCTTCACTGACAAGGCTGAGAGCTCCAGAATGGTTGAGTCGTTTGAGCAAATCGTCTTAAATAGCAAGCAAGGCAGAGATTTGCCTCAGCTCATCCTGCTGACACCCTGCCTTAGCTGCCGGTGAGGGGAGTCTTTCAGCAGCAACAGAGCTCATGACCCACTCCTCTGAGCCAACTGCTCTCTGGGGCCCTGTCCCCATTACTTCCAGAATGTCATTTTCCCTTAGCCACTGTCTCTTTCCCTCAAGACTCAGTGTCGTTATTCAATGTCTTCCACAGTTCTCTGAGTATTCACAGGTCACCCCACTTGTCAGTCATCTCGAGAGATGATTTTAGTCATCTCTCACCCATTAGAGAGAGTTCTGTGTTTTTAGTGCCTTACCTGGTTCCTACCCTGGGGTCTGACCTATTGGGAACACTTGGTAGGTAAATGCCTTCGAGTGGACAGCTGGCTGGCTGGACCAGGGAAGAGATGAACAGATACAGCCCAAACGGTTCTCACCATTCCAGGGCCAAGAGAACACCACATGCTAATCAGCCAAGCCAACAAGCAGCCAATCAAGACAGACAATCTTCATCACACCAGAAGGTCCAGCGGATCAGTTGAACTCCAGGCCACACTTCTTGCCAGGCCATTATTAAGTCACAACTCATTCTTGGAACAACTGTTTGTCAGTTCTGAGTCTCCCGGTTTTACTGAGTCGATTATCCCAAAAACTCCTGGTTGGCAGGCTAAGGCTTTGATGGATAAACACACTGTGTCTAAAGCAGAGGTAAGCAGAAAGTAAAGCCGTTCTCTTTGACTCACAAGCTATTTTAACACAGAGACCGATGCTTCTCAGAGGTCCCTGGAGCTGAGTGTCTGCGTGAAGACTGGGGTGGTCCCCTGAGGCCACACACAAGAGAGGGTTTGATATGTTCAGAGAGGGCGTGTGGTGGGGGAAGAAAATACAATTCTAGACCTTGGTTATTTCAGGGTCACTCTCGAGGCAAAAATAAAAAAATAATAGTCATAAAATATTTGAACTGCCTAAGGGGGGAAATTAGAACCTCATTTATTGAGTGTCTACAGTTTGCTGGCATTATTTAATCTTTATAATGGCCCAGTGATGTAGACATTCTGGGATGCATTTTGCAGACTAATAAACCAAGATACATGCATGCAGCTAGAATATCTTTTCATAGGCACTCCTTGCTCCAGTCCTGCTAGATTTTGTGTTCCTCTCTACTTAGGACACTAGGGAAGAGACCTCACTTGGAACCTGAGGCTAAAGACCCCAGTAGACTTTGACTCCTGATGTCACTGAGAACTAGGCACCCAGCCATTCTCCTCCCTGAAGGCAGACAGAGCTGGCCCGTTTTCAGCTGCCCAAAGCCCACTGTATCCTTCCTTCTTTTCCCCCTCTATTATAAATACATATATTTCACTGTAGAAACACCCTGGAGGCTGAGATCATTTCTCTAGCCCAACACAGTGACAGCAGGAAGGCCGTGCTATTTACATTCAGTGGCTGACTGCCCTGCTCTGAGCCTCATCTGAAATCTAGAAGGTTCTTTTTAACGACTGAATTTTTATACAAGACGGAAAAGAAGAGGGGGCTTACTTTCTTTGTGAGAGTCACTCGCTTCCTTTGAGAGTTTGACAGTAGAGAGTGGGGCACACTTTGGTATGCTCTGTGTGAGCCACACCTCAATACAACCCGATTCCTGGATTCCCTGACCCTCTCTGCTTTGCCGCTGGGTGATTGGAATCTTGCCATTCCTCTCCTATGTTTCCATCATTCTTGTTCATGGCTAATCTTTAGTGTTTAGCTATGTAGAACTCTGACCTTCACCCTGACCTCCGTCCACCCTACCTGCCCCGGGTCTCTGCTGGTCTTGTGCCCTAGAATGACAAAACCAAAGGAAGGGAGACTGACAAAGACTGGTGGTGGCCTCACCCTCTGATATCTAGTGCTCAGTTTAGAAGGAGATTGAGGGCATCATGGGAGGCCAGCAGGGCACAGGCCATCTTGGAGTTGCCCCAGTGACGTGTGGACTTGGAGGAATAAATGCAGTGGCTGAGAGTGTGGGCCATGAGAAGTCAGCCAGGGCTCTCTCAGACTAATTAACTTGAAATAAAACCATCTGCATCAAACATCCACCTGTACATTGCCATCTAAATGTCACAAATAGGAAAGTGATGTCCCCACCACTCCAATTCTTTAAAACTACATTTTTGGGCCAAACCAGTGGCATCAAGACCTGTTACTGGTGGAAGGGAGAGGACTGAAAGAGATGACAGGAAATGGGGAGCTTTTCAGGGTCAGGTAGATGCCTGGTGCAAGGGAAACTCCCTCAGATGTACAAAGATGACCCCAGCTAAAACTCCTAGCAACCATGGATGTGTAGCCTGAACTTGCCATCTGCTGTCATCAGATTGGTGACAATTGTCGTCATAGAGCCTTCACACAGTAGCTGATGGAAACAGAGGCAGAGACCCACAGCCAAACATAAGACCGAGCTGGGAGAGTCCTGCTGACGAGAGGGAAGAAGGATCGCAGGAACCAGAGGAGTCAAGGACATCACAAGAAAACCCAGAGAAACAACTATCCTGGGCTCATAGGGGTTCATGGAGCCTGAACTGACAACCAGGGAGCCTGTATGGGACTGACCTAACCCCTTTCCAATATGTGACAGTTGTGTAGCTTGGTCTGTTTATGGGACTCCTAACAATGGGAGCAGGGGCTCTCCCTAATGCTTTGGCTGGCTCTTGGGAACCTGTTCCTCATACTGGATTGTCTTGCCCAGTCTAAATGCAAGGGGAGGTGCTTAGTCTTACTGCAACTTGATATGTCATGCTTTGTAGATACCTGTGGGAGGCCTGTTCATTTCTAAACAGAAACAGAGGAAGAGTGAATTGAGGGGCAGAGGGGAGTGGGGGAGGGACTAGGAGGAGAAGATGAGGAAGGGTAAACTGCAGTTGGCATGTAAAATAAATAAATTAATTTTAAAAAGACATATTACAAGGGTAGAATAGAATGGCAAAGATAATGATAAATCAGTGAACATAAAAATCTTTCAAAAGTTATAAATATGGAGGCCAGAGAGTGGGCCCAGTGATTAAGAGGACTGGCTGTTCTCTCAGAGAAGTTCAATCAATTCCAAGCCCCTATGTGCTGATTCACAATTATCTATAACTTCGGTTCTAGGAGATATGTGTCCTCTTCTGCCCTCCACAGACACCAGGTACACATGGACTGCACAGACATACAGGCAGAACACCTATAAACACAAAATAAAATTTAAATCTGCAAATATGCAATTATCCTTTGTAATAATCAGCAACATCTCGTGTGTTGTCACTTTAAGGCAAAGCATTTTATATTTTATCGTCTACCACACTTGAAGGCAACCTTCCTGATGCTGTTGCTACTTTCTAACTGTAATATGTATATGAGTCATAGTGTAAATATCTGATATGCAAACCCCAAATCGGTCATGACCCAAAGGTTGAGAACCATTGCTGTAAAGTCTTTTCCTGAGTAAAACATCTTCCTGCATCTTTGAGCCATGCTTTGAAAGTGACCCCCTCTCTGGCACAGAGCTCACCCACCAGGCCACCATCCCACCTTAGTTATCCCTTTATTCGGCTTTCTTCACTCAGCTGTGTACTTGGAAGGCAGGCAGCTTCATTTATTAGAATCCTTTGTAAATCAAGAGTTAAGTAGTATAGTAATGAATGGCTCAGGAGCACTGACGTTGGAGGAATACCTGGGCTTTAGACAATGGCCTGTTTGTAGGGATCTCATAAACAGTACTCTCAATGAAGTTAAAAAGTCAACCTATCAACCACCCACTGTCTACCTGTACAATATAGAGTGAATTTGTTGTTATTTTAAGAAGGTGTAAAGAGTTCTGGGCAGATTTGAAAGGGATCCAGGAGTCTACAGGTCAAACAGACTGACGCATGTCTCCAAGAACAAAGAATCGAAGAGCTCAAATGTTTTTATTCTATTGGTATTTCAGATCTGGTCACCTAAAGTATTACCAGAAGACAGCATGACCAGGTGCCAGAGCCAGTGCCCTTCACTAGGATCCTACCTATGTTCCTATTTTCTGTGTTTATTGGATCCCTCTGTAGCCCCACTCCCAATACTTAGCCAATGCCTCTGCCACTGTACAGATGTCTGTACAGATATCTAGGGATATAGCATTTCTTCTTTAGACCTTGAGGCCAAATCTATTATTCTAGATGCGATGATATTTTGGTATATATAGAGTCATTTAGGTTGTGTTAGGTTTTAGGAAAGGAAAAGAGAGGAGAGAAGAAGAGGAAGAGGAAAAAAGGAGAAAGGAGGAGGAGGGAATGGAATCACTCCTTGGGCAAAGCATTTATTAGCACCAACCATGAGCAGGTGTTAAATTTCAGTCCCACCAAGACAAAGCAGGATAGAGGGAAGAAGACACATTTGACTTAGTCTATGGGATAAGGACCACTCTTTCTCTGGGTAGTGGGGTGGCTCTTGCCTATGACGTATGACATGCAGTAGTTTGCTGAAATCCCACGTGACAGAGGGCTGGATGCGTGATTGTGCTGCATGCAGCCCTCGCTGCTTAGAATCTGTTTTCTTGGAGGTCCTTGGTTCCCTGGCATCTTGACCAGCTGTGAATATGAGGCAGGAAGGCTGAGATCATCACCCTGGAGCCAGCATGCTTAGGCTATACTGGTTTATATTTTTTCCCATGACAAGGTTATGGCTCGAAATGATAGTGGGACTTAAATTCAAGGCAATTTTTACTGCCAAGCAAAGGTGGAGAGATGCAGAAAAGAAACCTTCCTCATTGAGCAGGTGATTGCTGATGCTGGAAAGCTGGGCTTTACGAGAAAGGGCCACTCTTAGGCCATAAGCAGAGTTCTGCAGGAGGGCAAATAGAACTTCAGCCTTCTTGGCAGTTCAGGTACTCATCAGCCCCAGGGGAAAGTCAAGGATATTAAGTTCAGACCTGCCTCACTCGAGCCTCGCCCTCCACTCCTCGGGAATCATGCAGGCAGGACACTAATGAATGGTTTAGCCAGAGGGACCAGGGCACCTGGCAGTGTGTATAAATCAACCTGAAATGTAATCAACCTGGGCTTCTCACAGTGCCTATGAAGGATGACAGCCAAATTATCACTAGTTCTACATGCAACTCTCAATGAGTTTCCCTGGCATGAACTCTATTTGGTATGCTCACACAGGCTCTGTGCCACTGTGCAAATCAACTGGGTAGTAGAAATCCACTAAAACATATTCTATGTGTTTGTGCGTATGGGTCCATTGATCTAATAGCTTTATGTGGGAGAGCTTTAGAGAAATTAGGCCACTGCACCAAAACAACAGTGCCGATGATAAAGATATTGATGAAGCTACCGATGGTGTCACAGAAAGCTTCCCGAGTGGAAGTCCAACAAGGTGGCTGCCATGTTGTTCTGACTTGGAATACTTTAGTGGTCTCGTTATCGAGTTAGAGATGATCGAAACTGGGGAGGATCTTAGAGACCACCAAGTCAAGCCCACTCATTTCACATATGCGGTAGCGGAGAGGCAATGCTTAACGTTATTTATCCAGAATTACGGCTTCAGTCTGCATCTTGGATCTCAGTTCAGTTTTCCTGCGACAGCACGTCACTTTGCAGGAGGCTGTTCAAGCTGTGGACTCACCTGTCAGGTGGCAGACACACCTTATCCTCTTTTAGTTTAGGGCCATCACTCTAGGAATGCCTGGGATCAGAGGATGCGTGTGCCGTTGTGTGGGGGACTGGGCATCTTGGGAAGAACTCAGAAGACTGTCCGTTGTCTTTCCAGCTGAATCCTACCCTCACAGTGAACCCTGAGACAACTAAGGGACCACATATTAAAGGTCTCTATACCTTGGAAAAACATTCCAGGAAGACGGCCATTTGAGATCAGGGAAGTAATATAAGCTTTCACAGGATTCTTTCTCAGCAACTCATTTTTGTTATGGTCTCGACTGCTGTGA
The DNA here is from genome assembly GCF_982192425.1 of Myodes glareolus. Taxonomy (NCBI): domain Eukaryota; kingdom Metazoa; phylum Chordata; class Mammalia; order Rodentia; family Cricetidae; genus Myodes; species Myodes glareolus. Next base: position 96,551,445 of record NC_142031.1, on the reverse strand, counting down.
CAGAACATCACCACCAAAGAGCAAGTTGGGAGGAAAGGGTTTATGTGGCTTACACTTCCATATCACTGTTCATCATCAAAGGAAGTCAGGACAGGAACTCAAGCAGGGCAGGAACCTGGAGGCAGGAGCTGATGCAGAGGCCATGAAGGGGTGCTGCTTAGTGGCTTGCTTAGCCTGCTTTCTTATAGAACTCAGGACCACCAACCCAGGCCCTCTCCCATCAATCAAGAATAAAGAAAATACTCTACAGTCCAATGTTACGGAGGCATTTTCTCTACTGAAGCTCCTTCCTCTCAGGTGACTACAGTTTGGGTCAAGTTGACATAAACATAGCCAGCACACAATTTAATCATGAAATGTTGCATGAAACATGAAAGCGACCAAGGGATTCAATCCAGAGCCCAGCATCCTTGAAGGGAGCATCACCTTGCACACATGCAGCACATAGCAGGAGGCTGATAACAAGTGAAGTTTGAAACCAGGGAAAAGGCCCAGCATTATGTGTGAGTTTGTCTTCTAAGCACATTGCACAAACATGTGTCAGGTGTCTATTTCGTGCCAAGCACCGAATGTGACTCAGGAAAGGGTCACACACACAGGATGGACACAGAGTTTGCACATGGGAGAAGGCTGAGCCAGCCCTTCAGTGAGGCATACTTCTCACCTGTGTATCCTGTCTTATCCGACCTTGATTTTGAGACTCATCTTGAGCCAGTTTCCTTTCGTCCTCTGTACGCTCACCAGGACTCCACGTGCTCTTCCACGTTGGGTCTTACCTCATCCAGATTCTTCCTGGCTGGCTCATTCTTCTCTTTGGGGTTCCTTCTTAAGGTCTCCCAGCAAGCCTTCGGGTAGCACTTCGTAGACTTGTTCTTCTGATACTGTCTATGCTGGAGTCCATAGCTGAACACGGGTCATTACCAGTGTGTGTCCCTACCCTATTACCTGCAAAGTGAAATGAAACGGGGAGGTTCTCTTTCCATGTGCTGAGACAGGTTTGGCCATGTGACTTGCTCTAGACGACATAATGGGCTGCAAGGCAAGGCAAACCAGATCAGTGCTCGGGTCTTGGAGGCCTTACATGTATAGGCTGACTTTCTTGGCTTTCTGTCATTGACCTTAGAAAGGTAAACGTGGTCAGAGTTTCCTTAGTTAGGGAACCCAGCAAAGCCCCTAGATGCATGAGCAAGCTAGCTGAGACACACTGATTCCCAGTTGTATGACTCCAGAAATAGAAAATCCTTTCTTCCGTGCTGCTGAAACCTAGTGGCTTTGTCACATGGTGTTATTATGATCAGAGATATTGAATATACTGGGTCAGTCTCCTGTCCCTTCATAAGGGCTGGCTACAAAGTGATGTTCATACATGAAGGGTGAATATGTCCTAAATCCAAAACCAGATAGAATGAAGGGTTTCCAGAATGCTTCTTCAGAGAGGCCTGGGCTTGTTGTGGTCACCTCTCCACAAGGAGACAAGAGCCAACTCCTTGGAAGGTCTTATCTCTGTCTACAAGAGATGGCATCCCTTGGTTATCTCCAGTTAAGCTTTAGAAGACACAAGAGAAAGCAAGTCAGAAAGGCTCACAGCTAACTTGTGCATCTGTGTTAGATGCGTTAGGCACTAGGTCCTCCCACTTACCTCCTCTCTGTAAGCATATCTGTATTGAAAGATGCAAGGAAAACCAATTCTATTCCCCTAGATATAACCACACATAACCATACTTAGTATAAGTGAGCCCTGAAGCCTTTGCCTCAGGATCAGTGTTTCTCAACCTTCCCAATGTTGCAACCCTCTAACACAGTTCTTCATGCTGTGCTGACCTCCATAACATTATTTTCATTGCTTCTTTGTAACTGTAATCTTACTACTGTTATGAATCATTATGTAAATATCTGATAGTCAGGCTGTCTGATGTGCGACTCCTGTGAAATGGTCGTTCAACCTCCAAAAGGGGTCGCGACTCCCAGATTGAGAACCACTGCTCTGCAGAGCAAAGCAGGAGATGGTTTAGTGTGGACAGATGTAGCCAAGTCATACAAACACATGACCAGTGATCCCCAGAGTTCTCCCATCCTGCTGTTTCCCGACTGCCACCTCTCCTCCTTGAGTCTGAATGAGAGACTTGTAGACTACTCTGAGGCACACAGGAAGTCTCTCCAGCCTACACATATTTGTACACACAATGTCAGGAGGAGAAACTGGTAAAGTGAACCCAGAAGCAGGGGCTGGCATAGTGGAGAGACATCAGGTGACAGATAAGTCTCCAAGCACGGCTCCTGCATTGACTGTAGGCTGCTACCCTAAGTCCTATGATTTTTACACTCACATCCACACCAGTATGAGGCTGCTTAAATCTTTCCTCCACTTCAGAGACCTAAAGCTTGATAGCACTGGTGCTTGCTTTGTTTTAAACAGGGCTCCTTTCAATGGCGCTACTCAATCCATACATTTCTATCCCCATCGCCTACCTCTTCCCTATCACACCCCCAGCAACAACGTCTTTTCATCAAGGAACTCACTACCCTCCAAAGCAGGAGGCAGTCTGTTTAGTAACTAAAAACATCTGCCTGGAGACTCGATTTAAACCCCAGTCAAGTTCCTTGACTTCTCTGGGTTTCAATTTCTTCCTCCACAAAGTGGGTGTTATAACAGCATGCTGCTGAAGATTAAATGGCGGCCTGGATGTGACAACGTCCAATAAATGTTCGCAGAATTATAGTGATCATAATAATTGAAGATTCTATTACTCACAGATCCACATCTCTAGGCCCCAGGCAGTAACATTCCTCGTTAGTCACAGGAGAAGGTCACATAGCTCCCTCCTCCCTGCCTGAGGAGGGTGTAATTCATCCCCATTCATGCTTGGAAGCCCAGTGTCCTCCATGCCCACCCTTCTCTCTCGTGGTGTTCACAGGCGTATCCAGTCCAGGTATCTTGGCTCAGTGTGACCCTGTACATAGAAAACATGCAAAGAACCCAGAGCAAATACTAAGGAAGCCAGGCATGGCCAATCAAGAGGAATCAACGCTGTGGAAAGATTGCTGGTGGCATGAGAATTAGCCGGAAGGCCTAGGACCCCATCTCTATACATTTCCCACAGATTCTGTAAGAGGGCAGAGGTCTCCTCAAGTACAGGAAGTCTAGCCGTGGGTAAACGTATTGAAACATTAGTCACCCTTTGAAGTGGCTCCAGCTTTGTGTCTCGGGAGATTAGTGGGAATGCATGATGGCTGGAAGACTAGGAAGAGTCCAGTTTTTGAAGAACTTTGAACGCCAAATAGGCTAAGCAGTTTGGATCTCCACCAGAGGTAAAGGGGACAAGTCTTTAAACACTTTCCATAAAGACGTGTTTTGATCAGATATGTGTTTTAGAAATCTGGGAGGCCATTGCAAGAGGCTGTCTGAGTTTGGGAAGCGGGGATGGGTAGAGAAGACATGGCCAGTGGGGCAGAGGGGAGAGGATCATCTTATGTAATTGTGCGGAAATGTCATTTGGAGACCATTCACCAAAGGAATGTGGCAGACGTATTCTCACCCAATAGAACATCCGCGGCTTGGAGAGGCCTTGAGTTCATGGCTACTTACATTGTATGTGTTATGCTGGTAAGAGGTTACGGACAGAGATGCCTGTAATTTCGCTCTCAGTTGACCATCTACATAGCAGTGTGTAATTCGATAAAGGCACCAATCAAGCGCTGATATTCCGATCTGGCTCCCCATCTCCTCACTGTCCAGGCCAGCCAACAGCTCCCTTGTCCTTCGCAGGAAACGATGGGATGAGCCAGAGCACAGGAGCTCTGGCAAAGGGACAAGAACGGAGACGGCCACAAAACTGATCCTTTCCAGCCAGCTGCGGTGACACACACCCTTAACCCCAGCTCTAGGAAGTCAGAAGCAGGTGGATCCCTGGGGTCAGCCTGGAAGGCAGCAAATTCCAAGCCAGCCAAAGCTACATAGTGAGACCCTGTCTCAAAAAAGAAATTATCATGTCTACTTAATAATGCAAGGTGTTTGATATGCTAGCTTGATGTGATCTAAGTTAAAACCATTGTTATTGCTGTTAGAAACCAATATATGTGCAGAGTTAAGCCCAAAGGCTAAGGCTGCCTCTGAGTCTATTTTTTAAAGTTATTAAACTTAACACTTGGCCTGGTAGAGCATGTCTGAATCCATGGACCTGCAAGAAACTAGGACAAAATTCTATTGCACACTGCCTCTGAACCTATTCCCCTGTGGTGTAACATTCACACACTTTATATGTGTTACTTCATGGATGCCTCGTAGGCAAGGTAGACTGTTGTGAAATACTAGTTTAGGATGAGTTACATTCATTTATGCTGGGGAATAATTGCTTAACAATGCAAAGATGTGTTGCATTCTTTTTGCTGCATTTGCTCAACTCTGTAAATCTGTGCTACTTTGCCTGTCTAGAACACCTGATTGGTCTAATGAAGAGTTAAATGGCCAGTAGCTAGACAGAAGAGAGAAACAGGTGGGGCTGCCAGGCAGAGAGAATAAATAGGAGAAGAAGGAAGAGCAAGAAAGGAAGAGCAGGAGGACTCCAGGGGCCTGCCACCCAGCCACACACTCGGCCATGAAGTAAGAAGGAAAGAAAGGTATATAGAATAGAGAAGGTAAATGCCCAGAGGCAAAAAGTAGATGGAATATTTTAAATTAAATAAAGATGGCAAGAAATAAGCCAAACTAAGGCCAGGCATTCATAAGCAAGAATAATCTTCATGTAGTTATTGGGTGGCAGGCTCCCCAAGTTTTAAAAAAAGCCAACTACAGTAGACATTGGCTCCCCCACATTCTAGAGGATGAAACGATCCTCTAAGAAGCTATGATCTAATCCATGTTCATACAGTCGGTAACAAAGCTAAGACCTGCTCTCATGCTTGTATCCTTAGCCACCATCCTGTACTATATCCAAGCTTCTACAAAGACAGTGCTGTTTCTACAACTCTCAGATGTAGCTTTGACTGACCTGGAATTTTCTATGTCTTAATTCTTGGAGCCTTTTATAGTGTAGATCATAAGACTTTGATGAAACTGCCCCCTTGAAAAGGCAGAACATTTGCTAGGAAAAACTCAGAGCTGAGCACCAGAGAAGCTGAATTCCTGGCATGTCTTTAACTCCCCTGAGCTCTTGTTTTCTGGTTTATAAATGGGAGAGCTGACATCTAGTCACTTGGCGAGGGCCCCAAGGCTCTTAGGAACCTGGAGAATGGACACTAACCAGCACTCTGAGGCTGCCTCATCCTTACCCTCAGGAAACATAAGCATTGCTATCAATAGCCAACCTCCATCACTATGGATGACAGGGTTGGAACCCAGCACGCTATGCGTGTTATCCATCACAAGCGTCTCTTGTCAAGTGTTCATTCTTGTAGCATGCCTTCAGCAAATACTTTCCTCTCTTCTCTTCCAGCCTCAGATGAGCAATAACAGAAAGTGCTACGAAGCTCGATGGTTTACAAAAGATTATACAACTAGGAAGGGCTGAGCCTGGGATTCAAACCCAGACAGGCATTTCAGAGTGAGACTCTCAACCGACAGCCTACACTGGCTCACAAACCTAAAAAGATAAGCACAGTGGGGCCAGGATCTCCCTGGCAGGCTGTGAGACTGAAAGAGAGGCCATGTGCTCCCAGACCTGCAAGGGAGTAGAAAGGGTCACATGAGGCACTAGCCCAAAGTTTTTCTTTGTCTGAATAAGAAGGTACCATGTTGTCCATATCAGGGCAGCCAGAGGTCCTAGTGACACCAGATGTGTGACAGGAAGAACGAAGAGAGCGCACTGGAGAGTCTGGGCCTCGCAGATGGCTCCTGACCTCAGCGTGACATCCAGTACTGGTTGAACTTTGCGTGAAAGAGGACAGATGAATGCATGCCATGTGACATATTTCACAATCAAACGGTGATACGAAGCAGCTGGTTTCAGGTCCTTTCAAACAGGGATTTTTCTCTTGGGTTTCTTGACAACTTTGTTGGGTTAAGATAGGTGTATACACTTTTGTGGGGATGGACAGCTCTAGTTAAGAAAAATGTCTTTTCTTTTTTAAAAATTAAATTTTATATTTTAGTTAACAATATTGTAATGTTTAATCAATTTTATTTTGAGAGTTGTATAAGTCTTGGCACCATATCAACCAAAGATAATGTCTAGACAGGGCTTCAAGCAGCCACATCTGGGCTTGGAAAGCTTATGGGTTGTTCAGATCTTCAGGAACTTCTAGCCACAGGAAGATAAATTTATAGGTTGGGGGCACTCCCATCTTGAGTTCCTCACAACCAACCACTTTCCAGGGAGGACTATATTAGGTTTAACTTGAGTGCACAGTGCCAGCAACAAGAAATGCCCTCTGTTATTTCTAAAGGAATTTCCTGAAATATCTGCCCACTGGGCTAGTTCTGCCTCCACAGATGTCTAAAACGACAGTTGTCTCCTCCTGCATCTCTCACCTTCCTCCCGAACACCTAAACACATCTCCAGCTTCCCCTCAGATGACCTGCTGTCTAAACCCCTATCTGAATTATCTTTTGTGGCTTGATGGACATTGCACCAAGACTCAAAACAACCCTCAGAATGCAATGTGATGGGACGGTCCAGTGGCTTTTCAGTCAGATCATATTCCGGCAAAGAAGTTCTTCAGGGAAAATTTTTTGTGATCAACAGATTGATAATTATTTGTAGACTATTTTTTCCCATCCCCTGAGCACCTTGACCAACACTGAAATTTTATGTGGCACAGATTTCCAAAGCACAATTGACCACAGAATGTCACTCTTTCCATTTCAGGAAATACTAAAACCTCACAGAATACAATTTCACAAACAAAGACTAAGTGCTCACACTAAATGTGGCCTGAATGCATATTATCTTGTTTGGCAGCAACTTGAAACCCTTTGTTCATGTTACACTGTAGGTCGACTGCATCAGCTGGGTATCTTCTGCATAAAGTGTCGTAGAAATGGGGTGCATCCTGCTAAATAGATGTGCAACAAATTAAAATAAATAACACAATGGCAGTGCTTTTGGTCAGCCTGACTGCATTCCGTCTCCTTCGTTTGGGCACAGCTTGTTGAAAACATTTTAGATTTTGACTCTAGGTTTTGTATTGTTGAGTCTTCAAAGCTTTGTGATATCTGCACATCCAAAAAAACCTATGTTTCATGTCGTTTTCCAAACCATTTATAAAAACTGGGGGAATCAAGGTCAAGATGTGGGGTTTTTCCAAAGGTCTTCTATTCTGGCTTTTTTACTGACGATTGATTTGGGCTTTAGAAATCATCCAGAGGACTGGGGAGGTGGCTCAGTAGGTAAAGTGCTTACTGAGTGACCAAGGATGAAGATACGAATTCAGGTATCCAGCATACATGTAAAAATATGGGCGTGGCAATATAGTCCAATAACGTCAGCACTTGGTGAAGGAGACAGATAGACAAGGAACTTGATGGACAGTCAGTCTAGCCAGTCAGCATGCTTCAAGTTCTATAGGAAATGTGGTCTCAAAAGAAGGGTGCAGAGACCAGAGAAAGACACACCCTGACATCATCCTCAGGACTGTGATGAACAATGGGACAGAACCAAAGTGTGTGAAGGACAGAAAGATGCAAGGTGAGAGGGGACCCTCTCTCCCCACCATTCCAATCCCCACAGCACTGAAAGGGGTGTATTCTGAGAAGACCTCTCCACCAGATGTCTCTCTGGAAAGAATAAGGCTCTTCACTCCCATCCCTTACTCTTTCTACTTTGCTATCCTATCCACACTAGATTCAAGGTTTGGTTCTTGCTGTCGCCCATTTTCCCAGCAAAGATCAGCCAAGACTTCATGTACGGTGAGTACTTGCTGCCAATATAAGTAAATGTGTTTACTTACAGAGAACACGCCTAAGATCTAGGGGCTTCCACATTTTAAAAAGCACAAAGCTTCCCTGCCTCGAAAAAAAAAAAGCACAAAACTTGATGGTGGCTTCAGTTGCTGGGGAAAATATGGTGAATGGAAGAGGATGGTAGCATCAAGAACATTTTATCCACTTCATACCACACCCAAAGCCCTTTCTCCCAAAGGGAGTCTGCAACCATACGATCTGTCAGCTGTCAGATCGCAAATAACAACACAGAAACTTATTAATTTTGAAAGCTCAGCCTTTAGATTAGGTTTGTCTCAACTAGCCCTTATAACTTGAATTAACCCATTTATATTCATCTATGTTTTGCCATGTCGCATTAACCTCTCTTCTATCTTATACCTTCTGCTTCCGGACTGACAACTCCACCTTTCTTCCTTCCAGAGCTCTGTCTGTCCGGAAGTCCCACCTATACCTCCTGCGTAGCTATTGGCCGTTAAGTTTTTATTACACCAATCACCGCCAGACATCTTCACACAGTGTACAAATATCCCACAACAGGAGTCCACTCATTTTGCTGTAGAGGAAACAAACCAGCCCCCAAGCTCTCTCTGCCTCTTCTCTGTGCAAATTCTCAGAGTCTTGCTTCTGGTCCTTACTAGGCGGGCTTCAGTGGAAAGAGTCTGAGATCAGGACGCAATTACTATTTTTCAGTTCTGTCCTTCAGGAGGGCTACTCCAGTGCCTCAGTATCTTTGTTACTAAGAACAAACAAACAAACAAACCTACTAAGTACCTAGAATGACTAATCTTGACTGTCAACTTGAAGATGTCATTTGGGTCATGGGCACCTGAGTCTACCTGTGAGGAATCATTTTAACTAAGCCAACAGATGAGGAAAGATCTTCCCACCGTGGGCAATACCATTCCTTGGCCAGGGATCCTGGATGGTATAAAATGGAGAAAGTGAGCTAGGCCCTGCATGCATCGCGCCCTGCTCCCTGACTGTGGATGTCATGTGGTCAGCTACCCAAACTCCTGCCTCTGTGACTTCCTGCAATGATGGACCGCATCCTCATCCTGTGAGCCATATACACTCTTCCTTCCTCCAGTCATTGTTGTTGTTGTTTTGTTGTCTTGTTGTTGTCTGTTTTCTTGTGGGGGGGGAGTCAGGGAATTTTAACACAACAGCAAGAAGAATAACTAAAACACAATCTTTTGCATTAATGTCACTTCGTAAGCGGAGAAGTTGATATTCAAATGTCTGTGGCCCCTCATGTGAACTGGAAAAAGCACCCCTCTGGAAGGATGTGGTCTCAGACAGTTTGAGAGAGAGGAACCTCTGTGTGAACTACAGACACAGCACAAGGCCAGATCCCTTTCCTCTGCTATTGCCACAAGTACGAGGCACAAACTATACTGCCTTGAGCAGAGGCCCCGCCTTTTCCACATCCTTTTCTGTGAGCCCCAGCTCCTGGCTCACCTCCTAGTGCCTTCATCCAGCTGCCACCCACACTTCTCTTTTTCCATTACTTCTCCACATGGTGTCTAACCTCATTCTCGTCTCCTCCAGGCTCAACTGGTCTAGGGTCAGGTAACAGAAGACCAGAAACACAAACTATGACTTCCCAGTGACTTCCTGGAAAAGAAGAGAGAACAGCACTGAGGCAGTTAAGATCATGCCTGGTCATGAAGACCAAGGGAAGGGAAAACCAGCAGTGAACTCCCTACCTCTCCCAGACCCCTTCCATCCTCCAGGCTGTGCTGACCTTGGACTCCTGAGGGTAGAGCGGGCCAGTCAATGTGAAAGTCCAGCCCAGGAAGTGGAGCCGTGGAAAGCTCCATCAATGGCCTGAAAGCACACTTGTCCAATGACTGATAGAAGAAACTGGTCTTGTTTCTTTGGCAACAGTAATATCAGTGAAACTGAGTCTTCATAATGATGCATTTGTTAGTAATAATTGCACGAAATTAGTTCTCAATCATTCTTTGATCTCTGTTTTCTGGGGCCTGCTACATAAGCTGGGGCTTGGTTTGCTTATCAATGGGATGGAGGCAATAGGATTTGAGCAGTCTAGAGTTCAATGAAGGACTCCAAAAAAAAAAAAATGACAGGTCATGACCTGGAGAGGTGAACCAAAGACTCAGGGAGAACAGCTGAACCTGAGGGAGATCAGGATGCCGCAGACTTATGTCAGAAGCCAAGACTCTGGGTTTTGTGTAGGGTTTTGGGTGGCTGGTATAGGATTACCCTATACCAACCACCTACCATACATGACTAAAAACAGGACAAACATAAGGAACGATTTTCAAACATTGAACAATGATCAGCATGACATGATGGCTGAGAGGGTTAGGACAAAGGAGGCGAGCCCTTGAGCCACCTCAGGTTCTCCCTGAAGAAAACAAATTCCTCATTAGCGATGGAAGAAGTGGAATCTAGGAAGAGCCCGTTAGTCTTGCTTGGTGGAGGGGACAGAATCTGGAGGTCAAGGAAGCCAGGGCAGCTCAAACATGCTAGGAGAAATGCCTGAATATGGGGGTTTCTTAAGAAAGATGCTCTGGAAAACCTCTCAGGGGTCCCCTGGAGCCTCTGGCTGAAATGTTAGCTTTGTTTCTTAAAAAGTGAAGCTGCATAAGACTGGACTGCAATTAGAAGATCTCTCAGAACTGACCCAGAGTTGGACATCTTATGCATTCCCACTGGACAGTTAAAACACATTTAGTGAGCACCTGAAGTCTTTGTTAGAGACTGTTGGCAATTGTCTTAGTTAGGGTTCTGTTGCTGTAATGAAACACCATGACCAAAACAGCAAGTTGGGGAAGGAAGGGTTTATGTGGCTTACTCTTCCACGTTGCTGTTCATCACTGAAGGAAGTCAGAACAGGGACACAAACGGCAGGTTTCTGGAGGCAGGAACTGATGCAGAGGCCATGGAGGGGTATGGCTTACTGGCTTGCATCCTATGGCTTGCTTAGCCTGCTTTCTGATAGGACCCAGCACCACCTGTCCAGGGATATGTACCATCCATCATAGGCTGGGCCCTCCCCCATTGATCACTATTTGAGAAAATGCCTTAGAGCTGGACCTCAACCCAGGCTCCTTCCTCTCTGTTGACTCTAGCTTGTGTCAGGTTGACACACGAAATCAGTCAGTACAGGGGTCTATAAACAGCTGTGGAGTCAAACGCTCACTGCAGTAAATAAAGATTTCTCTTAACCTGCCCTAAAGCTGCTTAAAACCTTTGAAGTAACCAAAGACTCCCCGAGCAATGTGACTACCCACCAGAAAGTGTCAATCCTCTCTCCAGCAGTGGTTCTTCACCTTCCTAACGCTGTGGCCCTTTAAGACAGCTCCTCATAGTGTGCTGACTCCAACCATAAACCACAAAATTATTTTTGTCGTTACTTTACAACTGTAATTTTGCTATTGTCATGAATCGTAATGTAAATATCTGATAATCAATCCCCCGAAGAAGTTGCAACCCACAGGTGGGAAAGTCACTGCTTGAAAGGCATGGAATGAGCTTCCGCACTCAAGAACAAGTACAATGTGGAGCTCCCAGTTAGTGACTAGTCACACCAAGATGCTGACGTGTGACCCAGGAGCAAAACCGATCAGTGAGAATAAGAGAGATGCTTAAATTAGCAGAGCCGGATATTGAAAGAGTCACTACCAATGTGCTCCACGTCCTCAAAAATATATAGGAAAGTATTGATGTGATAGGACGTGGAAGAGATCCTCAAATGAAATCTTAAAGATATATTTGAAATGAAAAATATGCTGGCTGAGAATTACAGCTTTTCCCCATAGGGAAAACCTGTTTATCTTACGTCATCTTTACCATATCTCTGGCTCACAAAGTTATAAAACTTGACTAAGAGAGTACCCAAACTATAATTTGATCTACCATCTCTTTCTAATATCAGTAGCTATTCTCCCATTAAATGAGTCACCGCCAACAATGATATGATATTTTGGTAGCACTTTAAAAATTATTTCTTCAGTGACATTTTTCATACAGATGAAGTTCCTCAGAAAATTCAGTTAACACATAACACAATACAGCAGCACCATCATCAGTAAAATTCAGCCTGTTTTCCTGACCTTTTCTCGTCTATAAAAATAAGCAAGGGGAGGGATGAAGGGAGGAAAGGGAAGGGGGAGATGATGTAATTATCATTTCAAAAATTAAATGAAATATTTTTTAAAGGATCACGCTGGAGATGAAGAAGTGTCTCAGCAGTTAAGAGCACTGGCTGTTTTTGAGGAGGACCTTGATTGGGCTCGCATTATCTGTGTGATAGCTTGTAACTCACTATAACTCCAGTTCCAGGGGATCCAATGCCCTGTAATCGCCCCTGTGGAGACTGTATGCATGTGGTACACATATACATATACATGCAGGCAAAACACTCAGGCACATGAAACACAAATGAATAAACCTCCAAAAACATGATCAAGTGATAGTACATGAGGACATGCATGCATAGTCGAAAGTTAATTAATTGCATGAATCTTTATAAAAACAGGCCAGATGACTCCTACGCTGTGACTTCCTTTCTACCCTTGTCCTTAGCCAGTGTAAAACCCACATACCTTTCAGACTGCCTGTAGGCAGAAACAATGTGCTTACAGGCATCTAATCAGAATGCCTAGAGGCCATTAAACGTAACCAGAGAGTAGGGACCAATCCACCATAGTCTGTATCTGACTCAACCAGCCCTGAACTGTGTCAGAGATAAAGCACTGGAATAAAGTAACCTACAAAGGCCTCAGGCAAGCCAAGCATGCTGCATGACCTCAAGCAATTCACTTAATCCAAGCATCCGTTCCTCTATTAGTAAAGTGGGGACACAATTATCTTCTTCAAAATAGTGCTGTTGGGAGATTGCATGAGATAATAAATGTTCAAAGGATTGAGCACAGAGCTGGCAAACCCTTAAAAAACATTAGCTTTAATTGTTCTAATAAAAAGAAAGTGGTCTTCGTAGCATGAAGCTACTTGTAAGTGTGAGAGGTTAAGCCTCAGTCCGGGAGCTTTCTGATCAGTCTCAAATGAAGTGTGTATTTAATTACGTATGAAAATTGCACCTCCACTGTGACCTTCACTTGTTTTGCAAGCAATCCAGAAATTCACCTGAATTATCAATTTTCTTTCCATGCTCCCTCCGGGTGTTCCAGAGCTCAACAGTGCCTGTAGTGAGAAGAACTGATTTAGGTTGCTGGGTTAAAGTAAGTTTGCCAGATATCTGGGTAAGACTCCGACCTGTAGGTGACACCCGTAGAAAATCAAGGACCTGGAGTAATTTGGTGGAGGAGAAAATAAGGCCTAGAACACATACACTAACTTCTCTGAGGCTAATTCTCAGTCTATGGTAGTAGACACAACAGTGGATCCCCAGAGATGTCTGCCCCAGAATCTGTGTCCAGGACCCAATTTTGACAAAGAAATTTTGCAAATGTAATGAAGCTAGAGTCTAGAGATGAGAAATCAGCCCATTTTATGGTCTTATATGCAAAAACCAGTGCTGGTAAAGAAGAGAAGGATAGACCACACCAAAGGCCTTGTGAAGACAGACAGTCTGGCACTGAATAGCCCAAGACAAGGGACTGGAACCATGAGAAAGTGCAAAAGGCAGTCTCCCTCCCGGACCCTTGTAGCGGGAGAGGTACCCCTGCAGACACACCTTGATTTCAGACTTCCAGCCTTCTGACAGTCTGAACACAGAACTCTTATTTTGATTCACTCAGTTTATCATCATTTGCTATGGCAACCTCAAAAGAGAACACACCTACTCAGAGCAGTGCTGCAAGATTAAGGGAACTAACCATCCCCGCCTCCCTATTAGACAGTTAGAGCATTTAGAACATGGTGAGGACTGTGAAGTTAGTCAAATCACTATGAAAATAAGCTACATGTCGACAGCACATAAGCAACAAACTAACTGCAAGTGGCCTGCAAGAGACTTGAAGCTCAAGGAGATATAATGGGAGGATGCTCTGGGGGAGGATGCTCTGCAGTAGGCCACTCAGGGGGGATGCTCTGGAATAGGCTGCTCAGGGGGATGCCAAAGCCTCTCTAAGACTCATCCACCTTTTAACACCAAGGTCCCTTTGCAAGATGTCTGCTTTGCCTCCTCTCCTATCCCAGGTCTGGGTTATCTGCACACTTAAGTTTGAGCTCTTGTAAATAGGGTTCATTCTGATTCTTAGTCTACTTGGTGCTTAACGAAAGAGCCTGAGAGACTTTTGGATGGGAGCATGTGAGCAAGAAGTGACAACATGCAATAGAAGAACCAGGCCCTGAGGCTGCCAAAGGCAGCCCAGAGTCAAGTTATAGGCACATGGGACCAATGCCAGCTGGCTGAGTTTTGGACCATGGGAAGAGGTAGGATGGCATAGTTTGGAATGGTGGAGTTGGCCTAGATTGACATTTTGCTCTAGTGTGTTTCTGAGTTACCGAGATGCCTTTCCTCTATTTTAACAGATCTGGAGGATCATCAGAGACTTTATCTCCATCTCAATACCACCCCAAGACTGGGAGAAGGTACTAATCTTCACCAAGATGAGCTAAGGTTTAATGAGAAACCCCAAGAAAGAAGGTTGAAACAGAGAGGCAAAGGGGTCCCCCACTTTCTAGACTCCTGAGAGAGGACAGGGATGACCATCCTCAGGCCCATATTCTTAGCATCCTTTCCTTCTAGAGAGCCACAGAGGAGTCCTGATATATCCTGTGCTATGTGCAGCCATGAGAGACCACAAATAGACTTAGCTGACAGAGGGACTTCTGGAGAAGGAGAAGAGACTCACGGTGTGGTATGTCAGTCTTCAAGGTCTTTACCATGCATAATCTCATTTTTCTTCTCAACACCAAATGTGCCACACTGTGACTATAGCCTTCATTTTACAGAGAAAAAACCTCAAATTCAGGTGTTACGTCAAGAATAGTCAGGGCAGAGCTAATCTAAACCTTGCACTTCCATGAGCTCCCTTAGTGTTTAATTGGATGTGTAAGTATCCTGCATGTTGACCTGCTGCCTTCCTTCGCTGTAGACAGTCTGTATTTCACAGCTGTCTTCCCTGTCCTGAGGACCTACATCTGCTGTCATGGTTTAAGCATCAGGACTCTGGATGCAGGACTAGGCAGAGGTTCTAGAGTCTGCAAAGAGGTGACAGCTGGTATATGGAGGAGATGGGAGCAGAGCAGGGGATGCTTGTCACTGCCTAGCCCACTATCACCTCTGAATGGCTCTGACAGTCAGTGAGGGTCTGAATGTCCCTGAGGTTGCCAGAAGCTTCTGCCAGATTAGTGGTCATTGTTACCCCCGTCTGGGAAGCCTATCAGAATGCCAGACATATTCTCAAATGTTGTATCTTCAAAGGAACCAGAGAACCTGATCAGAGAAGAAATAAACACAGACAGAAGGCAGGAGGTATTTATACTATAAGTAGGGTGGCCTAAATTAGTGAGACCTTTTCTTGATTATTTTTTGTACATATTTTTGTTACTATGTCCTTCCATTTCAGGACATGTATACACACACCTCCGCACACACACACACACACACACACAGAGAGAGAGAGAGAGAGAGAGAGCGAGAGAGAGAGAGAGAGAGAGAGAGAGAGAGAGAGAGAGAGAGAGAGAGCGAGCAAAAAAGATAGTGGGAAAGATGATATATATCAGAAAGATAGATAGATAGATAGATAGATAGATAGATAGATAGATAGATAGATAGATAGATAGATAGATAGATAGATAGATCCTATATGTGTGTAAAGGCAAACTTTCTAAAAGACTGTTCATGGTGGGGTCACCACTACGTAAAAGAACTTGATCTCTCAGTATCTCATTTCATAAACTTTGCCTAATTCCACTTTCCTCCCTCAACACTGAGAGAAGAAAAGAGAAGAGAAGGAGAATTTCTGGTGGTCATCTTAGTTGGACTTTTTAGGAAAGGCTACCCAGAACAAGCCCTTGTAGGTAGAAACAAACAATCAAAACAACATTCTCCAGACTCATCTACAGGCAGATTGTCATCTACTAACAGGATCCCATTTCCTGGAGAGCCAGAACTAGATGGAGAGTGTGCACACTGGAGAGTGAGAACCGCTACAGAAGGATGTGCATTCCTGAGGCACAGGAATGGCCCCTCCAATGCTCTCCTTCCTATGGTCCCATCTAGGATGGGACACCAGAAAAACACTCAGCCAGAACTGCAAGATGCCAGCACACTGCTTAGGGAAACTCTGATTCTTGGGGGAACTTAGCTCAAGACGTCCTGGTGCAAAGTCCCAGTTTACAAAGCAGCAGAGAATCAGCAGTCCATGGTAGCTGCGTCAATCTGCTGTGTGGTGCACATTGCCGTGATGGCCACTGAGGGCTTCTTTTGTACGAGGAATGTCTGGCCCCAGTCGCTGTCATCTCTGGATTGACAGACTGGTTTTGAAGAAATAATGTATTGAGGAGGAGGAGGAGACAGAGGGGTCAGAGCAGGGATGAAGAGCACTGCCCACTAGACTGGAATCCAAACTGAACACCAACAACTGAGCTGTATTCCTGGACCAGCTCTAGGTTTGCTAAGTGCCCCAGCTCCAAGACTTTGGACCCAAATACAGACAACTTTTCTGAATTCCACCTTCACAAGAGATTTCCATTCTTGCCCATTCAAGATCTATACCCTAAGCTTGTGCCTCACATGATGACCAATTTTCCCATTTACTCCAAAATAAAATGAGCCAACAACAAGTTTTCTTGGATCCTATTGGGGGGGGGGGTCTATTGGTGCCTCCTGAATGACTTATTGTGGCTACTGAAATAGAATAAGCACATTTTCCCAAAATAAGATTTAGATACGTAAATTGGTTCTCCAGACTATCTGGTCACTTAGCCAAGCTGTAGCATCCTCAAGCCTCCCACAAATACCAGTTTTCATGAACTTTCAGGAAACGACAGAGCAGGTCATGATGGAATTTAGGGTTTGCTGCTGAGTTTCCTTGTGTGGCTCATCTATTCCTTTTACGCTTAGGATTTCTGGGTCTCCTGTCAAAATGCATTCTGACTGTACCAAGCTCATAGATGGCCTGGTGTGTGTGTGTAGATGCTTCGAGAACTTACCTACCTCTCCCTGGCTCAGGTGCAGCTTTTCAACCTTGGCAGAATCGAATGACAATCATAGTGCAGCTTCTTTTGGGACAGGTAGAATTATCATTGTGACCAACCAAAACAAGAATGTTGGGAAAGGAGCGGCTGGCTGCATTCTGCCCCAATCCCAGCTAGCTTACCCCCTAAATAATTACATGGAAACTGTATTCATCCAAACACTGCCTGACCCATTACCTCCAGCCTCTTATTGGCTAACTCTCACATATTGATTCAACCCATTTCTAATAATCTGTATGCCACCACGAGGTCGTGGCTTACCAGGAAAGATTCAGCATGTCTGACCTGGAAACTTCATGGTGGGCAGCTCTCTGCCTCTGCTTTCTTTCTCCCACAATTCTGTTCTGTCTACTCCACCTATCTAAGCTGCTGTCCTATCAAAGGCCGAGGCAGTTTCTTTATTAGGCAATGAAAGTAACACATAGACAGATGACCTTCCTCCATCACGAGAAGCAAAACAACAAACAAAACACCCATATCTATGGAGATCATGTTTCCCATATACTCAACCTGAATTTATATTTAAAGGCAGTGTCATTTCAGAAACATGGCGCATAGCTGTGTGCATTTTATATCTTATTTCTTTCTGTAGCTCTCAGGTAAGTCAGAACCTGGGAGAACTCTAGCTAGATATTGAGAAATATCAGAAAAGTCTTTCTTTAGAGTTTCTGATTAAAAATGAAATACCAGCTGGGCATCGTGGTGTTCAATGCCAGCCTGATCCACACAGTGAGTTCCAGGACGGCCAAAGCTACACAGTGATACCCTGTTTCAAAACCAACCAAAATCAATCACTCTGTTTTATAGGGGACAACTCAGATTTTTTTCCTAAGTGTCTTCTTCTTGGTGAGCTGAGTACCTCAATACTCCTAGTCTCTGATACAAAACCTCCTTGACTTTCTATGCCTCATGGAGGCTGCAGGGGCCCACGGCGAGGGTCTTGTCACTAGCAAACACTAAATAACTCTATCTTTGTGTAGACATAGTCTCTCAGGATTTAGGTGTGTGGCAATTTCTGTGTCAGCAGATTCGAAGATCTTTAGAAAAAGCTGAGTTGCGTCTGCCGTATAGTTTGGTAGAGTCCCTTGTGGATTTTGCACGTAGTGGGATTCACAGTTCTGCCCTGCAGGTGGTGACAATAATTAGTGGGGAGGGACAGAAAACAGAACCCACAGCTCACATTAACTTCACCATGTCTCTAGCATGTTCCTGAAGTCTTTTGGATAAGATCTGGGGAAGGTGGACTGCAGTCTGAGTCAGACATCGTCTCTGAAAGGAATTGTTGCTGTAATGAGCACAATTATGACTACTTCTGAACAGCGATTAATAGCTTCTTAATTTACATGTCTCATGAGCCTAGTTGATATGGGGCGGGGTGTTAGAGGTACATTAAAATTTGCTCCCAGCAGATGGCATTGGCTATGACTCACAGTTTCTTGCCATGTCTACTGAAGACGTTCAGGACCTCAGTATATTTCAGCTGCAGCTGCTGTGTGTGTTTCTGGGAAGGCCTAAGGGAGCTAGCCGCTTCTTAAACATGAGGCCTTCACCATCTGGGAAATCAGAATGTGGGAGCTCACCCAGTTTGCCTCTCCCAAGGATCACTGATGCTATGACCAGCGCAGTGTTGTGAAGTTTGCTCCATCTCTTGTTCTTTGAGGTACGGAACTGCCCGCAGGGTGCTGATGGTCTTTTGTATGCTGGTGAGGTGAGCAGTGGTTTGTGTCTCTCTGGGCAGCTTCAAGACTGGATCAGTTCCTGGGAAGGCCAAGACGGACTTAGAGAAGGTTGACCCCCACACTGTACTGTCTGTCTGCTTGTCAGAAAGAATAGAGCTCCTGCCTGAAAGATGATCCAGCCAAGTTCTTTCTCTCAACCCGCCTTGTCTCTTCTCCCTCCAGTAAGTAATCTAGTAAGCACCAGTCAGTCTGTTAGAGCTCAGAGTTCTGTTGGAAGACCTGTAGTCTTTCTACCCTAGCTTTTATCTGCTTTAGAAAGATGGATGCAGAGATGTAGAGTAGATGGTGTCTTTAGATGGTCTCTGTTGCTCCTGAAACAAAGAGTGGAGAGTTGGATCACCTGCTACTTTTATATCCCAGTAGCAAGCGGTACTGGCGCATGCCTTTAATCCCAGCACTCAGGAGGCAGAGGCAGATGGATCTCTGTGAGTTCAAGACCAGCCTGGTCTACAAGAGCTAGTTCCAGGACAGGCTTCAAAGCTACAAAGAAACCCTGTCTTGAAAGAGAGAAAGAAAAAAAGAAAGGAAGGAAGGAAGGAAGGAAGGAAGGAAGGAAGGAAGGAAGGAAAAGAGACCTGGATCTTAATGGCTTTGATGATCAAATGCATCAACTGAGGCCCTCTGTTGTGGCATGCCAAGACTCTGTGGTTTCCAGAGGTCCGTGTAGTGTTCTTCTGTTCACCACTGTGTTTATATTACACACAGCCACGGCCCTCCCAACTGAGACACAATGACATGTAGAAGTCAACAAGCACTCTTAGGGTGAAATGGATCCCTCTTGTGAAACCTAGTCAGGAGTTTCGTTCAGGGTCTCTCCAAGCCAGGCAGGTCCCAGCAGTCCCAGTATTCTAGCACTCCCCGAGATATTCTGCACCAACTTTGGTACAGCTGTAGATGAATAAGTCAATGTTTTCATCGCCTCTATTATTTACCTTATGGCGCACTTATAAAAGAAAAACCAAAGTTAGGAGAGGCCTCAGAAGTCATCTAATATAGTATTTTTCAAAATAAAATTGGGATTCTTTCATCAAATGAAATCCTACAGAGATGCAAGGATGGAATCTTGAGTCTGTGGGTCAGATGACAACCCCTTTTTTGAAAAGTTTCTCACTTTATTGTTTAAAATCCACTAATTTTACTAAGTCCTCTTGTTTTGAGGGGATAAAAGTAAAACCTACTCAGCCATGCACTCACTAAAATTGTTATTTGAGATTTGCTGTCTGCTGGGCTTAATTAGGCACTTCACCAGAGGGAGGCCCGACCCCTTGGCTCTTACACTCTACTGGGATATAAAAGGATGCTCCCTGACACCACAGAGAGCTATTGTGTCGGAGCCAGATCCCTGGGTCATCCCAGTGCTCAGACTGTCATGCCTGTGTCTGCTTGACCCAGTTCAGATGCTGGTGCAGGATGAGCGCACCTACTGTGAAAGGCAGACCAACTCATCCAAGTGTGACACCCATTTGTGGCTGCAGGCGTGACCCGAGGGTCCCCTCCACTTGTCAAATCTTGTCTGTCTTCCACACTCTAACCTGAATACCCAGGAAGCCTTCCCTGAGTGTCTGGGCTTCACTGAGTTCCCTTCATCTGTTGACCCTCAACCTACCCCAGCCCACTACCTACTCTTCTCGAATTGCTTGTCTGATTAGCACTACGAGAGGACCTCTAGTCTTTTATTTTTAATTTGTCACAGAAAATTAATGAAATATTTTAATAGGAATTCAAATTTTTAATAGATATACCAAGTCAAGCTTCTTTTTGGAAAACCACTTCAGATCATACAGAAAGAGGATTCTCTGGTCAACTGCTATGGAAATGTCCCGAAATATTGGCCGTCAGCTTTGCTCCAGCTCAGCACGCACTGCCGGTGCCTGGTCATGGAAGGACCCTGTCCTCCGAGCGACATGAGCACAAAATCCCTGCTTGGTGCTGGTGTTTTATTCCCAGGATTAACACTGGTTGGATACTGCTTGGCTCCCTTCATTATCTCTCGGTGTGTGATTAGTTCAGCCTGATTCTTAGCTTTAATTTGTCATGGTGCAGGCACACTTCCTGGAAGGGAAGACCCGAAAATTCTCCCCTGTTACAACAGGTTCTTGTGTCTGCTGGTATTTTTTTTTTTCTTAAATGAATGGGTGAGAATGGCTTCTTCAGGTCTAACCCCATTTTCTTCCCGACAAGCTTCTCCTACCATGTACAGACTGGTAAACATACTTAAAGCCACACTAAAGCATGATCTCACTTCATTGTCCCTTCAGACTTAAACAGTGATCCTTGCTACTTTTGCTGCGATTCGAGTTCATGTCCCCCTTACCAAGTTCTGGGTCACACTCAGATCCCTCTGCAAGACTGAAATCACGGCACCTTGTGACAAGTGATGTGCGTTATGAACTCTGAGTACACAACACCCATCACAAGATCCTCTTACAGCGGGCTGTGGTAGCACACACCTTTAGTCTCAGCACTTGGGAGGAAGAGATTGACAGATCTCCAGGTATTTGAGAACAGCCTAGTGTACCTAGTGAGTTTCAGGTCAGCCAGGGCTATGCAGTGAGACTCTGTCTCAAAAACATGAAATAAAGCAAACAAGATCCCGTTAACCCTTCGAATTTCAGAACAAGGCCACAAACATGTGTAAATAGCTTATATTGAAACAAGTGTTCCTAAATAGCTGAAAGGGGATCTAGGCCCAAATATGCAAGACTCCTGTACATACCAAGCTGTGGAAGGCATTGGCTGATTCTCAGATTAGCAGTGCTCTCTGCAAAGAGCACAGGGGTCTGGGTCATATTCACTGTAACTGAGCAGTGTTGACTCTATAAAGACAAAGCCATGGAACTAGGAAGAAAACAGCTGACTGGAATACAAGATGCAGCCTGAAGTCATTCTTCCTGTGCAGGCAGGTTGGGGGTGGGCGTCTTTTTCTGCAGCATTCCTATGTATAGTACGCATTACTATGTATTGTTCTGCAGGCCAGAATTCTTTTACACTCAGAGCACTCAATCTTCCCTGGCTCCACGGTGGCTGTGTCCAGCTTATCTACAGGATGGCTGCCAGCGGGTGTACTACAGTGGTGAAGGGTATTTTTGTGTCACTCGGTCCCAGGGTCTCAAGCCCAAAGGAGGCATCTGAGTGTAAACTGGCTACTGATGATCAAGGAGCATCATGGGAGTAGGGATCAGGGGCTCCTAAGTAAAAACTGAGCTAACCATGTACTCCTGCCTCCCAGCTACAGGCAGGGCTTTCTCCCCTCTCTTGACGATGCTTTATTTAATATGTTGATTATTATAAAGCTCACTACGGAACTTTTTAAACATGGAAGAAGGATAGACTTCAGATATACCTATGACTTATGCCCTTCTATGCCCAAGTCTGTGTTCAATGATGAAACTTGTCATTGACCGTGGTTATCATGACTACTCTACAAAGCTAGCACATGGTATTAAGTAGGGGTTATATTATTTTTTAAAAAAATTGAAAGCAAGTTGCTAAACAATTACCAGCTCTCCACTAGTAGAGCTTGAGAAAGCAGGTTGGCTGCTGCTAGCTAATTCCCAGGTGGACACGCCCAAACTATTTTCTGTGAATACAGGGAGTCCACAGTCTCTGGTGAGAATGCTTTGCTTTATTCTGATTATCAACCTGATAGGATTGAGAAAGGCCTGAGCAATAAGTCGCACAGAACTCTGAGTGTGTCTACAGTGATATGTCCAGAGATCCTGTATTTCTAGATCCTGTGGGCTCTGGGCTAATGAAAGGCTTAAGCCATTGATGGAGTCAAACAATAAATTTGGTTACTTGGAGGAGGTAGAACTGTGGAAAGGAGGGTCCTGGTTAAAGAAAAGAAATCACTGGGAGAATATCAGTAAGGACTCTATGTCTTCCAGTACTGCTTCCCGCCTGCTGTGATGGGAGTCGCTTTGCCATGCCCTCCCTACCGGCACGAACCTCTAAAACCCAGAGCTAGCCATAATTAGCACGGCAATGTTTTAATGCATTTAGAAAGAGGTTTATTACTAACAAAGTGTACACAGGTAAGCATATCTCTACCAATAAAAGGTTAGTTGCATGGAGATCTTTACATGCTTACCTCAAAGACTTGAAAACAAAGGAATATCTTCTCACTCAGCTATGAATTGACTTGTTTTCCAAAAGCAAATATTGAATGTAGAAATATTGAAGAAACGAGAAGATTTAAAAAGGACTCCAGTCTACATAGTCAATGTTTTGTTATTAATTTTGAAGAGAAAATATCTACATGTAATTTTACGTTTTATGAAACCAGGATGCAATACATTGTATTTTAGTTTCATTTTCATTCTGACAGTTACTATTGTATGCTTTCCTTTGTAAATAAGTTGAAAATGCAAAGGCACATGTAATTATTGCACAACACACTATTACCATGAGTCAACCAAAATTTACTTTCAAGACAGTTACAGAATGTTGTTGACTTTTCAGGTTTCTCCTACTCTGACCATTGCCAGGGTCACTGTATTGTAAACCCTATGGATTGTTTGCCTAAATTAGGAAGAGAATTAGAATTGTAGCCTAAAAATGGCCTGTACTAAAATATCTAGCACAGTATTGGGATTTCTAAGAAAGGATTAAAAGCATTTTCTTGGAGCTTGAGAGATAGCTCAGTAGGCAAAGTGTTCACTATATAAGCATGTGAACCTGAGACTGGGGCTCCAGAACCCATAAAAAGCAAGCGTGCATCTGGAACCCTGGTGCTGTGGCAGAGATAGATCCAGGGAGCTCACTAGCGAGCCACACTTGCTGAAGTGGTGAGTTCCAGGTTCAGAGAGAAACCACCTTTCAAATACTCAGGTGGATCAGAATAGAGGAAGACAGCTGGTATTGACCTCTGACTGACCTCTGACCTCCAGAAGGAAACCCATAATACACATACATACTTGCCTCTCTCCCACATGTGTGTGTGTTGTGTGTGTGTGTGTACATGTATGTATTTTAAGGATACCAATTATTACCATTCATATCTTCAGTTATAAATCTTAGCCAACTTAGCAAGAGAGAATAAACAAGCACACAAAACAGAAAGTAAAGAATCTATTTTCCACACAGAAATTATTCTACATGTAGAATATCCAAGAGAAAGGGAAGGGGGAAACTATAGGAAATAACTCAAGGAAGTCTGTGAGAATGGGGTAATTACACTAGACTCAGTAGAACTCAGTGGCATTCTTCATAATATCAACAACTAAGTAGAAAAGTAATTTAGAAAACTATTCTTAATAGTGCAGGTTACTGGTAGGCATAATTTGCATCATTAATTATGATAAAGGAATCGGTTAGAAATCCTATGAACAAAATAATTATTTCAAACACAATCATTAAAGACACATTAAACAATCACTGGAGAAATTGTCTCTGCTCCATGCTCTTGGCATTAGTATGTGTGTGGGCATGTGCATATGGGAACACACACACACACTCAAAAAATGGAAATAAATGCATTTAAATAATAATTGTTCTTTATACTTTTCTATATTTTCTAAACTCTATAATTAGTATGTGTCTTTTATCATGGGGGGGAAAAAACCACAAGCTTTGTAAAATGCAATACCGTTAAAGCGAGCCAGCCTCTACACAAGACCAGAATAGAGACTTGTGCTGTCGTTTATGGTGTGATTGTTGTGGTTCTAGTTTCATTCTGCTGTTGTGATAAAAACATTTCGACCAAGCTGGGCACGGTGGTGCACGCCTGTAATAATGGCACTTGGAAGGGAGAGGCAGGCAGATCTCTGCGGGTTTGAGGCCCGCCTCATCTACACTGTGATATCCAAGCCAGCCAGGAACCTGTCTCAAAGGAAAAAACAGCAGCCCAAAAAGACCAAAAAAGTCCACTCTGACCGAATGAAACTTAGGGGAAGGGCCTGCTTGAGCTTCCAATTCTAGGACCCAGTCCATTATTGAGGGAAACCAGGGAAGGACTGAAGAACTCAAGGTAGGAGGCAGGAATCTGGAGGCAGAAACCATGGAGGAACATTACTTTTTGATCTACCCACTGGCTCACACACAGGCTTTGTGGCTTTCTCGTACAGCCTGTGACCACCTGCCAAAGATGATGCGGCCAACAGTGGGAAGGCCACAACCCGAACAGACAAGTCCACCGGCCAGGTTCTCAGTTGAGGCTTTCTTCTCAGATGACTGAGCCTAGTCAAGTCATCAAATCAAAGCTAGCCAGGACATATGGGGATATGCACGTGTCAAAATTCAGTATACTGTGCCCAATATGCTAACAAAGCCACAGTACTTCTATTTTAGAAAGTAATACACAACAGAGTTGATTCAAGTTGAATTATTAAAGTCAATTTAAGAAATGTAAGGGATCATTCCAACTCCTATCCTTGGGTCTTATCTTGTTTGGAATCACAATACCTGCTGAGCTACCGAATTTCCTGTCTGGCAGCTGTCTCTTCAAACACCAGGGAAACGGTTGAGAACTGGGTCCACCTTAAAGCTGGGAAGAGAGAGAGAAGTTGCAAAGTAGAAACGGATCTCAGGATCTCACCAGAATACAAAATGAAACTAGTTTCAGGAGCCTTAGTCCCTGCCCCAGTTTTCAGCTCAGCTATATCTTCTCTGAACACCTGCCAGAAACTATGCCTGAGTTGAGCATATATACTAGCTTCATTCACCTGCAAGGGTGAAGTCCAGTATCTGAAAAGGAAAGAAAGGATGTCCCACCCCCTTCCTTCCGGGTTCTGTAGTCATGCAGAAGTCCCCTTGGGATAATGGATTTCCAGAAGCATCTGGCATCTTGCCACAAGCCACTGCATTGACCCGGGTGAAACTGGAGTTAGAAACTCAGACTCCTTGTACAATGGCTGTCTGTAGGACATGAAGCTCTAGATTGGGGAGATGATTAATTCCATGTTCTTGACAGTCGGAACAAAGGAGCAAGATGGATTGTCGGTGCTGCCTGATCTGTCGTGTTTCTCCTGTATAAGGAACGTGCAGTGGCCGCCGTGTTGACTTGGAAAGCCCGGGCTGTTTCAGTCGTCCCTTCTCATTCATAGACAGTGAGAAATCTCTCAGCCTGAGATAGTTTTCGTACAAGGGCAGGGGTGAACCGCACTTAGTGTTTTAGTTCTTTCCTTGTTGCTGTGATAAAACACTAACCAAAAGCATCTAGGGAAGAAAGGGTTTGTTTCTTAAACTTCCAAGTGGCCATCACCATCTCCATCTCCATCATCAAGGGATTCCAAAGCAAGAGCCTGGAAGTGGAACCCAAAGCCGAGACCACGGAGAAACACTGCTTGCTGGCTCACTCTCCATCACTTACTCAGATTACTTTTCAATATGACCCATGACCACCTGTCCAAGGAAGGCACCATCTTCAGTGGGCTGGGCCTTCCTATGTCAATCATTACTCAAGAAAATGCCCTGGAGACTTGCCTACAGGCCAACTGATGGAGGTATTTTCCAGAATACTCAACTACTGTCAAGAGTCAGAAGATCATGTGAAAGGGTTCCCAATCAATCAATCAATAAAACCTTCGAGTGAGACTTGACAAAATACAGACTGTGGACTACATCGGCCCAACCCTGCTCTAGTAAAGATGTAAGGAAACACCACCACACATGCCTCTTTTCTCTGTCTATAGCTGCCTTAGCAAGACAAATGGAGGAGTGAGGAGATGCCATAAAGACCTTGTGGCTCACAAGCTGGAACTATCTCGTAACCAGGCCTCTGAAGTTCACTGAGCCTCCTCTAAGTCAGGGCTTCTGTACTTGGAAGCCCTTCTTACCAGAGAAATTCTTTGCAACCCTGGATAAAATCAAATATTTACCAACCATCATAGAACAATTTACTTAAAAAAAAACCAGCTCTTTGGCATGCATGCTATTTTATCATTTGTTAAGGGTGAAGGCAAAGTTGCATTTGAACAAGATAAACATACTTGTTAGTTGACTATCTGATGCTGTAGAATGCAGAACATCCTCAGAATTTCTCAGAGTTGAATGGCATTTTGATTTTATAAACCTCAAAGCTAAGAATGTTGCTTTTCTTTTCTTCAAAAAAATTGTTTTAATTCTCTCTCTCTCTTTCTCTTTCTCTTTCTCTCTTTCCCCATGCTTGCAGAGGCCAGAAGTACCAGCTTATCCTGGTGCTAGAGTTACAGGTAGTTGAGAACCATCCACAGTAGATGCTAGAAATTGAACTCAGGTCACCTGCAGGAGCAGTGACTGCTCGAACTGCTGAGCCATCTCTCCAGCCTTTAGAATGCTGCTTTTCATAAATATGTAGTACAAACGGCAGAAATATGTTTAGGGCCATTCAGAAATTCTATTCTACTCTCGATCCAAAATTAATTTTATATTTCTAAGAGACTCATGTTGGCAACTAAACAGTAGCTTCTAAAATCAAATAACCTACTACAACACAGTCCAAAGATACATGTACTTGATACTTAAGGCTGAGGACTGGTAGTGGGAAACTATTAAAAGTCCTTGTTGTCCATAATGTTATGTCATTATGTTTCTATAAGAGCAGAAAACATGTGTATGCTGTAAAACACCACAGCTCCTAGCACACAGCAGTCTGGATTTGAACCTAGACGGCCTACGAAGCATTTGCTGGTACATTACAGTGTGATGGTGTGAACTGTGCAAAGTGCATGTGTGTTCAAAGCCAAGGTTACACAACACAACACAGTGAGTGTAGCACAGCCAGGACACCTTGGATTCGTTACATATTGATTTTTGAATTAATTTTTGGTCATCAAACATCCAGAAATATTTTTGGCTGCCTAAATTTTCATGACCCCAACAGTCAGTACTATGACCCCACATATGGGTTGTGACAATAGTGTACTGTATCTGTTGGCAGACTTCAAGCAAGACACAGTTGACCTAATCCATTATTAAAATTATCTCAACAAAATAGAATTTTTGTCTCTCATGGATTCATTGACTTTCAATAGACTTTTCACATTTTCAGTTAGAGTCACGTCTCTAGATGAATGTGGCCCATTATTCTCCTTAGTGAAAGTTTTATCACTGCTAAATTTTAGTTGTTCTGCTAGCACACATTCTGGGCAGTTTCAGGTGGTTCTGCAGTTATTCAGTTTGGCTAGGAAAACATATCTCTTCATGTGCATGTTAAAACCAGTCCACAAGTGGGGGAATGGTTGTATAAAATCAGTGGTCTTAAAAAAAAATTTTAAGTTTTTGGCTATCTAAACATCTGTCTGCATTTAGGTTGGCATTCTCACTGAAGACTCTAAGCACACATCTTTAGAAAACAGTAAGGGATGTGACCCAACTTCAAGCTCTTGCAGACAAGGACAGCATCCTTCCCATGGGTGTGCAGAGTCACAGGGTATTGTATCATGAACAAAAAGATGCTTGATGAATGTTCACTGGCTGACTGAATGGATGAATTCATGGATGTTTCTTCATTTGTAAAACATGTAGTGATAAATATACTAAATAAATAAAGCATGCCTCCCTCTCCTGTTGAATAGCAGAAATGAGATAAAGATGTCAAAAGGAACTGCCTGCCATTTAGCTGCCATTCTGATATTCTAACCACATCTCTAGAAAATGATGGATCAAGTGGCCTCCTTCCTCCTCCCTGCCCCACTGCTTTCCTGGCTTGCCTTAAGGGTCCTTCAAGTTGGGGGAGGGAGTCAAGGCAGAGCACATCAAGGAAACAGACCCACAGTTGTCTGTGAAAGAGAAAAGACTTCTCTAAAGAAGGCGTGAGCCTTGAGAGTGGCCCCAGCAAGAACAGGTAGCCCTACACCAGTGGTCCTCACCCTGCCTAATGCTGCGACCCAGTTCCTCATGTTGTGGTGATCCCCAGCCATAAAATTTTTTTGTTGCTACAGTTATGAAAACTATAAATTTGCTACTGCTATGAATCATAATGTAAATATCTGATATGCAAGATGTGTGATATGCAACCCTTGTGCAAGGTCATTCTACTCCCCTAAGAGGTCGCGATCCCCAGGTTGAGAACCACTGCCTTGACTAGTAGTGTTGAAGCTGGAGGGAGCTCCCGCAGGTTAATTGCCCGTCCCTATGGAGCAGAACTCCTGACTCACCCCCAGATGTTTTACCTGCTTTCTGACCCCAGGAACTGCTGCACTGTCGCCAGTGTGTGTCCCCAGAGAACCCAGAATTTTGGTGTCCATCTTGAGGTGCCAGTTATGAGGACAGCTCTTCCTGTGGAAGCTAGATTCCATTGTCATTTATTGCAGGTCACAAATATCAGACTAGAAAGAATTAGTGAGTACTCTGGTCAGTGGCCCTTGTGTATAGTAAAATGCCCAAATAGTTCCAGGGGTTCTTGGCCTACTTAGTCTGCCTCAGGTGAGCCCTAGAACATTCCTTCTGCATATCCTTTACTTACAACCTCTCAGCAACCATAACTATTCCCCTCTACCCAACTCTGCTCTGACACTTTCCATCTGGGTAGATGGCAGCCTCAAGTTCAAAGTCTATCCCCACTCCAACTTCTCAATTCGTTCCTATGCTTTAGAAGCAATTCTTTGGTTTCTTACCACTGTAAACATTTGAGAACACTGGATAGGAAAGGGTCTTAAAATAAACATAAACCAGTTCCTCTCATGTTTCTTCAGCATTTGCATCTTAAATGAGCCCCAGAATATCAGCTTCATTAAATGGTCCTAGAAGTATTTTCTCCTCATCCTGCGTTCTCCATCTGACTGGTCACTTCATGGAGTGCTCCCTTTAGAGCCAAAGAGCTCATGCCTTCAAGTTCACACGGCCAGGCTGTTGGGATATCAATACCCCTCCTCCCACTGCCTGCCTGCCTCGACACCATCCCAGTCTTTAAAAACACGTTTGCACAGGAAAGAGTTAGCCTTCCTCTGCTTTGTGTCATGCTCACTTTCCAAAGTTCAGCACAGATTGCCCTCCTCCCAGGAGACTGTGCAGACCACTTATCTTCTCTTGCTGGAAGAATCACCTCGCCTCCGAAGAGGTACCATGAGGACTTATGAGCTTACTACATAAAAGACGAAGGTTTAAGACGAAGGTTTAGGGCAAAATGTGCTTCCATGAAGGAAAAGCCCTTAGTCTTTCATGGTCAATGCTTACCCTCTCTTCAAGGTTAAAAACTGCAGAGAAGACAACTGGGTAAAGGCATCTCTGAAGCTCTCTTGCTGTGGAAGAAAGCCCTAGCTCCTTAGGCACTCCAGAAGTCCAAGCTGTGTAGGTAGACACCCAGGTGAAACTTGTAAATAGCTAAGTTAATCAGAAATATCTTTTAGGGAAAAACATTTGATGATAAATACCAGCGCTAACTGTCTACATGCTTATGATAATATAATTCCATTCCTGGGCATTACATAATATGTGTGCTTAATTTCATGCATGAAAGACATGTGGAATAATATTCGTAGTATATTCAAAATAGTCCACGGTGGAAAACTACCCAGATGACTGTATACAAGGGTAAATAAAATGAAGGCACATCCTTACAGTGGAATGATATTTATCACTGAGAATGGACAAACAATACATGCTACATGCTACAATACAAGTGAGGTTCACAAATGAAGTACTGGGGAAAAAATTCAGACACAAAAACTATTACTCCATTTACAAGCCAAAGGTGGGGGGAGCAATCTATGTGTTAGAAGTGGTTTACCCTGGAGGTGAACTGATTTATCACCAAACAAATTATACCCTTAATAGTTAAATCAATTCTATTCTTTTCCTATTGATTGTTTTGATGGTCAGGAGAGAGATTTACAAAGGAGTTTGAAATGTAATAAATTCAATTCATTTTTAAACAAGGCATTATTGAGTACCTCCCTACAGACAGAGGTTGCCATAAATCGGAAAGGCACAGAGAGAATTAGATAAAATTTCCACAATCTAGGATATCATAGTCCACTGACTGAAGTCACATTTAGACAGTCCCCTTTCTCTTTACTTCAGTGTGCTCTCTCTGTGTGTAATGGCTATCACCTAACCTGTTCAAGAATCCTAATTCAAAGACATCTTCACCCTGTTGGACCTGAAGATGATTTCACAATAAAAACCCTAGCTCAAGCTGACATTCAGTAATAGCCATCATCTCCAAGACTCCATGCTGCATCCCATATATCAAACATTACTTCCTGCCTTTCTAAGAAAGGGTTGAAAGCTGACCTGAGAGCCGGATGCCTTGCTCTAGTGTTCTTCAGAGAGTTTATTAGTGTTCCCCTGCGACGAGAGACTAGCAAACTGCACAGATAATGGACGTTTCTGGATTTCTAGTCTCCATAGAATTCCTCCAGCACCACACTGACAACTGACATTCTAAGAACGATTTCATTCTCACAGGATGTGGATGTCATCCGTGCTTTTACATCTCACCTCACAGAACTCAAACCAGGCTTGTTTCCCAGTATAATAAACCTGAGAGAAGCCTGGCCCTATCCCTTGATCTGTATGATCTCACAAGACCCTGGGCAGGAGTTAGCTGCTCCCTGATTCCTTCCATCTGGAAACATGCAGAAGCCCCTTAGATGGTCTGCAGCCTGGGGAAGAACAGCATCCAGTGGTATCGGCAACTCTTAGAGCTATCTACCCAGAGAAACCAGATCTGGAAGAGACTTCGGAGACTACCCAGGTCCAGAGACTCTCATCTTTACACCACTTTGATGAAGAGACAAAGGTCAAAGGGCTAACGTCTATTCCTTAAGGTCACATTGTTCATAATGTCAAAACTGGGGGGAGGGGGTTTACAAAGAGTCTTGGGTCTCCAGAACTTCCACATACTCTTGAACTTGCAGCCCTCAAGCTGGATGAAGTAAATGCCTTCCTTCTGCATTCTGAACCCAGACTCTGTGGAGACTGTGGAGTGCCCAAAGGACTCGTGCCAAATCAGACCAACTCTGAGAACTAAAGTAGATGCCCAGGAGATCTTGCTCATAATCTGATGTAGTTGGAAGGCTGCAGTACAAGACTGTCTATGATGTATATGCCCTTATATAAGTGTTTGGTTGAGATGACATCTCCCAGGGTTGTGGCTCCTCCCCCATCTGAAGTTTCCTGGAAGTGAGAGGGGCACTCAGAGCTTTGTGAAAGTTTTATACAAAGCCAATATTTTCTGTTTTCATTTCTCTTTCTTCCTTCCTTCCTTCCTTCCTTCCTTCCTTCCTTCCTTCCTTTCTTTCTTTCTTTCTTTCTTTCTTTTTGGATGGGGGGTTTCAAGACAGGGTTTCTCTGTAGCTTTGGAGCCTGGCCTGGAACTAGCTCTCGTAGACCAGGCTGGCCTTGAACTCACAGAGATCCACCTGCCTCTGCCTCCCGAGTGCTGGGATTAAAGGCATGTGCTACCACTGCCCAGCAACAAAGCCAATATTTTCTTAAAACACCCTACTGAGAAAACTTATTGAAGCAATACTGTTTTAGTTTTGGTTAGTACTATTATGATGAAACACCTTGCAAGCAACTTGGGGAGGAAAGGGTTTATGTGGCTTACGAGTCTACATGCATAGTCCATCATTGAAGGAAGTCAGGACAGGAACTCAAACAGGACAAGAAAGATAGGGGAGTTCAGCCAATCACTTTCTGTTTGTGGGCGTGTCGTCCTTAGGCTAAAGCTTGCCTATAAACCTGCAAGCGCGCTCCTGCTAACTCTCTCTCGCCTGGCTCCTGTATCCGGACGGATCGTTTGGATTCTGGTGTGAGCTGGTGTAAGTCTTACTTCTGTTTATTAAAGCTGTATATTTTGTATTAAGATAGTCTGGGGACTTTTCATTACCAATCGCCCTGCGGCTTCACAAGAAGCCTAAGGATGATTCCTTCAACAATTGGCTGGGCCCACCCTCATCAATCAGTAATTAAGAAAACAAAGAAAATGTTCTACTGGCTTGTTGATGGCCCAGACCTTATGGAGACATTTTCTCAATTGGGGTTCTCTTGTCTCAGATGACTCTAGCTCATGTTGGCACAATATTAACCAGTACAAATACATTGACAGACAGTTGGTCGTCTTTTCGCTTTCAAGCCTTAATGGACTCCCTGGGGATGTAGCGTAGAGTTTGGTCCACAGAGGAACACTTAATGATGCCTACTTACATCTTCACTCACAAAAACTAAGATCCCTACACAGCCATGTGTTCAAACTAAACATTGGCCAGAGGCAGATAAGTAACAGGGAAGAAGCTTGCTATAGGCTTTCTTTTTTATTTCTTTTTTTTAAAGATTTATTATTTTTTATTTTATGCATAAGTGTTGTTTACATATATGTATATGCACCGTGTGCATGGCTGGTGCCCGCAGAGGTCTAAAGAGGGCATCAGACCTGGAATGATGGATGATTCTGAGCTACCTTGCTGGGAAGCGAACCAGGGTCCTTCTAAAGAGCAGCAAGTGATCTCAACCACGGAGTCTTCCCGTCAGTCCCCGCTATTTATTTTTTTCATCTTCTGTCTCGTGGAGGCCTCAGGAGGCTTCCTCTCAAGATGAGCTATGTTGTGCTCAATGTACTACAGCCATATTGTACAATGTTTTGGACTTCCCACCCCTGTTTTCCAACACTCCCATTTTGGCCAATTTTATTTTACTTTACTGCTGTTATATTTTGGATGAGAAATGAACCCCGCAAGCTTTTCCCAGTTTAAGGGCTTGGTCTCTGGCTGGTGGTACTATGGGAGAGTCTGTGGAACCTTTATTAGGTGGCACTTAATTGACAAAAGTAAGTTACTACAGAAGGGGCTTTAAGGTCACAGCCCAAGTACTTGCTATTTCCTGGTTCACTGTGATGTGAACAGCCACACATCTTGTTCCCACTGCCATGGACCAAAGCTCTGCTATGCCTTTCTTTCTGAGGTGCTACTAAAGTCCCCTGAAGCCACCAGCCCAAATACATCCCTCCTCTTTTAAGTCATTTCCGTCAAGTATTTGGTCACAGGGGTGGAAAGTGGCTAACAGAGCCTGGTACTAAGAACGTTTATGCTGGGCAGTGGTGACACATGTCTTTAATCCCAGCACTTGAGGGGGAGAAGCAAGTGGATCTCTGTGAGCTAGAGACCAGCTGGTCTACAGAGCTAGATCCAGGACAGCCAAGGGCTACGCAAAGAAACCCTGCCTTGAAAAACATACAAACAAGCAAAAAGAAGATATATCTTTCTTGATCATGTCCTTGCATTGCATGCTGGATGAAATTGTTTCAAGTCTTCCTTAAAAACATTTGGAACTCATGTGTCTCTTTCATGTGAAGAGTTCTTGGTTTTCTGGGGCCTTTCTCTTGGCTCCCACCACCATGTACACAAGCTTCCACAGCAGTGGCTCAGTTAGTTTGAGCTTGCCTGTCTCTGTGCTTCCATCCTTTGAACCCAGAACCTACAAACATGGTGGGTACCCAGTAGGTACTGAATCTGGGGAGTGTAATCAAAGGGACCCTTATCTTTCGAACTCCGTCATTATTTTTTCACTCCATCTTCTTCTCTGATTTTTTCTTGACTCTAGTCTCTCATACCTGATCTTATTTGACTATTGGTTCACCATTTTATTAAAATTAATAAAGATAACATCGATGATATCAGTGGTAATATCCAACATCTACTGAGTGCCAATAGCATGCAAGGTGTATCAGTGAACATATTACAGGTAGTGTGTCATCAAATTGCCACAATGTTAGCTGGTGGTCCTATTATTACACCTATTTTACAAAGTAGCAGCCGAGGCACAGAACGGTAAATTGTCTAAAATAACCGCAGCTAGCAAAGAGAGGACTGAGCCACTGGCATGTGACATTTTACTGTTTTCATCATCTTGGACAAGAAAGTATGTGTCCCTGGGTCAAATTCTGACTTTGGAGTCCCTTGGGTTCTTGTTCACACTGCCCCTCACGCGGTCTGGGCTGGAAGTATTTTAAACACAGCAAGAAGAGTGAGGCTGGGAAATGAAGACTAGAGGTCAAACCACGATTCAATCTTCGCTTCTAAGAAACAAGGAAAAGAGCATTCCCAACTCAAGGCATGTGCCAGGTTGTGAATGTCAGAAGTGATTTATAAAAACCCTGCAGAGCTCTGTTGATACAAAGGTGCGTGATCGCCGTTATACCGACCTCTCCATCTTTCTGTTTTCACTTTCATCTCCTCCTAACCCTTAGCTACTCCTCATCCTCATCTAAATCCCAGGCTGAGCCACATCTTATCCCTTGAGACACCATCACACTCCCAGCCCAGAGCTGGAGCCCACTCTGTGTTTATACTATGCTCATAATTGGGTTTATCGTGAGTTGTGTCAAAGATTAGCAGAGCCCAAGAGTCATTTCCTCCCGTGACAGTTCTTGAAATTATTGACAGGAAACAGATGATGAGGGAGGGCTCATCGGCCTCCCACCCCAGCCCTGGGAACTTTGGGCATTTTCAAGGCTGTATGTCCCCTTCCCAGGCTCTAATTTCTCACTAGGTCAAACTATACCTGATACAATGGCAACTGAGCCCGTGAAGAACCTTTGGTCTCTGTGTGACACAGGAGGTCTGACCCAGCAGTGGACTGTAGGTTTAGCTGGTTTATAGCCAAGAATTTGTTTCCTCCGGAAACAATTCCTTAGGAGACTTAGGTTCCCAGGAGGACTGTGACCATCTGCAAGAAGCCCTGGGTAGCAGAGTCTGAGCACTTGCTGAATTTTTGCACTTTGGTGGCAAAGTAAAGGGAGGAAGCAAGTGACCCCTCTGAGAAGGATGGATTCCTTCGCAAAACAGGGAAACCAGCCAGGAGGGAAGCTGTGGCTCTATATAGTCCCAGTGCTCAGGAGCCTGAGGCAAAAGGATGGACCATTCAAGGGCATAAAATGTAGAAAGAATCTGTCCAGAGACAGACAGAGGGACAGGCAGAGACACAGATAGAGGGCCAGGCAGGGACAGGCAGAGAGGGAGGGAGGACCGGGAGGGGAAGAGGGCACAAATATGAGCTGAGGTTCCCAAAGAAAAGGCCACGCCCACATTAAACTTTCTATTTGACTGAGAACTTCCATTATTGTGCAGGGTTAGAATGTGGCAGATCTGAAGCCAAATCCCCTTAAATGGCCATTTATTGCCCATCTCTGTGTGTGGTCTAGCATCTTTGTGGAATGTAGGACAGACACCTAGTCTCTACCAGCACAAAAACTAAGAATGTCACCGGGAAGTTTCTAAGGCCCACAGCAGAAGTTTTGGGGCTTTGCTGTAAATATAACTTTGCTATGTGATGTTTCCACTAGCATATTTAAGGAGTGTTTTGGTTCAGAATTTTCTTTGAAACACTGTAAAAACCTCAAGGAACCATGACCACACTGAAGCACAGTATTTGGGGTAACCAAAATCTGTGATCTCAAGTCACAGTCACTGATATTTGCCCCCAGAATAAACTGTTTCTTCTTCCCTTGGAAGAAAGAGTTGTGCCTTTTTGTATGAATAATGGAGGAGGGAGATAGAGGAGGGGAAGGGTAGAGAAAGGGAAAAAGAGAGAAAGGGAGAAAGGGAAGGGACGAGAGAAAAGGAGGGGAGGGGAAGGGCGGGGCGGGATTCAGGTTCACTACAAGAAGCTAAGCAATTCACTTCCTTTCTCCAAATCTCAATTAAACAAAACAGGGGTGTCCTCACCACTATCTCTCAATGTTCTGTTCTGACATTCTGTGACTGTTTGGGACTGCATTAGGCAAACAATGATAGGAGTTAAGTCTGTCTCTTTTACCTTCTAAGGCAGTAGTTCTCAACCTTCCTGAGGCTGCGATCCTTTACTACAGCTCCTCATGTGGTGGAGACCCCCAACTACCAAATTTTTTTCCTTGCTACTTCCTAATAGTAATGTTTTGACTATTATAAATTGTACTGTGAATATCTGATATGCAGTCCAAGGTGTTGAGACCCATATACCGAGAAAGATTGTTCGAAGGGCTTATTTTCCACCTGTTTACACTCTTCAAACTTCCTTTCCACCAAATGAAGTGCATTCTCCAAAGTTTCTCCTTCCTGTTGGTTCCTTCAGCCCAAACCCTGGCTTCTTTGCAGCATCAGAAAGCATTCTGATAATGACAGCTCTCACTACTGGGGAGAGAGTCCATCAGTTTCTCTTATCATGAATTTTCAGTTTTGGACATAGATAAATTCCTTTATCTAAGGGAACCCTCCGTTTTCTGGATTTTTAGGCATTAAAATCGGAAGTAAAAAAGTTCAGTCGAAGCATGAATTAAAGTGCCTGGTATGATAGGCAATAGTTACCTGAAGCATTCATCCATGTTCACACAGATCATGCATGGGGCTTGGTTAAGCTTACATTGAAACGCTTGGGTTCTATATAGCTGCACACAGGCAAACTACTGATAGACTTATGGCTATGCTGTAAACATGGATTCTTTTTGTGTGGAGATAATAAAACCAGATATTTGTGAACCACCATTGCTTTGCACAGGGTTCCTTTTGCTGTGATAAGGGTAGGGCCTGTGGTTCTAAGCCTGAAAAAATCAACTTGAGGGGGTGTCTTATTCTGCATTAGTTTTTGTTGTTGTTCGCTTGGTGTTATGTTTTCAAAACCAGGATTTAACAAGCCAAGAAGAAGAACTTTGACTTGTGAGTGGGAGGAAGAACAATACTAAGTCTAGAAGAATGAAAGGAGAAATTGCTGGCTCCGTATATATACCTTTGAAGAATTAGAAATTTATCCCCAAACATCCAGATCATAAAAAGGGACTTTGTAAGCTAGCTCATAAATTTAAGTCATCTCCTAGGTTCCAAAGAAAGTTACGAGACCCACTCTATTAAGTCCTTCACCTCACAGTAGCTTGAGAATGTCACAGGGAAAATATTCTTTAAGAAATGTATTGTAAAGTCTAGAAATTAAAAACAGGCAAGCTGTTTTACTCAACAGACCACCGTTTTCCTAAATCATCCAAAACCCAATTAGAATTTCAAGGACATTTGTTTGAAACCCATAGCCCTGGCGAACTCAAATTAAGCAAGTGTGTGCCATAAAGGAAGGGTGTGGCGACACACACTGGAGCAGGCGGGGGCGTGAGCTGGGCACTAGAACACTAAGCAAAGTCACGGGCATCTGAGGTTGCTGGGAACAAGAAGGTGTAGACATATACAGAGGTCCAACTCGAGGAGGGCGGGATGCCATCCGACAGTTTCTGAGCTGTCTGTTGTCTCCTGGCCACAGAGTGCAGATGGCATCTGAGAAAGGCAGCAGAAGCTGGCCTTGCTCTCCCTGGAAAGTGGGCTCCTTCCTTGCCCAGGAAAAGGGGCTCTAGACAGAGTGATCGGAGCGCTGCTGCTATATGAGGCAGCTGCTTGACTGGGGAAAGTCAAATAAGGAAAACGTGGAGTTACAGAGACAAGGTCTCAAGGGTCCACGGAATAACGTAAACTGGACTGTAGGCACTCACCTGGTCTTGGGTCTGAGGAATCTTGGCCAGACTGGGGTTAAACGGAAGGGAAGGCAGAGACTTCCGTCTACCACCTTCTGTTTTGCTTACTGCCACTTCTGATGGAACATCAGGCCAAGGTAGCAGGTTTGCATAGCCCTTGGAGGCACCCTAGTGTTTCAGTAGACAGGTCATGCAGATTCACCTTTCTCCAGCATACTCACACAGCATGCATGAGTTCAGCATGCTCCTCCTCCTCCTCTTCCTTCTTTTTAAAACATGCTTCTCCCACAACCATTGGGAAAAATGTGATAATAGTCGTATTCACCAAAAGGCATGTGTAACAGGTAATGGACTGTCAAGGGCCAGGGAGTCCATTAAAAAATATTGATGTGGAGACATAAAGAGAAGCAATGGCCTGTTCCTCAGAACAATAGCTGCCCAGAGAGACACCAGAAAAGGCCTTACGGTGTCATCTGCCTTCCCAATTCCTTTAGCTCCTCTTTTGGCTCTAAGATTGAAATGTGTAAACATCCCCCGCTTCCAGTATAATCTCTCATTTTCTGCCTCTGTTATTCATGTGTTTGGCATAGTCAAATACATATAAGTCAATATTATCAATATCCTCCTAAAGAAAGCCTCTATTCCCTTTTCTCACCCTGGTGTCATTGGTTTCGCCTCTGCTGACTCATCGGCGTTGGATTGTTGTTTTTTGACTTTTCTTTTGACTTGTGACCTGGCCTATCTTCCTCGGCAGGAAATTCATTTGGCATTATGAAGCCTGTGACTGGGAAGACTGATGGCCCCCTCCCCCGGGGAGGGGGAGGAAGAGTAGCTTCCATGCTTCCTTCCACAGGGGGTGGGGTGGGGATGGGATTCTGCTTCAGTGAAAATGCACCAGCAGGAATGGAGACCTGATGGCAACAAACAAGCTCCCAGGGTGAGAGAGTGAGAAAGGTAATAGGCCTGATGCTGCCCAGAACAAGCAATGGAAGGAGGTGTGAGAAGCCCTCAGGTTCCCAGCATCCTAACCAGAGTGGCAGAGGCGGCAGCCTGCCAACCCTACTCGTCAGCATCTTCTCACGTAACAATCCAAGGAGATGACTTTAGTGTGGAAGCTTCTAGAGCCCTCAAAGAAAGTCCTCACCTTAACAGCTATGTCATTTAGTCATCTGGAGCTTGCAATACCACGAAGTCTGGCTCCTCAGAAAAATGGTGCTTTTATTGAATTGCATGGGCTAGAACGTTAAAACGGAGCATAGCACAGATTTCTACCGAGATGTCTTCCTCCCAAAGTTCTGTGCCTGCCAAAGTATGGGAAACCAATCGTGCAACGACAAAGGCATAAGGCCCACGGCTTTCAGTCAGAACTTTCAGCAGTGAGGAAACAGCCCTGAGAAAGTAAGTCTCCCTGGTACCTTCGGTTCTCTAAAATGCCTCAGTGTTATCATCTCCAAAACGGGAATGATAAATACTCTGGGCAACTTAGTGGAAAAATCCAAATCATCATTTCCAATGAACATGACACACTTATCCTGGAGGTGTGCTTATTCCTTATTGATTGGGTTTGGTTTTCTGTGAGAGCTTTGTGACAAGTCTTTATCCCAGGCACCGAGTGGGGTTTGCTTGCTGTACGTACAAGTGAATGTGTGAGAAACAGAACTAAGACTAAGGTGCTATGGACCGGGTTTTGGTACATCACCTCCATTTATAGATGGAAATCTCAACCCACAAGCTGACAGGGATGCAGATGTGAAGCCTTCAGGCAGGGGTTCGATCAGCAAGGTTGAAGCCCTTACGAAAGGAACCTACAGAGTTCTCCCTGCCAAGCTACTGCCCTGTGGGAATGGAAACCATCAGTCTGCAAACAGAAAGCTCTCAGGAGACCCCGACTTCACGCTGCCAAACTGCAAGAAATCAACATCTGTTTATAAGACTCCCGGTCTGTGGTGCTTAATCACAGCGGCAGCCTGGAGTGATGAGACAAAGGGGAAGGCCCAGGTGGGTACAGGAATGTTCCAGAGTATCAGCATTTGGTGGTCGCTGAGACCCAGTAAGCCCTAAAGCCACACTGGTGGATGGATTGCTTTGGATTCAGCCATTTCAAATAGCACTTCTTTAAGTGGAACACATCCAATTATTCAAAATCCATTTTAGCTACCTGCTCCCACACGGTCAAATGAGCCATTGCAGACACCATCAGGAGCCTCCTAGGCGGTTAAGGTAGTAATATAGTTGACTGTGAGCTGCAAGGGAACAGTCAGGAAAATGGGTGTGTCTTCCCTGCTCTGCTGAGATCTGGACCCCGTGATTCACCTTTTTATTTATTTATTTATTTATTTAAATCTGAGAGAACAATGGCCCTTGGAGATGTCATTGGGAATAAGAAGCAAGGTCTTCATCTGAGAGCCCTACACACAGACTCTGGCAACACTGACCGCAGTATTTCCTAGGTTTATTTCAGGCAGGGAGCACTGCATGATTATATTGGCAGCGCCATCATAGTCCTGATGTACACTGAATTCTGTGTCAATTAAATCTCCCCGTCTCCTTAACATGTGCCTTCTGTCCCACTATATAAAAGAAGAGCCCTTTGAGGAGATGCCAGGACAGGGTTTCCACCTTAGAGACACCCTTGATGACTGTCTCCAGCCTCCTGCCTCACGGTGGCCCCAGGTCCTCAGAATGGTGTTACCATCTGCCCAGGGATCCCAGAAATAACACCCAGGAGACACCGCCTATGACAGGCATGACTGACAAAGCATGTTTGCTAAATTTGAGGCCAGGTTACAATAAAGACACTCTCCTTTGTAGATTTTCTTTCTTTCTAGCCCTTACAGTTTGAATCTGATATGTACCCCCAACACACACACACACACACACACACAGAGAGAGAGAGAGAGAGAGAGACAGAGAGAGAGAGAGAGAGACAGAGAGAGAGAGACAGAGACAGAGAGAGAGAGAGAGAGACTCATAGTTTGAATGTGCTGTCCCTAGATGGTAGCATTATTTTAAGAGGTTGTGCAAGCAGTGAGAGATGGGGTCTAACTTGAGGAAAGAGGATATGTGTGTGTGTGTGTGTGTGTGTGTGTGTGTGTGTGTGTGTCTTTGAAGATCACATAGACCTCCAGTCTTACTTCCCAAGTCCAGATGGGAGAGAAGAACTTCAGCCATCAATTCCTGATGTTGTGATGTTCCACCTAAAGCCATGGACCAAAACTCATAACCATCATGAACTAGAATAAATCTTCCTCCCTTAAGCAGCTGTGTCAGGCAGTTCAGACACAGCTACCCACCAGCAGCTGATGCACCAAACAAGAGGGATAATTGATTACGTGTGTGTATGTGCGTGCACATAGAAAAGAAAGGAAATAAAATTACCCCAAATTTTCATAATTACTTTTCAGTTAAAGAGAATGAAAGATTGGAAAAGGGTAAGAACAAGAGAAGGAAGAGGATGATAGGAAGAAAGTGAGGATGTGGAAGCCGTGTGTAGGGAGGGTGACAGGTGCCATGAAGTTAGAGTCACAGAGTTTCCATGAGTTAAGCATCACCTCACTAAAAGGGGATAAATGCTCACTGAGACATCGCAGACAGCCTGGCAAAGGACTTACAGGCACTGAACAACGTATCATCAAGACATTTTGACAAATCAAAAGAGAATGGAAGATGATTTGACTGAAAGAAGTCGCAAGGCCAGAAATGCTTTCAAGTAGATTGGTATCCTGCAAGAGACAATGACTGGAAAAAGATACAAACAAAAACGTAAAGCTTAAGAAAGAAGAGACAAAATGTTCTCACACTGTGGACAGAGGAACACTTTCTAAGTTGAGTGTAATAAGAAACCATAAGGAATAAGATCAATAACCTTTGCAATAAGACATTTTCAAACTTACCCAAGTACCACACACAAATTTTACTACTTAAAAAGGCAAAGAATAGACGATAGACCTACAAATTTAAACCAGAGAAGTAAGTTGTGTCTGATGTGTAGCAAGCCAGCATAGGCATGGACAGCTGCCCCAGAACAGGCTGTGAGGCCCCTCCTGTCTGTTTTTGTATTTCTAGCTAATTCACACTTTTATCTTCTGCCTCTATCCGTTTCTGTGTCCTTGGAGACATTTTCACGCTATTGCTATTTTATGAGCATTGGCCAACTACAGGCAATTCACATCTCCAAGCCTCCTGTTTATTTAACAAGAATCCCACTAGCAATGAATGAAGGATGCAGCCTGCACTGGCCCAGGACCAGGCATTGGAAGCTAGGGTCCCTCCCCTGGAGCTTTCTCTAGTTCCCTTCAGAGGGAGATACAGAAACCTCATTGACCAGCCAAGAAAGGGACTCAGAAACCTGCTCTGCTTCACTGCCCTTTGACCCCAGGGTTTTGTGCTCTGCACGTTTTTCTTACAATCAGTGTCCTGTTCTGCCGGGACAGGCTGGCTTATCTGGGATTGGAACCACAGGTGTGGTCCTGCTATGATCAAAAAGAATTCTGAGGTTTGGCATTAAGGTGCACTCCTTTAATCCCAGCACTCGGTAGGCAGAGGTAGGAGAATCTTTTTGAATTTGAGGCCAGTCTGGTCACAAAGTAAGTCCCAGAACAGCCAGGGCTACATAGTGAGACCTTGTCTCAAGAAGAGAAGGAAAGAGGAAAAGGAAGAAGAGGAGGGGGAGGAAGAAGAAGGACTCTGCTCAGAACTAAACTAGCTGTCAGCTCTAGGGAGGATTCGTACGTCCTCTCCTCTGATACTGTGCTGTACCATCTACCTGCCTATTCCCCCATAGCCTCAAAGGTCAAGTTACTTCTTATAATGCTGAAATTTGGGGTTTTGTTGTTATTTTGGGGTTTTTTTTGTGGTTTTTTTGTTTTTGTTTTTGGTGTTCGTTGTTGTTGTTAAACCTGGGAGGCAACGCTTTCCGACTCCCTGAGCCTGAATACTCTGCACAGCATCCTCCCTTCCCCTCTGAGGCGGCTGTGATGGTGTGGGACTTTAAAGGCAGCATCCCTCTCTGTGAACACTGTGCCACCAAAGCAGAGTGCGGCAACGGAGGAGGCGAGGAAGAGGTCCTCCAATTAGGGCTCACGTGTCTTGTCAGTTCCAAATATCCAGTCTTTTGAAGCTGAGCTTCTCCAAGAAGAAACTGAGCTAGCCCAGCTAGTATTTTCATAAACCTAGAGACTCCCCACAGCCTCCCTGGGATGGGCTTTCCTCCTTGAAATGGTGGGTTTCTCCCGTGAGTGCTGTTCTGCTATACCTGGGATAACAGGATAATGTCATCCTGCTTCCTCAAGAGTTGCTAAGCAGGATGTTAAGGGAGTAATGGTTATCATGGGGTTCTTTATCCTGGACAATTGGACAGTTGGGCTCAACCTGAAGTTTCTTGATTTGTTTTCAGGTTTACAGGCTTCCAGGATTGTCTTAGTTAGGGTTTCTACTGCTGCAATGAAACACCATGACCAAAATTAATTTGGGGAAGAACAGGTTTATTTGGCTTATACCTCCACATCATAGTCCATCACTGGAGGAAGTCAGAAAAGGAATTCAAACAGGGCAGAAACCTGGAGGCAGAAGACGCTGTTGAGGCCTCGGAGGGGTGCTGCTTACTGACTTGCTCCCCATGGCTTGCTCAGCCTGATTTCTTATAGAGCCTAGGATCACCAGACCAGGAGCCTATAACTAGCTAGGCCCTCCCTCATCAATCACCAGTTAAGAAAACAGCCTACAGCTGGATCTTGTGGAGGCATTTTCTCAGTCGAGATTCCTCCCTTTAAGGTGATTCTAATGTGTGGCAAGTTGACCCAAAACCAGGTGACACAGAGGTGCAGTTTTCCGTGTCCCTATTTGTATCCCAGGCTCTCCTCCTTGTGTAGCATTCAGTGATCATTGGAAGGGGAAGGAAATTACTGTTTGCTCCAGAGCTGCTGTGGATATATGAAATTGCATTGGTCTAGCATATTTACTTTATTATCACAACATCATGAATTATCAATCTTAGCCCTGGTCACACATGTGAGGGCATTTTCATAACAGAGGTAACACAACTGCTATGGCTTGGGTATGTTCTACCAGCCTCCCAACTAAGTACATTGAAAACTTAATTGCCAGGGCAGTACTGTCAGGGGATGGGACTCAGTGGGTGTTGGGGGCACAATGGCAAGTGTTTCAGTCCTCAGCCATCCTCCTCTTAAACATGAATTGGTGCTGATTATCAGAGGGCCTCATGTTTAACCTCCTACTATCTCAACTTTGACCTTCCTCCATGGGCTGACATAGCAGAAAGGACCTGCCAAATGGCTGCCTCTGGTGTTTAGACTTTCCTGCGTCTAGAACTAGGAGTATATACATCTATAGTCACTATAAACCACCTTCCCTGACCGCACAACTCAGAACGATACAGCTCACACAGTTTCAGTAGGAAAACTGGCTAGTCAGGGGGCATTTCTCTGTTGTTGTTGTTGTTGTTGTTGTTGTTGTTTAGGAGTAAACTAAGGGACCAGGTGGAAGACATACATTGCCCACTTGGAAGACACATACAGCAAAGAAGGATGAATGAAGTCATAGGAATCATGGAATCATGAGGTGGTTCGGAAACGGAGAGGAGGAGAAAGGTTTACTCCTGTGGGAAAGCTGTCAGCCCAACTCTTCAGAACAGACACGGACGACTGAGGTGGGACTTGATGGAGGCAATCCGTTGGAGAGATGGGGAATGGACTAATGAGTTATTGAGGGTAGGGTTCCAAGGAACTATGCATGGTAGAAGCTGACATTTCAGTA
Source organism: Myodes glareolus (assembly GCF_982192425.1). Taxonomy (NCBI): domain Eukaryota; kingdom Metazoa; phylum Chordata; class Mammalia; order Rodentia; family Cricetidae; genus Myodes; species Myodes glareolus. The sequence goes on along the minus strand of NC_142031.1, from coordinate 96,506,567 downwards.
CCAAGACCCCTGTTTATGCGCGTGATGCTCTAGGAGGCGCATTGGGTTATGGGGAGAGGACAGGGGTTGTGAGAACTAAAATGGTCCTAACTGCAGGTGACTGGTTGTGCCCGAAGGATACTTCACAATTCCCCTAACTTCCCCTGGAAAGATGAAGCTTTCATTCTGGATCGCCACTTCACCTTCCATCTTCTCCCTTTACCTCTTTCCAGAAGTTAGTGGTCTTGGCACCAAACAGAAGAGAAAGGAGACGAGTAGAAGGCACATTTCATAGCGACATCCCCAAATGATTGCATGAATGTCACAGCTTCTACTATTAGCAATTATATTCCTTGGAGCTAATGAGCCACCCCCAGTTAGGACACAAACGAACCAGATGGAGCTGTTCATAGCTTATTAAGTGCTAGCTTATTAAGTAACTTATTAAATATTAAAGTTATTGAGTATTAACCTTATCAGTAGCTTATTAAAAAGCTTATTAAACATGATACAGGGCAGTACCATGAAGTGAATAAAAGTTATAGTGATTATACTAAAGAGCTAATGATACAGAGAGGTGCTCTTAGTAGACCAGGCACTGAGCTAAGCATGCTTTAAGTATTCTCTTCTTTAATCCAGAAAACCAATGCTGCCACCGTCGCCCTTGCAAAACCTGAGCTGAGGCCTGGACATAAAGCTGCTTGCCTTAGAGTTGCCTACCAAAGACCAAGGGGGCATGGAACCGCTCTATTACAGGTGGTCTGACTGAACATCGCCCCTCCCACACATATGGTCAACACAGGGGTTGTTTGCTGAATTGGAGATAGCGGGATTAGAAATAAATGCTGCTACAAAAAGTTGAGTTCCAGGGGAGCTACAGAGTGAAGGATGCTTTTTATGAAGTCTTGAAATGAAAGCGCATGTTCTTCAGGCATGTGTGTGTATGTGTGTGTGGGGGGGGGGGGTGTGCGCGCAAGTGTACATGCGTATGTGTTTTACTGGATAGTGAGCCAGGGATCTGGTACATCTAAGTAACTGTGTTGCTTTTCCACTGAGCTATAGCCCATCTCTGTTGAAGTTTTTGAGACAGGGTCTCTCTAAGCCTCCGAGGTTGACCTGGAATTCATCCTGTAGCACAGGCCTTGAACTTTTTTCATATATGCATGTATATCTGGTACATACAAATTTGCCTATATGTGTTTGCTGGTTTGTGGGCACACATGTGGGGGGTTGAGTGTGATTTTATGCATCCATGCGAGCTCTGAAGCCAACACTGTCTTCCTCCATCATTCCCCACTTCATACTTTGAGGCAGGGTCTCTTGTTAAACCCAGAGTTTTGCCTAAGTTGGACTAGACATCTTACTCCAGGAATGCCTTGTCACTGCCTGGGTGCTGGGACAACAGGCAGGACACCACACCCACCCTGCTTTTGGGAGACTTGGAGACCCAGATCCCCATCTTTGGGCTTCATGGCAAGGGTTTCACCCACGGATGCATCCCTCCAGGCCTAGGCCTTGAATTCATGATTCTCCTGCTCCAGTCTTCTTAGTTTTTACTAATTCCAAACATTATTCTTTCCCATTTGCTGTTTGTATTTTGGGCTTTGTTTAAGGGTTTCTTCCTGGCCTATGGTGACATGCTTGCATTCTCTAGGGCAACTCCTCTGTGGGTCATTTTTCTGTGTTTGCTGGAATTTTTGCCTGTGTCATTATTGTATTGGTCTATCTCTACACTAAAATCGTATCATCTTCCCCACTCCGGCAGTGAAAAGGTCCCCATCGGGGCCGGTTCCCATAGTCTGTATTCTGCTATTGCCCCCATTATTGCTTCCTCCTCCCCACTACCTCCTTATTTTCTATCCTTCTTGTGGATGGAATAGCTAAGTTATTTGTGGACTGTGGGTCTATAGACACCTTAGCTGCACCTTGTCAATTTTCTTAGGCTTTTCTTAGGCAATTCAGCCTGGATTTCCATCCCTGCACCACTGAGTCAATAAATAACTGTAATATTGTCTCTTAGGTTTGCATGTTGGCACTAATGTAAAATGTGAAACTATGTGATTTCTCAGCCCTCGCTACAGTGCTCGGAAGAAGATAGTCCGCTTTTGGATTCAACGAGGGGTCAGGAGACCTGAACTAAGGAAATTCCATTCAGCACCCTCTCTAATGGTCCCCACAGAAACCCCACAGTCAGCACATCCATCCATCTGCCACTCACACAGGCTTGTTCCACGGGCGGCCCACTGTAGCTCAAACACATCTATTCATTCTGCCCCCTTGCCAGCTTCCTTAATTACTGCAAGAGCTCTCCAACTGTTTGGTCCCCAGCAGTAGAAAATCTGAATCTGCCTTAGGCTTTGAGTTGTCATCCTTTCCTCTTTTATTATTTATCAAACTGCCCACTCTGTGCCAGAGTCTCTGGAATCTCACCTCTTCTCCTTCCCCATTGTTACTGTTCCCTGACGTTCTGGACAGTTTCTCTCAGCCTCTCAATGCTCCCAGTTTCTCCAACTCCACCTGGTCTATTAGCTACTGTCTTGTCCGCTGAAGGGAGGACAGTAGGAGCCCGCTACCAGAGTAGGAAAGAATGACTTGCCATCACATTGATCAATAGTGTTAATACTGTCCCTGAGACCCTTCAGTGTTGCTGCCCCCACCCACTGCCATAGCCTGGTGGTTCCTCCACCACTCTCCTTGGCATTGCTGGAGATGCTATGGATGTTCTTCCCCACGGGGATGCTGTGATGTTGAGTCGAGAATGTTTTCTGAGATCTCAGCCGTGAGCATTTTGTTAATACAGCCATTATAAGGCTTCCCATTTCTTGTTTGGCCCCTGTCCTGGTGTGCATATCCTTCCATGATTGTTTGCAATCATACCTTCCAGCTTTTTGAAAGCAGCTCTGCCAAACTGTTTACACTGCCCGGGACTCACCAAGACCCCTTTTCTTTACAAGAACCCTTTACTTGTCCTCAAATACCTTCCTTTCCTCTCTCTCGGTTCATCCTTGAAGATCCATCTTACAGCCGTGTTTCCTGTGATGCCTACAAATTGTCCAGGGAAAAGCAAAAGATGATCCCCGTTTCCACATCCCTCTTCCCGTGTCTGCTGTAATTCTCAGGTCTGCCTTGCTTCCCTCAGCTTTGTATGTAGTTGGGCAAATTATGTCGCTGCCCCGTAGCACACACTCCCTACGTGTGTATGGTTTGCTGGGTTACCTGTTTTGTGGTGTGGGGGGAGGGAAACAGTTTTGTCTTCATCCCAGGTCTAAAGAAAAGTTTAATTACTGGTACTGGTATTTGAGGTTATTTTATGTCACTTGACATCAGACCCTTCTTTCCATGCCCCAAGAAAAAATACTCCCCAACAGTGGAATCTTCCCCAGATAAACAGTACTGGTGTCCTCAGGGAACTGACCTCAGTAACCAAAGGAACTGGGTCTCAAAACAGGGAGAGTAGGTCGAGGCTGTCATAGGCGCCATTCCTGTCCCTGAGAGGGCGCTGCTCCTAAGACAAATCCCCAGGGCTGGGAAGGAAATACCAGTGCTTTCCCACAGGACTCTAGAAGCATTGGTTTGCAGATAAAGTCCGCGCGGTCGCAAAGTGCCTGCCCACAGACATGGCGGCGCCCTGCTCGGCTTCGCGTCGCCAGGACCGTGGGGCCGGCTGGGCTTTGCCAGCTCTCGGGGACTTCCTGCACGACTGGCATTTAAACGCGCGCCGGGGGCGGCGGGATGCTGCTGCGGATGCAGAGCTGTGTGCGCGGCCGCCTACTCGGAGCTTCCTGGGCACCACAGCAGTGGAGCCCGAGCATCCTCTAGCCACGCATCTTGGGGAGACCCAGGACCTCCCCCACAACTCCCCACCCCCACCCCGCACCGGCTTCCAGGCAGGTTCGCTTTTAATTTCCAAGGCTGCAGCTCTCCTAGCTCAGTTCACAGCATCCTGCTCACCAACCCTGCTGCGGATGAAGCAGGGACTGGGCTGGGTCCAGCAAGTGGGGCAGCCCGGGCCATGGTGCATCTGAGCCCGGTGCTCCGGTGAGGTAGCGGCGGCGACTCGACCCAGGCGGGTGCCTCTCCTTGGAGCCTTTCCCCAGCTGCCACGATGTTCAGCTGGCTGGGTAGCGATGATCGCCGCAAGAAGGACCCCGAGGTCTTCCAAACTGTGAGTGACGGGCTCAAGAAACTCTACAAGAGTAAGCTGCTGCCCCTGGAAGAATATTACCGCTTCCATGAATTCCACTCGCCTGCCCTGGAGGATGCTGATTTCGACAACAAGCCCATGGTCCTGTTGGTGGGCCAGTACTCTACCGGGAAGACCACCTTCATCAGGTGAGCCGCGGCTGGGTGCTGAGCCTTCAGGGTGACGTGGAAAGTCTTGATTAAGGGCTCTGAAGAAATCCCTGTGGGAGGCCTCAAAAGTTGACCCTGCTGCCAAGCCCCCCTTGAATTCTGCATGATGCCTCTCTGCTTTCTTAGCCCTTGAACGTTTCAAATTAAGAATCATCTCTGTTGTCTGGTTTGTGCGTTGTGGAGCTGAGGCAAAGAAGGAACCAGGCATCTAGTACTGCCGGGGGTGTCGTAACCCTCCCTTTGGCTAGGACCTCTCATCTTGTGTAGAGAAGCCTTACCTTTACATCTGAGTTCTCACGGTCACAGGCCTGGGAGAGATGGTGGACTGTGGACCCTGGAGCCTCTTGTTTTGTTTTTTTTTTTTTTTTGTTTGTTTTTGTTTTTAATCATTTTTTCTTCTCTATGTCAGAGCTTTTGCGTCTTTCTCTTAGAGAATCAAAGGATGTGAAGCAAGCCCAGAAACAGAATACTTTTAATATATGTTTCCTTCTTTGATCTTATTAGTTCAGTAATAATATTAAAGACTCACCAAAGTAGAGGAGATACTGATGTGCCTCATCCAGCCCCTTGACTTTGCAGGCAAGATAGTGGAGCTGATGCAGAGGGGAATTGATGGTTCAGAGTCACACAGTATGGATGCAGACCTGGGATGTGGCCCTAGGTACATGTCGAGGAAATGTTAGCTAAAAGCCTGAAACTTTAGCAGTGAGTCTTCCATTCCTTTAAATGATAGAATTTGGGGGCTAGAGGTATCCCTAAGAAGTCCTACAGGCATTCAAAGAGAAAGGTTTGTGTGTTTTCCACCAGAGGCAGGAACATTCCTATCTGAGGAGCAGGCCTCTATCCATCTTCAGTGTGCGAGTCTGCAAGGCCAGTGCTGTCTTTGCAAAGGCTGAGGAGTGCTTATGGGTCTGTGCGCTCTTATAGTGTGGAGAGAGGGTTTGGTGCCCTCCCAGAGTCAAGGGTACTCCCCTGCAGAAGCAGTGGTCCTCCTGTTTCTGGGTTGGCATTTGTGATGTACAAAACCATGTGCTCAGGAGAGTTGACAGTCCGGTGACTCATTCTCTTCAGTGCTAAACTTCTGGGAGCACTGTGCGCAGCCTGCTAACCTGTCATGTCTGAACAGGGCACCAAGTCAAGTTTGTCTTTGGGCTGTCCTCTTGACCGGCAGTTTTACAAGGTCAAATGATTTCTAAAGTGAGGGCCGGGGGGAGGGGGAGAGTAATGGTTTGCTGACTCTATTTTAAATAGGAGAGTTTAATCAATTGCTTTTACTTTATTCTTAAAAATCTAAATCACTTTCCTTTAAAAAAAAAACCTAATGAAAGATGTAGAGCTATCTTTAGAAAAATACATGAAAGCCCTAAATTTGCCTGTAGTGTTGAATGGATTTTACTGGAAACACAGAGGGAGAATCTTGGATTCAAGATCAGCCATTCATTTTTATTAAGCACCGTTTGGTACCAAACGTGTTTCAGAGATACCTGGGTTGGGTGCACAAGGTCTTTTGTGATCAGCGCCTTCCACTCTGCTAGGTTTTGTCTCATGGGAAGTGTGGGCCACCCGCAAACTGTTCTTGGCCTTGCACAGCCTGCCCTGGCCCTCTCATCATCCTTGGTCATGACCCTAAGGACATTAAGCTACTGGAACATCTTCCCACAGCAAGGGTACTTGCAAGGTAGGCTCTGTGCCTGAGCCTTTCTCCAGGACCTCAGCTCTGGGAATTTCCCAGCAGCCATCTTGCAAAATGGGAGGGAAAAAGGGAGGCAAGTGTTTTAAGAGCAGGATCCCGGGCAGAGAAAGGTTTAAAGCGCCTTTGTGTGAGATACCCTCCTGATTTTGCCTGAGTCATCGCTGGCTGTTACTGGGTCTGAGAAAGTGGCAGGGTGACGTACCCCACATTATCCCTTATCTGAGGGGGACAGAAGGCTAAGGGGGGCAGATCCCTCCCCTCTCTTATCCTCGAAGCCCAAGGGGTCCCCCTTCCCGCTCACATCAGTAACTGAATTTAGCTCGTGCTTCCAAAGCTGTTTCCCCTCTAGAGAGAGTCATCTGGTAGGGCAGGAGGAGGGAGAGTGTTCTCTAGCAGAGCAAGGGGCATAACATAAGGGTTTTCCAAACCAAACTGCACACTTTGCTTTCCCCTCATAAAATCCAACAGTTTCATTTGTTACTAGAAAGTAAAGAAGAGAAAAAAATTTGAAAATGAAACGAAACTGTCCCTAACCTAAATCCCAGAAGAAAGCATTAAAAATAATATATTTGCCTTCCCTGGACTACAGCTGTTTTATACTCTGTTAAAGACATGCCATGAATGTAATTTTGTATGCTAGGGTTTTTTTTTTAATTATCGTTATAGTGTGAATATGCCCCACATAACCATTGTTTTTGTGGGCTGTATAATATTTCACTTTGTATAGATGCAATTTGCTTCTTAATTAGCTATACTACTTTTGAGCGTTCTTAGTTGTTCCTAATTTGTTCGCTACTGCAAGATTACCCGGAAGAGCATCTTTCCCACAGACTGGCTCTTTTTTTTTTCTGGGGTTTCCCAGAAGCAGAATTACTAGGCCAAAGGTTGTGCAGCATTTTTCATAAATATTTAATTAAAAAAAAGTTCTGTATTAAGAGTCACATTCTGCAGTGGTCTTACAAGATGGCAGCAGGCACAACTGGCACTTGCCTCTGTGTGCCCTTCGCTGGCTCTTAGGAGCCTTCCCATCTCTGTCTGAGGCCTGCACCTCAGAGGAACCTTTCCCCTCCAGAAACAAGGATTTGCACCTTGGTTCCCCTCGTCCTTGGCGTTTCGTCTCCATCCACTTCCAGTTCAGTTTCATCCACACCATGAAGTCCTATTTCTTGTCCTGGGAAGAACACACAGAAAGGACATTCTTCTAATAACTAATTAACGTGCTATGATCTCTGCCTGAAATAACTTCCCTGGCCTGAGGCCCAGCAACCCAGAGTAATAAAATAAACAATAAATTGGTCTGTGGGCTGCTCCCTCCAACACAGTCTGTCTCTTTGGAGCACAGTAGCTCTGTGTTCCTGGCAGCCTCCTTCCGCCTCTGCTGTTTCTCTTGCCGGCCTGCAACTCTAAGCCCCTCCTTCCTTGGACCTGTTAGACCTGCTGGCCCACCCCTTCCTGTTTCTTTCCGTGTCTCCTCTGTCTCCTGGCGGTAGGGATGGATGTGGGCCATTCCAGGTCCCAGCTGCTACTGTGGCCTCCTTGAACCTTGCCTGGGCTGACGTGGGGAGGTCTGAGATTCAGAACCCCCACGGGAATGTCTGGGTTGATCTTGATCCTCTTCCGTAGTGGGCCTTGAACGACTGGGATGCTGGGTGTTCCAAAGTGAGGCCATCTTAGCTGGCCCTTTGAGGTGCTCGTGCTTCTTTCAGAACTCTGCAGCCTCCACCAAAGGTGGAGCAGCATTTTCTTGGGGTTGCACCATCTCTTAGCAGTCCCAGGATAGATAGGGATGGGGTCCCAATCCTTACCCTGGCCTTTAGTATATGATCACCTCCAGGAAAGGTGGTTTTCTTGGAAGCCAAAGGTGGAGAGGCCGCCATCCCAGGGACAGCCACTCATCTGTGGACTCAGTTCTGCCTGCAGTACCTACACCACTTCAGTCTCCTGCCAGCCTGAGCCAAAAGATTCTCTTAGAGTCAAGGGTCCTGGGTTCAAAGTGTGGCTGGGTGAATATCCAGTTACTTCTATCTAAGGCTCATTGGTTCCTGAAGGGAGCAAAACGTTTAAGGCTGGAGGAGCTGTATCTGCCTGCCTCAGGTCCAGTTGAGGAATCACCTTGAAGCCAGGCGTCTGGAGGGCACTAGAGGCACCATTGGAGAAAGGTTTGTATCCCGTCCTCATTGGCTGTGGCACAAAGGTCTTACCCAGGCTAGGTCAGCAGAACCTGGGTTCCCCTACTTCCTAGCCAAGAGACTGATAAGAAGGATAGGGTAGGTCACACCACCATTCCTCTCTGACCTTCAGTTTTGTTATCTGTACAATGTGAATCTTAATAACCACCTCATGGGAATTGGATAGTTCATAGCCAGTTCAACACCATTTAGTTCCAGGCACCATGTTGGGGGTGGTATCATTCCCTCCCTTCTTTCTAGCTGAGGTTGACCCTCAAGAGATAGGGGACAGTCTCCTTCCAGCACTGCCACAGCCTGTAAGGTAAGGGCATGCTGCCTCTCCATATTATATACAGAAGGCCAGAAGGCCAGAGTCATTCATGTCCTAGGTAGGAAGACTTGTCACAGGATGGAGCCTGGAAGGGAATGCTAAGACCAGATGATCTGAGCTCTAAACTATCCTCCTGTGGCAAGCACTTCCCATAGCTGAGGGTCCCGTGTACACAGCACCATGGCCAGTTTGCCTGGGCGTGGAGCTAACTTTTCTTAACCTAGCCATAGAGAGTCTTCCACCCACTTTGTGTGGACACGTTACTGTTTCCCTAGAACTCAGTCAGGTTAATGGAACAAGAATTATCCTGATCTTATTTTAAAGTAGAAGGATCCATGGCTGAGTGACCCAAAGATACAGATGCGTGACCCAAAAACTCGTAATACTGCACAGCTGTGCAGAGGAGGAACCCTGAGGTCTGCTGTTGCCCAAATGAGGGAAGAGTGTGTGTGGTTTGGGTGAGGCGGCAATGAATCTGTTAAGGCTGGAGTACACGTCTGAACTGCGTTTAGAGATGAGGGGGAGATCTGCCAAGTACCTGCAGGCGACATGGAAGGAATCATTTTCTCTAATTATTGTTTGTGTCATTGTGGGCAAAGTCTGCTGTTAGCCTTGCTTTCCCAAAACTTGGGGAATACCTGAAATGGTTTTACTTTTTAGCTGCCGTAGTTAGGAACTAGGCGCTTCCCTACTTTATACATCAGGTAGGTAGCGGCTATTCTTTGAAAATTTTACCTATTTGTTTACTTAGCATGTGGGTACATGTGTGCATGTGTGTGTGCCTGCCTATATGTGTGTGCACTGTATGTGGAGGTCAGAGGATAACTTGCCAGCGTGGGTTCTCTCTTTCCACTATGCCAGAGATCAATCTCAGCCTGTCAGGCTTGGCAGCAGGCACCTTCACCCACTGAGCCGTCTTGCTGGCCCTCCTAGTCTTTTGAGCAACTTGTCCAGGGTCATGTGGGTGGTAGAGTTGTATGAGTTTCCTAAGCCACTCAAGAGAACAACAGATTCTCCAGATGATTTGGGGCACCCAACCCAGAGCCTCCAACGGCAGTATTTGCAACCCCCCCCCAACCTTTCAGTTCTTTCCCCCAGGGTGTAGTCCCAGTAGCAGCTTAAAACCTGGGCCTCTGTCTGGGGAGGTGTGCCTGAAAGGCAGGCCTGGTTGAGATTCTTGGCTCTATGCCGAACACTGGATACTTAGGTCATCAGTAAAGGAGACCACATACTGAGATTGCCAACCAAGCAGGGCCTGAAAAAATGAGGAAAATGTTATGAAGTAATGTTCTAGTTAAGAAGCATATGAAGAAAAATCGCCCTCATGGGGAAAAATCAGATTTGTGTTGAGTTTCCCCACACATATTTTATGGTTTAGCTTTTATTTATCTTGCATTGGATGGCAAAGGAGAGGAGGCACCAAAATCCTGTCAGTGTGTGGGACCTCAAACTAGGCATGCTGGTTTTTGGCTGACTCCACTTCAGAACTGAACGGATATCATGGCGTGGCACAGGTGAGGCTGATTGCGTGGAATGACACCAGCAAACAGTAATGGCCACACGGAACAGTCTCGAGTGTTCTGTCCCTCCTCGTGTGTCCCTGTCTCTGCTTGTCCCAGTCAGGCTTGATCCCAGTCTTCTTTTATTACCCAGCTGTGGGAACGTTTTCACCCAGCAACAGAGGCGATCTGTCCCACTCCCCGTAAGGAAGCAGTGCGTGCAATTCCTCAATAGATTCTCCTTTCTGGACACAGTGGTGGCTTTGTGTGAGGAGTACCCAGCGCCACAAGACAAACCCAAATGTCTCTGAGAATTTATCCCACCCAGTTCTCTGACTGTAGCCTCTGGGCCTCCTGGTGGCCTCCTTAGACTCTGTGTTTCCCCAGACCCATATGTGGTGAGCAAGTTTTGGATCACGTGAGCATAAGAGGCCAGCAGGCCCAGCCACCTCAGGCCATGGCTCTGTAACTCCGCAGGAAGCTGACCTGTTAGGCTGGGCATGTTGCCCTTTGTTCATTTGCTGAGTACAGCATGTTTCCCAGGCTGGAATCTGAGCTGCCTTTTAAAGAACAGAGCTCATTGCTGCTGCTGCCTTCTTCGTTCTGGACATTTTTGAGGCTGCCTCAGAATGGATCTTTCCATCCTTTTAGTTCAGTTGTGGTGTGGGAGGTCCTTCTGTCTATGTGCTGCTTTTATTGGTTAATGAATAAAGAAACTGCCTTGGCCTGTTATTAGGGCAGAACTTAGGTTGGTGGGAAAAACTAGATTGAATGCTGGGAGAAGGCAGGTGGAGTCAAGGAGATGCCATGGAGCCACCACCAGAGATAGACATGCTGAAACTTTAGCTGGTAAGCCACAGCCACATGACGATACACAGATTAATGGAGATGGGTTAAACTAATATGTAAGAGTTAGCCAATAAAAAGCTAGAGCTAATGGGCCAAGCAGTGATTTAATTAATACAGTTTCTGTGTGATTATTTTGGGAACCAATAAGTAGCCTTGCTGCAACACAGTTGTCCCCAGAGTTCCCATCCACACCCACTACACTGACCTCCTCACGGGGCTGCACAGGACTTAGCTGCCAACATCAACTGTCCCAAGTCAGCACATGGATTCCCACAGAGCATCTGGCCTTACTGTTCCTAATTGTCCTTGTGAAAACCACAGGACCAGGACCTGCCCCTGTAACCTAGGAACAACAACTTTTGTGTGCCACCTGCAGTCACTGAGACTGAGTGTGCACCCAGGACCTGAATTCCTGGAGACACATATGTTCTTGAGTTTGCGGGTCCCAAAGCGTCCCCTTTCCCTCAGGCCCCGACTTTAGTCAGCTTTCTTGCCAAATCATAGACTTTTGTATCTTCTCTCACTTTCTGTTTCTAGTTCCACACGGGGCAGGACATCATTTTTGGCCTGTTCCAAGAGATGGCTCCATTTCTTGGAGGAGGCTTAAGCCATAGAAGGAGATGGTAGGTGTAGTGATTAAAGGCATGGGTTCTTACATCCAAATACCAGGTTCAAATCCTAGGCTATCTGTAACCCATGTTTTGTCTCATCCCCTTTAAAATGAGATAAGACGCTCGGTATCGGGTACCAATTAAATGTGTAACAATTGTGACCACGGAACCTTCCGAACAGCCTACAAGGTAGATTTACTTCCCAGGTACATTTGACAAGGAGGACATAACACTCCCAACCTATAGTACATATGGATATGAAGTGAGATGAGCCATGGAACATTTAGGACAATGTCTAACCTATTGCAGGCAAGCAGTAAGGCTAAACTATGATACTCTGTGTGGTAGTGGGAGATGCTGAGACCACAGTGTTTAAATTGGGTGCCTTCTAAAAGGCATAGCCCTCGTAGTTAGAAAGCCCATGGTCCTGTCTCATTCAGGAAGTCCCCAAGGGAAAAAGGTCTCACCAGGAAAGCAGAACGTACAGCCCTGTGTGTGACTTCCATGTTCATTCTCATCACAGTTCCAATGCAAGTTCTCAAAGTGACTCTCTGATTGGAAGAAATTCTTCCTTTATATTCCCAGTTGTTGGGCGTGGCTAGTCGAGGTATGAGGGGCTTGCCGAGGTGACCGAGACTTACAAAGCTTCCTAATACTGCTGTTGTCTAATTCGCCTCTTGGACAACAGCACTCCAGGCTCTGAGAAATCAACAGCTTCCTCTGGGACTGGGGCTCCAGCAGCTGCTCCCACAGGCTCCTTGGGGACTGAGTCCGTAGCAACCCAGCCTAAACTGCCTGGGAACCGTGGAGTAGAGTTCTGCTCTGAAGGCTTCCTGAAGGCACGGCTAGCCCACTGGGGACCCGGAGGAAGCCAGCAGGAAACCTGGAGAGGCAAAGGATGGCAGGGAGCTCAGGCTTGGGCCAGGGAAGCTGGGCCTCTGGCTTCGGAGCTGCTTTGTCTTTCCCTGGGCCTTGGTTAGCTTTCTGGGAAGTGATTTCTCAGAGGCGTCCAAGATGGTAGAAGGGTGATACCCGTGTCTCACTGATTGGAGGTTGGGGCCCAACCCTATTACTCTGAGAAAAGCTACCTCACTCTTCAGCTGCCTCAGTGTCTACCTCAAGTGGCACCACAGGGACGAAAGAGACAGCATTGTCAGTTTCAGAATAAAATGTGACTTAGAATTGCTATTACATGTCAATGGTTATTACCAGGAAAATGATAGAGTTGATACAGAGCATCTCATAATGCCCTGGGTTGTGTGTTTGAATCATCTGGGAATCTTCTAACGCCATAGTTCTCTACCTTTCTAATGCTTTAGTATGGTTCCTCGTGTTGTGGTGACCCCTCTGTCCCAACCATAAAGTTAATTTCATTGCTTCTTGTTCCTGGGGCCTCATTTGTAGGTCTGTATTTCTCGGGCAGTGTCCTTTGGCTCTCTCAAAAGATGCTCCAGGACTATCCTCTGTCTGGCCAGTCCTACCCCAGGACACATCTGTGCACTTGTATTCAGTCCAGCCTCCCACTGTCTGTGTCCAGACTTGTGCTGGCATCCTAAAGAACTCTGTTGTCTGTTGGTGGTGGTGACTACTCCCTGACTAAGCATGTGCCTTTGCTCTTAGCCTCTATAAGGGGCAGCAGAGTGGGGGAAACAGGTAGCCTTGGACTCTCACTGCCCAGGCCGAGAGAAGAACAGAGGGGTACCTGTCATGCTGTGCCATGGCCAGAATTTCAGAAGCAACCATCCTCCTGCCCCCTCAAAAGTACTCTTCATCAAGGGATGAGAATAAATGGCTGCAGATGATACCACCCAGAGTCCTTTCCTGGCACAGTGGCCCAGGAAACAGAAGGCCCTCCGGAGATCACATTGACCAGTCTCCTAGTAGAACAAACCATGAGGCTCAGAGCAGGGAAGGGGCCTGCTTGGGGTCGTGTGTGAGAAGAGTCAGGTGCAGGAAGTAGAAAGGGAAGGCGTTAAAAACCACCCCGTAAAAATAGGCAACCACCCCTCCTCCTCTTCCCTTCTTTCACTGAAGTGTATCAATTCCCGAACAGCCATTTCTCTCCCTTCTAGACAACAGAAACTGCTGTTAGATAGCAAGAAGGATTTCACTAAGAAGCGTTTGTAATAATTCGCATCACGGGATTATACGTAGTAATTAACAAGGGTAAAGTAAATTTGAGCTGTCTCCCAGATGTATTACGCATAAGACAAAACCGCTGCATAGCTATTATCTGCATAATCTTGCAGAGTATGTAAATTCCCACCTAGAGGCTGCACACATCCTCTGTGGTTACTATGTCTGTACAAGTTGGGGGCAGGGTACGTGTGTGTGCGGGTGTCAGGTGCAGTAGAAAAACATCAGTAGATAAAAGGTAAATTTTGATTCCACTTCAGGTAGAAACGATAAAACCCAAGCCCTTTAAAAGAATGCAGAGCTAGACTTTCCAACCAAGAACCCCTCCACAAACTGAAATCTTGGTAAGGAAACTTCCCGAAGCCTAAGGACACAAGGGAGGGAAGGTGTCTTGTGGAAGTCCAACACAGAGTGTCTTGAATGTGGTCACATGCTGGAAGCTGCGCCAGTTGGGTCGTGACAAGAAGGGAAGGTATAAACTCTTAAAAACTCCAGTTGGCCAATGAGATGGCTCAGAGGGGAAGGACTCCTGCCACCAAGCCTAATGGCTTGAGTTTCATCCTAGGACTCACGGTGGAAGGAGAGAGCCAGTTCATTATTCTCTGATTTTCACACAGGCACAGTGACGCATGTCAACACACACACATACACAAACAAATACATAAATAGGACTACAACACACACAATAAATAATAAAAATAAGAAAAAACCTTCAGTCATCTACGTGTAAGTATGCTTAATCACAAAAACTGTAGCATGTGTATATATGGAATATTTCTACAGAACACACACACACACACACACACACACACACACACACACAAATCTAGGATGGGTTGCAATTCATTGTGTGTAGTTTACCCTCCAGGCTGCTTTTCCATTATATCACATATAAACGCTCTGTATTAAATAACCAATCATGTATATAGCTAATGATCTCCAAGAAGCCAGGAGAGCCTTGGGATTGTCTGATTCTTTGCCTGTGTGTGTGAATTTCAGCAGTAACCTTGATTTGTGAACTCTGCAATATCCTAGTTAGGGATCAGCTTCAGCCCACGGTTGCTTCAGAGTCAAGCCTTGGCTTTCCTTCATTCCTTCCTGAGTCAGGAAGGGGGAAAGGACCAAGAAAACAGAGCATGTGAAGTTCAGCTAAATCCCACCTCCTCTGTACAGTGCTTGCTCTGGTTCTGTCCCTGCCCCGTGACCTGTGTCTAGGCAGTGTGTAGTAGACAAAGGGGTCATCTATGAGCACCAAGCCTACATGACTGCACCCTTTCCTGCAGGTACCTGCTGGAACAGGATTTCCCAGGCATGAGAATTGGGCCCGAGCCGACCACTGATTCCTTCATAGCAGTGATGCAAGGAGACGTAGAGGGGATCATCCCTGGGAACGCCCTGGTAGTGGATCCGAAGAAACCCTTCCGAAAGCTCAATGCCTTTGGCAATGCCTTCTTGAACAGGTGAGTCTGGGTGCTGGGGGGCGGGGTGGGTGCACAAAGAATCCAGATAGGTTCTTTGCTTCTTTTTGAAGCACAGGGGGGGGAAAGAGAGGGGTGTGTTTCTGGGAGACTGTCTTTTCTATGCTAGCCGCTTGATTGTCTCCTGAGTAACTGAGTCGTCATCATGGGCTGTGGGACTTGACAGTTATGAGTGCTGGGCTGAGGCCACCTGATTACAGAATAGGGAGAGATCTGACAGTGTGGTGAGTCACATGGCCCTACCCTGCCCTACCCCAATAAAAACGTCAAAGGGAAGTTATATGTTTTCCGGGACTTGCTTACTTACACTATGCCTAGGATTATTTGTCCAAGCAGAAGGGAGCAATAGAAGGTTCTTTCTTGTTCCTGAATGTTCTTACCTGGAAAGAAGGCTAGAGAAGCCTTGAGTTTGACCAGTAGTTCTCTTAAGCTCCCTGTGTGGCCTTGGCAGGTCACCTCCCTCCCCTTAGGGTGAGTTCAGGCCTGAAAATACCGAAGTCACCATGAGGCTTTGAGTGGAGAAAACCCTAGACCAGTGGTTCTCAACCTTCCTAATGCTGTGACCCTTTAATACAGTTCCTCATGTTGTGGTGACCCCAACCATAAAATTATCTTTGTTGCTACTTCATAACTGTAATTTTATTGTTATAAATCATAATGTAAATGCCTGTTTTCCAGTGGTCATAGGCGACCCCTGTGAATGGTCGTTCAATCCCCCAAGGGGTTGCGACCCACAGGTTGAGAACCATTGCTCTTGAAAGCTAATCTCAGCCTTCATGTTATAACTCCTCTTAACTGGAGTGGACAGGATCCTGACTGTGCTTGTCAGTGGTTAATCCATTTTACATGTACTCTGCACTTCATTTCAAGGCTACTCTTTCTTATTGGAAATATTTCAAGTAAAAGAGAAGATCCTAGACTTTGGCTTTGGATGAGCCTGGAATCAGATCCCACCTTGAACTGTGGATCTTGGACAAGTTACCAAGCTCTTGTGTGCCTCACTTTGCTCATGTGTAATATAGGAGAGCAATAATATCGTTTGCCGGGTTGAAGCAGAGGCAAAGTGAGAGTCTGAACACCGAGTAGAGTGTCTAACAGAAATGGTAGGTTATGGTTAGGACAGCATCAGTCAGTACACAGTCACTAACAGAAATGGTAGGTTATGGTTAGGACAGCATCAGTCAGTGCACAGTAACTAACAGAAATGGTAGGTTATGGTTAGGACAGCATCAGTCAGTGTACAGTAACTAACAGAAATGGTAGGTTATGGTTAGGACAGCATCAGTCAGTGCACAGTAACTAACAGAAATGGTAGGTTATGGTTAGGACAGCATCAGTCAGTGCACAGTAACTAACAGAAATGGTTGGTTATGGAGGACGGTTAGTGACAGTGTGGATTTCCTGCTTTTTGTTTTTTAAGTCGGTTCCTGGACTGGGGAGATGGCTCAGAGGTTAAGAACAGAGGACTCAAGTTCCATTCACAGCACTGACTTCCAACGGCTCACTGTAGGGGATCCAGCACCACCCAGCACAGACACACATGGAAACACATACTTAAAAGAATTTCAAATTAATCTTTAAACTGATTTCCTAATTTTTCAGTGAGCGAAATGGGTACCCATCCATACCATTTCCATCTCTGGAAATTGAGGCTTGTTGCCCAGAAACATTCCCAATATCTCTTATCCTGTAAACCTTCCTGCAGTGACATGTAACCCATAGTACTTTGAGACAAGAAGGGACAGGTGGCCTGGTGTGGGACAGTGTGGAATGCCAACTGGCAGGACATGTTTCCTGGGGGACACGAATTCACTTGTGGGGAGTTGTTCTAGTAGGGAGGATCCTCAGAAGGTGGGCATGGCTTCTTAGAAAGGAAAGTTGAATCTGCATAAATGGATCGGGGTGGTGGGTACTGAGGTGCACTGAGGTGGGGTCCTTGAGACCAGGAGTTTCTGCTACCTGGAGCTGGGGGACGGAGGCCTGATCCAGGTAGAGGGGAAGAGAGGCACATGGAAGACTAAACCACAGAATAGTATGTGTTGAAAGGGATGTAGAAGAATGAGTCAGTTGGGGATGAACCGGGGCGTCTGGGGGTGGGAGACATGATTCATTCAATTTCGGGTACCTCAGTTTGCAGCGAGAGATCGTAAGTCAGCGAGGGAGCTTCATTCTTCAGAGGCAAAGATGAGCTAGCTTCCAGGTGAGAGGAGAGAAGAACTTGGGGTACCTGAGAGACAGTCATCAAAAGAGATGGGCGGGCCAAGGTTAGCGGTTAAGCTCCTTCAGGATAACTGTGCTTATGGTGATAATAGTTATCTCTGTGTAATGGCATGTGGTCAGTTATGATAGCAGATTGATGTAATTACCATAGTAGCCAGCACATTCCTGAGGGAGGAGTGCCTTTATGTCTTGAACCAAACCCAGGAGGGCCCACTGACTATATGATTAATTCGACTTTTGAAACCAAGGACGCATGTGCCTGAAAAGTCTGGTTAACAACA
Organism: Myodes glareolus; assembly: GCF_982192425.1. Lineage (NCBI taxonomy): Eukaryota > Metazoa > Chordata > Mammalia > Rodentia > Cricetidae > Myodes > Myodes glareolus. The sequence continues at coordinate 96,488,969 of NC_142031.1, read as the reverse complement.
CATAACCTCTTTCAGTACTGCTGTCCTCATCCATGAGATGACAAAATGCAAGTCACAGACTCTCTGGACGCCCCCTCTCCTCCTGCAAACATATAAAGATAACCGGAGAGAGGAAAAGCATCTAGAGCGCGGGTAGCTGTGACTGTGTGGATTTCACACTTGGAATTGAGAGGGAGAAGGGTGAGGGAAGACACAGCCTCATTGTCTGTCTTGCTGAACCGCTTTCTTTTTTAAACCGTAGGGGAAAAAATATAATTTAAAATATTCTGAAAATGATTCATTAAAAGCCTAGATGTGAAGGCGCTGTGGGGCTGGGGAGTACACAGAAGGTGACTCCGTCTCCCCTTAAAGCTTCACTTCCCTTTCGGGGATGAAAATGTTAACGGGAAAGAGCAGGCACAGGTGAGGTTCCTTCAGGGTTCCTGGCCACAGGGACCTGTACCGTGCAGCTCTGGTGAAACAGATTGAGGAAAGAAGGCAGAGCGGCTGTCTTAAGGACTGTCCCATCCCCCGGGCATGGTACCAGGGGGTGGAGTGCTTGCTTTAGTGCAGGAAACTCTCGTCCTTGGAGGCAGCAGCTGGGGTGAGCTCAGCAAGAGAAGTAAGGCAGGAAGAAATGCTGCCTATGTCACAGCAGGGAGAGTAGTCCCAAAAGGTGATGTAGGAAAGTCGGCATTTGACCTGGGCATGAAGCGATGGGGGAATTGGCCCTGGAAGGGCGAGCAAAGGGATTCCAGGAAGAAGAACCTGAAGCAAGAAAGAAAAATACAAGCAGGGAGAGACAAAAGAAAGGGGCTCAGTGTAGGACCCTCTAACTAGAGGACGGGTGACAGTGTGCACACAGCACTAAGACAGTGGCTGATAGGGCCATCCGGGGCCTGCCAGTAGTGACCACTCGTCAGTCCAGTGCCAGCTATAGAGTTTCACACCTCGTCAGCACCCATCGCTGCTCCTCCTGAGTGCCATTAGACGGTCATCCTAGAGTAATGTCTGGCTGAGATAGCCCTGTAGATGCCCAAATAACACACTCCTGGGTGGTATGACTCATCTTGCAAGGACAGCCCCAATGCTGCCTCCTCCAAGAAACCCTCCCCCGAAACCATCTCTTGGCCAGGGTTCTAACAAACCCTTCTTTGGCTTTGGGATGCTGGCACCTCTGCACCCTGGCTTGTCATTGCCGTGTACAGCGAGCATCTTTGCCTCCACCAGAGGCAGGGATCAAAATTGGTTTGTCATAGGCCTCTTGACAGGAAGGGCTCAGAGGATGAGCCCAGACTGCCTCGGGGTCACCTGGGGAGTTTTTCCAAGAACAGATCTCCAGGCATACCGCAGTCACTTTCAGCATGGCTTCCCGTGGGTTTGTGATCTCTGCACCCGCCTGCTTGCTATCTCATGCTAAATAAGGCTTGCAGAACACATGCAGGATGCACAGTGATGGGGGGGGTGCAGAGTGATCAAATCGGAAGGGGGTCGCCATATCCTGACTATGTGCAGATTGCAGATGTCCAGGCTCCTCCTGCCCCGTGACTGGAAGCACTGTCTGGAGGAGGTAGAGTTCTGATTGGCCATCAGGAGTTGGCCAAGCTATGTGAAGCCTTTCAAGGAAGGACGTGGCTGACCAGGGATCATTAAAGACTTGAAGCCACAAGCGTTTAAAACAAGGCTTTGGACACATATGGGAGGTAGGATTTCACTATGGAGTAGCCAACATTTTATCAAGCACGCTAGGTACCAAGCACTCCAAAACAGGATACAGTAGGTGGCAAGAGAACCATAACTCACTCCTGGGATTAGCCGGCATACCTAACATGCCCACAGCAGGTGACCTGATACCCTGTAGCCCACGGGAGGGTCGGGTGATGGAAGCTGAGCCAGCGAGGTGCCTCAGTAGCTCACCATAGCCTTCCTCTTACCATCCGTGCAGGTTTGTGTGTGCCCAGCTGCCCAATGCTGTGCTGGAGAGCATCAGTGTCATTGATACACCAGGGATCCTCTCTGGGGAGAAACAGAGGATCAGTCGAGGTAAGCGGCATTCCTGGCGGGTGTTGAGCTGGTGGTCACCCACTCCTGGCCTCTCCTGTCGTATCTGCTATGTGCCTCTGAGTAGCCGACTCATTACCCTTTCAGTGTGGGTTTAGGAATTTTGAAGGCTGGCCTTGAACTCCTGATCCTTTTGTCTCTCCCTCTTAAGTGTTGGGGTTACAGGTCTGTACCCCAATACCCCACTGGCCTAGCCTTTCTTGTGCTATGCTTTTAGCAGGAAAATCAGATGAGATGCACTCTCGCCAAACCTGGTGCTAGCAGCCTGGACTGGGACCAAATTAGCACTCAGAAGTCTGCCTCCGGGAAGGGTCAGCCTTGTACTGGCAAGTCTCTCTGGGAAGTGGCCAGGGCTCTCTCCTGAGTTGACCTCAGGTGACACAGGCCTCCCTGTGGCATGTGCCTCAGCACCATTCGCTCCATGACCCCTTACTGACGTAGATCTGTCTATCCATCTTGCCACCGCAGCAGGGTCCAAGAACCACTTCCTCAAGGGCATGGCCCCTATGCAACTCAGTACCCGTTTGCTCCCAAGCCTCAGAGAAGATAGTCATAGACCAGCAGGCATATGGTCCATGGCTGTGGATCCTTGAGGCTTAGCAGGGCCAGGAAAGGTTCTGAGCTTCTCTCTCCTGCTAGGAGAAACTCTCCTCTAGGGAATGTGAGTATAGAAAGGCTCAGCTCCTTGGGGCCACACAGTAGCTGTGTGTGAGCCCAAGCAATAGGAGAGAAATAGCCTTCTCTAGGTGAGCCCCGGACAGGCCTTCCTAGAGCCCAACTTCTAAAGCCGTGTTGGGAGTGAGGCATCACGAAGTATCTGAGCAGGACCCCTCCCGCCCTGTCCCAGGAGGTAAAACCTGGAAAGGAGAGAGGAAGGAAGCAGCTGAATCAAGAGGGCATCTAGAAAACCGTGTTTCCAATTCCTATAATTGATGACCTGTGATGAGGTCCAGGAAGCCTGGTCCCTTGGCCCCTAACTCTGGACTCTGGTGGAATGAGGAGCAGTCAGTCTGCACCCCCAGAGCCCTGGGTCTGAGTCTAGGCCTTAAAGGATGTAAGACTCACAGGGCAGTCCACAGGGTAACAGTGGCAGAGTAGTACCACAGGCTGTCGGGGTTTGCGTCTCATGCACCTGCTAGGCCAATGCAGCCTGGCCTGCAAGCAGGCCTGGAGAGGACAGCCTTGAGGGGCCCAAGGGCACTAGACTTGGACTTCTAGTTGAGGTCTGTGGCCTGACAAAACCCCTGATGTCTCAGGAAAATGCACTGTAGAGCCTTATGACAAAGTCCACAGTCCTTTTCCCTCCTTAGCGGCTCTCCAAGGGTGCACGTTACATGACCAGGGTCAGCTGTGTGGTTCATCACCCTTGAATTTGGGCCTGTGCCGATGTACAACGCAGCCTTGTCTTCAGGGACTCCCGTCTTCCACCTTCCTGTCCTGCTCCGTTCTTTTCCGTTCTCCACGTCCTCCCCTGCCTTTGTCTTCAGACCTGCTCTACACACACTGGGCACTGGCGACCTTGATTGTATTTCCACCCCCTCCTTCCAAGAACTAACAACGCATCAGGCTCCTCCCTTCTCTGCACAAAACAATGAGTCTGCTAGGGTGCTGTCTGCCATCCTGAGTCCAGACCAATGCAGCTGCTGGCCAAAGCAGCCAGAGAATGAACAGAAGCTGGGGGTGGGGCTGCCACCAGCCCAGAGCAGTGCTGATTTCAGCACCCTGTAAAAAACAGAGTCGGGGAGGATATCAGATACCCCAGTGATCCAGGTGGTGGTGGTGATGGGACCCGGTTCAGGAACATTGTCTGGGTACACATGCTCTCCCATCGTTCCTTGTGGTTAGCCATAAAGCCAGAGTTCCACTTTAAGCCCCTTGACTCCCCCCCCCCCCACTTATACATTCTTCACACATATACCCACACCCTGCCTCCCCCGCATACACGTATATACTCCTCCTGACATCCACACACAAGTGTCTACACAAATCTAAAGTTGATTGCCCAGACTTCCTTCACTTATGGGGTTGGCCATAGTAGATTGGGTACTTCCTACCACCCTCCTCAAGCCCAGGTGGGCCAGGTCCCCTCAGATGGTCCTGCTGATTAAACCCACAGTCCCTTCCCCATGCCTCTGCCTGGCTCAGGGCTTATGGCTCAGCAGAAGAGTTAGAATCAAGTCAGCACAGAGACACCTTACTCTAGACTGCCCAACCCTTGACAGTTGCTCTTCGGAGCTCCCAGAGCCTCAGCCATCATTGGGATGAGCCTTCTGCCCTAGGCTAATGTCAAACTGTGTGGTCTTTGTCTCAGCGTGGCCTTCTGTCCAGGCCGGGGGTCGGGGTGTATGTGTATAGAGAAGACAAGTCCATGAAGCTTCAGGCTGCGCTCAGTTCTGAAAGAAGAGTCTGGAGGAGGCAGGAAGGGCAGACAGAAAGCTTGCTGTTCCTGGAAGGGGCAGGATGTGGCTGGTCCTGGTTCATTACCGGGAAGGAGCACGGATGTAGCAGTGTGCAGAGGGTGCTGGAAGGCCTCATGCCTTCTCACATGGAAGGCACATTTCCTGACTGTGTTTCAGACTGACTCCGCCAGTTCCACACTGGGAAAGCCACCTTGGGGCTTCATGCTCTCATCCCACGACTGCACATAAATGGAGACCCCTGGCCCAAGTGCTCAGTAGGCTCAGAGCAGATGACACAGTTGGATGTGAGTCCTGGTCTCCCAGGTCCCAGTCCTCAGCGTTTAGTACATTCCCATAACTATTGGGAAAGACCAGGCAGGGAATGGGGGCTAACTTGTCTTCTCCAGGGTTCCTCTTGAGACTTCAGGGATCTGTGCCAATACAGCTTGTAGCCTACATCCATAGCCTACCCCTGAGCACTAAGGGGTTCCCAGGCTCCTCAGAGAATGAGCTGCTAAACCCATGCATGCACAGAGCGGCTGGGCCCCGATGCCTTCTGAAGCCTCACTGCCAGTTTCGTGGTCACCTGAGGCCTGTGATGGGTCTGCTTGGACCATTCTTTGTGGTTGTTTCCTGCAAGTGTCTAGGGTATTGCTCCATATTGTATTGTCAGCTAAAGGCTCCCATTTTTGAAGCTGCATGTTTCTATATCTCCCTCTTTTTAAAGCATCCCTAGAACTTAACAGATTTGGGGAGGTGTATGCTATATGTCCATTATAAGTAAACCTTGGGCCTCTGGGTTGCAGGCTCACCCGGGACTAAGAGCTAAGAGAGTGTGGATCTGGGTTCTACACCTTCATTTGCTAGCATCTGGTCCAACTGTGTACTTCGGCATGCCCTTAACTCACCTCTCTATGTCTGTACTCCCTCTTGTGCAAGATGCGTACACCCTGTTCACTCTGGGTAATGGAAGGCTGTAGAGATCCTCCACTGAGTTTAGTTTTGCAGCTGAAAATGCAAAGAACACCGCACCGTTTATCAGACAGCGAGGGAAGTGCTGGGTTATTAAGGAGTGGCCCTGCTTATTGAGTTTGTCTCATTGATTTCCTCCTGCCTGGCATTAATTAGAAATGCTTTCTTCCCAGTCCCTGGAGCCCGGGGGCAGGAGCTGCAGATCCCTGCAGGCTTCCCAGACTCTAGCCTGGAGCCTACCCATTGGATCTCTGGGTGCCGGCAGACATTCCAGGAGGAATTCTGTCTCTCCACCCTATGATTCAAAGACCATGGGCTGTTGAAAGTGTTCAGGAGTAGTTACTGAGGGTCTCGGAGTCATTCCTGAGATAAAGCGGTGTATCAGCCTTGGGCATGCTGTGCATTCTTGCATTAGGCCAGTCTTCATCTAGACTGAGTTCTCTCCTCCTCCTAGTATCAGGTTTGCTTTTCATGACTACACCATGGGCCCTCCATTAAGCCAGTTTTTACTATCCATACTTTTTTTTACATCTAAGTAAAAGAGATTCAGACTTGCAGAAGGGCATTCAGAGAACAAATGGGAAAGAAAGCCCTGTGTCCCCCTCCTGACTGTGCTCAGTCTTTGCCTTTCCCGTGCCTCTCTTTCTGGGCTTACCTATAAGTCCAGGCTATGGAAGCAATTCACATTCATCCTAGAGGTTGCATGGGCCCCCTAGTAGTCAGGAGCTAGGAGGGTGAACATTGAGGGGAGCTTGCAGAGGCACGGCTTCAGTCTCACAGTCTTCCTAACCGCACACCACAGAGGAGGTTTCTCCCTGCTTGTCAGTCGATAGCAGCTACCAGAGCCTGCAGAATTTGCAGAAGTGGGAGGATTAATTGGAGGCCTCTGTGCTCATCCCCATCATAGGAAAGGTTCCTGGAAGCCGTCTGCTCGTCAGCAGACTGGAGACTTCCTGTAGGCATGCCCAGGGCACAGAGGCAGCGGCCTCCAGCCTTTCCCTCTCCCTAGATATAAAGGCATTCTTGTGATTCATCTCCATCTTACTGTGTTCCCCATCCTCACACCTCTGGATGAAGACATAGAGAATTGTAAACCAAGAAAGGAAGTGCAGAGATCATCCATCCCGGAAACGGAGACCAAGGATAGGCGAGGGGATTCTGTTGCTCAGCATATCAAGTTAATAACTGAGTAGAAACTACAGGGAAGTCACCCAGGCCAGTGATCCTACAGAAACACAGACCCGCAGAGCAAGCTCCATCCTGTGGCGACACTCGGAGTTCTCTATAAAGGGACCCGGTGTTTGGCCAAGTAAGAATGTCACATGCTTTTCTTAGATTTGATCCTCACAACCCTGTGGTCAAGGCATTGGTGGGTCTGGGTTTAGAGAGTGGAAGACTAAGGCCCAGAGATGAGCAGTTCTCTGTTTCCCTGATGTAAAAGGCAGAACAGGATTCTGTGTATACTATGTGCAGCAGATGCAGATGGAGGACCTACCATGTGCACCCTGGGTGCAATGGGGATGGAAGAGGATAAGGCTACTTTGTTCAGGTTGGGGCCACAGTGAGAGGTCCCTAATTACATGAGGGAAATGGGTACCCATTGTTAGGGAGATGTAGCTCAGTTTGTGAAGTGCTTGTTATGTAAACATTAGGACCCGAGTTTGAATCCTGAAACCCACATAATAAAAGCTGGGCATAGAAGCCACAGTGTCCCCTTTTATTGGTAATCCCGGCACTGGGGAAGCTGAGATGGGGGATTCCTGGGGCTTTCTGGGACACCAGCATAGCCCATTTAGTGAGTTCCAGGCCAAAGAGAATATTGTATTATTTCGATACAATAATATGTATTGAAAAACATGGAGGATGGACCCTGAAGAATGACCTTCCCAAGGCTGGCCTCTGGCATCCACATTCATGAACACAGATGTGCATATCTCTACACACACAGAGAGAGAGAGAAAGAGAGAGAGAGAGAGAGAGAGAGAGAGAGAGAGAGAGAGGATAAATGCCTACCCAAACCTCCTGGATCAGACTTGAGGTGTTGTCTCAGAGACTTCATGATCCATTCACTTCCTAAAATCAACTGGCAACCAGTCCCCCCAATATGAGTCTTTTGAATTCCACTACATAGCCAAACCATGACCTTCTCCATGATCCACAGCTGCTTGGCACCGAGCAGAACAGGCACTCTAGAGTTCCCGGAACCAGTGGATTTAAAGTAACTCAGTGCTGGATAACAAGGTGTGGCTGCCAGCAGCCCAGTCACATCCTCAGGAAAGGACTCCGTACAGAATAGGAGTTGGGAATTTGGGACTGCAGCAGAGGAGTGAGGAAGGAAGTGAGCCTGGGAGCTACAGGAGAACAAGTCACTTGGGTCTATAAGGGGTTTGTCCCAACCAGGAATGGGCATGGTTCGAACCTGCATCGGTCACTTGCATCTTCTGTTTTGCTGATGGTACCTTGTTAAGAATTTCCGAGTCTTAATTCAAATTCAAATTCAAAACAGAAACCAGTCCAAGCTGATGAGGATGCGCTGCTGGAATCTCAACACTTTGGAGGCTGAGGCAGGGGTGGGTATGGTGTGGGGGATGGGGACGGTGGTCAAGTTTGAGGCTAAACTGGAGTTTCTAAGAAGTTCAAGGCCCATATGAGCTACTGCAAGACAATAAGACCCTACCTCAAAATCTCAGCACAAAAGCAATGTCTAGACTATTTTTTTTTTCCAGCAGGGACTCTAGCCCCTGACTTTAATAAGATGATAACTGGGTAGTGGCTGCCCTTTGTGGGAGTAGCAATGCTTATAATAGAATCCAGCATTTATTGAGCATCATCTTCATCATCCTACTGGCCAAATATTCACTAATGACCATTCTATAGATGGAAAATGCTAAGGAGGCCTGGGGTTATATCTCAGTAAAAGAGCATTTGTATAGCATGCATGAGACCCTGGGTTTGATTCCTACTACTGCACACACACACACACACACACACACACACACACACAGAGAGAGAGAGAGAGAGAGAGAGAGAGAGAGAGAGAGAGAGAGAGAGAGAAATTTGTTCAGGGTCAAAGAACCAAATGGGAGGAGCCAGGCTCTTTCCAAGACTGTGTTGTCTTATGTCAGACCCATCACTATATGTCCATGCCCCAAAGCTCCTCCCATTGACTATGCCTCTGCCACAGGGTATGATTTTGCTGCTGTCCTTGAATGGTTTGCTGAGCGGGTGGACCGCATCATCCTGCTCTTCGACGCCCACAAGCTGGACATCTCCGACGAGTTCTCAGAAGTCATCAAGGCTCTCAAGAACCACGAGGACAAGATGCGAGTGGTGCTGAACAAGGCGGACCAGATTGAGACCCAGCAGCTGATGCGGGTATATGGGGCCCTCATGTGGTCCCTGGGGAAGATCGTGAACACACCAGAGGTGATCCGGGTCTACATCGGCTCCTTCTGGTCCCATCCCCTCCTCATTCCTGACAACCGGAAGCTCTTTGAAGCTGAAGAGCAGGACTTGTTCAGAGACATCCAGAGCCTCCCCCGTAATGCTGCCCTTCGAAAGCTCAATGACCTTATCAAGAGAGCCCGGCTGGCCAAGGTAAGGCTGGTCCTGAAAGGTGGAGTATAGATAGGTTGATAGGTAGGGGTCAGTTGTAAGAACTGCAGTTCCTTGGATAGGAGAGTGTGGGTGGTTAGATTGCCAGGTTGGTTCCATGCGCACCTCAGTGACCCTCAGAATAGCTGTGCTTTTATAGTTTCTCTGTGCCTTTTTCTGTATCTGTAAACAGAACAGGCTGATGTCGATGTAGAGAAACAGTGTGAAAATCCTCACCACTGCAGTAGATGCCTTCGTGCTCGGTGGGTACCACTGTGGTCAGCTCTGCAGCATCAGCAATGGCAGCATTCTAACCCCCACCACTGTGACCTTACTTCCTGATATTCTTACCATGCTAACCCAGCACTGTAAGGGATGGAGAGAGAAATGGTCTTGGAAGCAAGGCAGGAGGAAGGACTAGAAGGGCCAGTCTGGGCTCCTCATGAAGTTGTTCTCTGTCCCTCTTTGTCAGGTCCATGCCTACATCATCAGCTCCTTGAAGAAGGAAATGCCCTCGGTGTTTGGGAAGGACACCAAAAAGAAGGAACTGGTGAACAACCTGGCTGAGATTTATGGCCGGATTGAACGAGAGCACCAGATCTCCCCTGGGGACTTCCCCAACCTGAAGAGGATGCAGGTAATGAGGGTCAGAGACGCTATGGAGGGAGACAGTGTCACACTAGCTGGCTGCCAGAGAATGAAGGGGCAGGCAGAGCTCCTGGGAGAAACCCAAAGTCGGATGCAAGGAGATGACATTAGATATGTCCTTCCTGATGGACCACTGCTCACAGCAAGTGCCATAGCCAAGCCAGGGAGAAACAGCCCAGCATCCCCAAAGGCATGGGTGTGTTTGGTGACGCTGAAGACCTAATCTAGTGAGGGGCACATCTCCACAATCTCTAGGATAACAATAAAGATCCTTAAGTGCTTCGGTTATTCCCTTCTTGGGAATAGTTTGTGGCAGCATCTTTGGGGGATGTTGGAAGCCCTTGAACCTAGGGCCAACACTTGGGGTGTGTGTGTGTATGTGTGTGTGTATATGTGTGTGTGTGTGGGGGGGTCTTCTCAGAAGGAACATCTTCATCTGCCTTTTGTACAAGAATCAGCTAAGGTCTTAGCATTTTCCCAACGAAGTGTTCACATTACCCTTAAGTAGAAAAGCTGGGAACTGTCCTCAGCAGCCAAGCAAGAAGGCACCATGCCATAGAGACTAGATGCACACTGAGCCTTTGTGTCATCTCGAAACAGGGGGTGCAAAGGGGTTTGTACACAAGTGCTGGGAACCCAGGGAAATATCTTGTCTGCAAGATCCTTAGCATAGAGCCCTGTTCTGCTCTCCATAGCTCTTCTTCCTGGCCCAGCCCTGGAGAGGAGGTGAGAAGTGTCCTGCCAACCTCGCCCTTGAACTGTAGCTGTGGATATTCTTTAAGTTTTCTGCAGTGGACTCCATGTGCCAATCCTTGTTTCCTGGCCTCTTCCTTTACCCACGTAATGAGATTGCTGTGGCCAGACCAGGACAGCAGTGGGCAGCTGTGTCCTCCTAGAACAATAGTTCTCAACCTGTGAGTTGTAACCCTTTTTGGATGGACCAACTTTTCCACTGGGGTCACCTAAGACTACCAAAAAACACAGATATTTATATTACTATTTATAACAGTAGCAAAATTATAGTTATGAAGTAGCAATAAATATGATGTTATGGCTGGGGGTTTCACTACATCATGAGGAGCAATGTTAAAGGGTTGAAGCATTAGGAAGGTTAAGAATTACTGAACAAGAAACAAGTAGAAATTGGATGTTCTAGGTTGAGGATCTTTCAAGACTATAAAGGTGTTGGCGGAAGTTTCTTGTCAAGGAGCTGCTCGATCCCAAATACCCAGCAGCTGCTCCCCAAATTACCACACAGAGGCTTAATGTTACTTATAACTGCTCGACCAATAGCTCAGGCTTATTATTAGCTAGCTCTTACATTTTAAGTTAACCCATATTTCTTATTTACACTCTGCCACATGGTGGTACCTTTTCTCAGTATGGTGTGCCCATCTTGCTCTCTCCATGCAAAGGTCTTGAAAGGAGAGCATCTTTCTTTTATGATGTGGGCTGGTAGCCCTGGCAAGGGGACCAGCTTTTATAAAGTCAACATGCCTGCCAGTGCCTACTAGGTCAGAATGCTTGGAAGGGGGAAGGGGTTCAGACTTTTGAGACATCTCACCAGGCAATTCCAGTGAGTATCCTAATTGAGAACAGTAAAGCTGAAAGTGACCTTTAGTTTTTGTTGTGGTTATAGTTGCCTTAATTTTCAACCCTCATCACCTTGACATTCTCACTAAATATTAATAGTGTATGGCTTCTCTGCCTCCCTGAGGAGAGTGAACTAGTAGGCAGGAAATGAAAGCAGTTTGCTGTGTGTTTTTCAAACATAAGCTCTCCTGGAGACCCACAGGACTCCTTCTTAGAGGGCCACCACCTTCATGAGTCACCATTTGACAGCCAAAACTTACTTTGGAAGGAATATACCTTTTGTAATAATATTTAAAGAGATGCTTTTGCTGTGCTTCTTCATAAAAAGAGCCATCCTTAGCCCCCCAGGCCCTTGTTCTTCTCGTCTCCTCACACAGTCCCTTGGCCTCACTGCTTCACCAGAAAGAACTGGGGAAGCATCCTAGAGTTAGTAGGAAGTGCCTTCCCCGATGTGGAAAATCTTCCCGTATATTCTACTCCCTCCTTTTTCCTGCTCTTCCCAGGACCAGCTGCAGGCCCAGGACTTCAGCAAATTCCAGCCACTGAAGAGCAAGCTGTTGGAGGTGGTAGATGACATGCTGGCACACGACATTGCCCAGCTCATGGTGCTGGTGCGCCAGGAGGAGACCCAGCGACCTGTCCAGATGGTGAAAGGCGGAGCATTCGAGGGAACCCTGCAAGGCCCCTTTGGGCATGGCTACGGAGAGGGGGCCGGGGAAGGTATTGATGATGCTGAGTGGGTGGTGGCCCGAGACAAGCCAATGTATGACGAGATCTTCTATACCCTGTCTCCAGTGGATGGCAAGATCACAGGTGCCAATGCCAAAAAAGAGATGGTACGCTCCAAGCTGCCCAACAGTGTGCTGGGCAAGATCTGGAAACTAGCCGACATCGACAAGGATGGCATGTTGGATGATGAGGAGTTTGCCCTGGCCAACCACCTTATCAAAGTCAAGCTGGAGGGGCATGAATTGCCCAATGAGCTGCCTGCCCACCTTATCCCTCCATCTAAGAGGAAAGTATCTGAGTGACAGATGTAGGTAACCAGACAGGCAGTGTTAGAGAGAAGGGGCATGATGACCATAAACACACACAGATACATACATACATACATTCATACATACATACATACATACATACATACACAAACACACACACAGATACATACATACATTCATACATACATACACACACATACACACACACACAAACACAGTGTGACTTGACATATAGATGAGAAGGGTTCATCCTTTTTTGGACACTTCCAAGTTCCCAGGGTTGGAAGAAGGGCAGCTGTACCTCCTCTGTCCCAGGATAAAAGCCTGCGTCTCCAGTCTTCCCCTCTTTCTCCCATCCCCAGAGACACGAGGCAATGGACTGGTCCACAGATGGCCCAGGCCACCCTACCCCCCAGTGCCTCCACACCGAGGCTCTAAGCAGATGGGAAAGGCTTTCCATGGAGTAGACAATTCGCTTTCTTTTCTGTGCTTTTATTTTTCCTCTTTGGCTTCCTAATTAGAAATTTTCTCAGGGGCTGGGAGCTGTGAGGGAAAGGAGAAGCTGCGGGGAGGATAATGAAATGGAGACACCTCGTTAAGGCACTACATCCCAGACCCGAAGAGACACTGGCCCCTGTTCTTTGTATCTTTCTAGCTGGAAAACCCTGTCTTCCTCAACAAACTTGAACTTTGAACTCTGTCTGTCATTTTGTCTTCAAGAATCCCAGATGGGGAGAGAAAGGGAAAACCTTGGTAGAAAAGCACAAGGAAGCTGCCCTGTGGTCTTCATGGACAGGGTGTTTGTAGGTCATGAGTTTATCAGGCCCAGGCTGTCTGGATACTCAGTTTCTTTACATACAGTGAGCCCCTCCTGTGTGGCAGGAGCAGTGTTAGGCACTTTATACATGTTGGTCCCTGAGGTCTTCACTAATGCCCTAGGCAAGTATGCATCACCCCTGTTCTCATTTGTCAGGTGAGAAGCCAGAGACTCAGGAGTTCAGGTGACTTTCCCAAACTCCCGAGGTCCCAAAGAGAGAGGATTCTGATCCTCCATTTGTCCCTGTTCTGTGATGAATAATGGTCCTAATGTTGCTATCTGGTGGCAGAGCACAGCACCATCTGAACACAACCCCTCACACAGCCTCCCAGAGTATCCAGGCAAAGGAAAGCACTCACCAGCATTTGGTGGGCCATCAATCTGGCCATCTGTCATCTCCTAGAAGCAAACTGTGCCTTCTGGCCCTGTGCCTCGTGTTCCCAACATCACAGAAGTCCAACCAAGCCATCAGGAGAGTGGGCTGACCTGCTAGATGCTGTCTGTGCCTATTCCTGCCGAGCCTCCCATCCATCCACCTTGAGCATCCCAGCTCAAATTCAGCCACTGGATGTCACCAAGCAGGACTTTGTGCTGGTTCTCAGAAGACCATCTTGAGAGGACTGGGACCTTGTTCTCTGTAGAGTTTCAGTGTTCTTGGCAAAAATCCCCACTGTGCTCAGCGCCCTCCATCCTCCTCTTGGCCTTTTCCTTGGCTTGCTCCCCGGCCACTGACCCAGTGACTGTCTGCTGCACTCCTACTGTGATGGGAAACAAAGCAACTGTAACTTATTTTGTATCTATGTTCAGACTATATAGAGACTGTTCCGTGTATCTATAATGTGCTTATAACTGCAGTGTGTTTGTCATTAGGATTCATGTGAATACAGCACATTTATCCTTTGGTACCCTTCTGGCAACTGAGCATCATTGCATAGTACTAGATTCTGACTTGGGCATCTACTGGCAACTTTGGAAGAAAGTAGTTAATCCCTGCAGAGGTCATGAATGCAATACCTTCTCTTGGACTCGCGTTCTTATCTAGTGGCCAGCTTACATGAAGCTACCAGGGCCACTGTTTCTTGCTTTTCTGGAGTGGAGATGTTTGCTTCAGCAAACTTCTATTTCTCTTGAGTCAATAGTAGAGGACAGCTAAGACAGAGAGATCTCAACTCAGAAGACAGCCCCAACGTACCCGACAGATAAACCATTCCCCTATATGTTGTATTGAGCTGGAGGTGATATAAGAAAGTGGCAGGTCAATTCTGTTTTAGTTCATATGAAATGGAGATGTGTGTGAGTCTCATGCCACCCTGTATGACGCTCATACCATATTCCTGTCCTCCTTTATTTCCCCGTCTCCCCATCTTGTCTTCAAGACCACCCGAAAGGATCCAGAAGGTACAAGAGTGAGTTCCATTTATTCTCTTTCTGCCATCTGGAAGGAGGAGGTGGTACTTGGATCTCCTCTCAATGTGGTGGGGGGGTGAGTTCTTCTCACTTGGGCAGTATGCCTCTGGCTCCAGCTGCTGTGACTTGCTAACCCCTTGCAGGACCTGGGTAATTCTGCTTCATCCAAGGGGACATTTCACATGAGAAACAGAGACACATAGTGGTCATGGCATTTACAAAATCCTCTACACCTTTTTCATGTACAATCAGCTTAGACCCTGAAGATCGCCAGTGGCGCAGAAACATCCCACAATCCTGGCCCACTGAAGTGTACCAAAGAGTTAAATCCTGACCAAAAAATAGTTACATACTTGTGCACCTAGGTGAGTTGCCCACCACAGTAGGGTGTGGGCCTCTCTTCACAGACTGGCGAGAGGTTTCTCTGAGTCATCCCCACTCTCATTTGGTTCCCTCTGTTTCAAGAACTAGTATGTGTGAGTTTGTTCATCAAGAACTCTCTGAGGAGAATAAACTTGTTCATTCTCCCTGTGAAATGCCAACTGGCCTCAGTGCATACTCAAACTATTCTGTCGTCCGTCCGCCCATCCATTGATGTACCATCTTTCACTTGAGAGGTCCTAAGCACTCCTCACAGAAAGACTCTTAGGAAAATCATAGAGATTTATTCTTTGAGCCATTCAGAACTACATAATAAAGTTCACATGTGTGGTCAGGTCTGTTTTAGATGAATCTAAGCAACTTCTAGAGTGTCCAAAAGCTCACATCCTAGTGGAGAAGTGTGGTATTTACAAAACACTGATAACACAAAGAGGGCATGTAGGGAGAGATGCAGGCAACATGGGGACTTGAAGGAGTCAGAAATGCCTTCAAGACAGTGAAGGTGGAAGTCACAGAAAGCCTGGGGTGAGGGCAGACACCTGGGGAGTAGAGGAATTGGGAATTGGACACTGATTCCTAGAGTTACACAGGGGCAGGTGTATCGGTTGGAAAGAGAAATGCAATTCCCAGGTTTCCTTACAGCCGGGTTCAGGAGTTGATTAATAGGTCACACTCACCCAGTATTCCAATGGAACCCAGGAATGCTGTCCTTCTTTAGAAATGCTTACCAAGAACCCAGAAAAAGTTCTGAAGCCAGCCTCTTGGGCCTCTGTCCTTCCCTCCTAATCCAAGGACGATAGGCAGAATTTTTATCCAAACCTAGACAGTGTTTCCAGGCCACAAGATCGTAGCAGACTTAGAAACGCTGCAAAGCATGATTAGAATTTTTCCTCCGGGGACCCTGCTAGCTTGTTTTCCCATGAGAAAACAAATGAAAATTTTTAAGTGAGAATTTTATCAGTATCTCCAGTGCGTGGAAGAAAAGAAAAATATGGACATGGAGGAGGAAAAATATGGTCAGCTGAGCGGTGAGGGTGTGCCCTCCTAATTGAGCTTCCCCTTTAAAGTTAGGTGGGCTGTGCAACTGCTCTGGCTAGTGCAGTAGGAGTGTGAACAAACTGCCCCTGATTTAAAGAAGCAAATGTGCAGGTTGCTGCATTGTGCAGGGATGTAAGTGTTGGGAACTGGACCCTTGTCTGCTAAGAGCTACACAGAAAAAAACAGATCAGTTGGAAAGAGAAAAACTACAATTTTAAGGCTACTTTGCAGCCAGAATCCAGAGAGATGATCGTAGGTCCTACCTACCAAAAGTACTTGTGGAAACTGCTTAAGTGGCTCGCTGGAGGTGACTCTAACAACTATCACATCGACTTCCTGGTTGGGCAGCTTCAGAACCATGAAGAAGTGAGCTGAGGTTTTTGTAAGGTTAAATAGCCCAATGGGAAACATGCTAGTAGACAGTGCTAGGAAAACTACCTTGTGTTTGCCTACCTAACCCTGGGGGATCATGGAGGCAGTTAGGTAGAATGGTGTGTGTGTATGTGTGTGTGTGTGTGTGTGCGTGTGTGTGTGTGCCTGTATGTCTTATGTGTGTGTGTCTATGTATCTGTGTATATGTCTGTGTGTGACTGTGTGTTTGTGTGCATGTCTGTGTGCATATGTGTGTGTATGTCTGTGTGTATATGTGTTTCTGTCTGTGTGTGTGTGTGTGTGTGTGTGTGTGTGTGTCCGTGTGTTGGGCATCAGCATGGGAGGGTACACGGAAGTGGTGCTTACTGGATAGGTGGAGAGGACCAGGCACGGTGAAGCTTTCCAGAGAAAATGGCAAAGGAATTTTCAAAGCAGTAATCCTTCTCAAAGGGTAGGGGAGGGGGTTTAATGACTAAAGTACTTAATACACAAGCATGAAGACCTGATTTTGGACCCTAGCACCCATGTAAAAATGAGGGTACAGTGGTGTGAACCCATGACCCCTAGTACTAGGGAGCTAAGGGACAAAGACAAATAGCTCCCTGGGGCTCACTAGCCAGTCTAGTTAACTGGTGAGTGCAGGTTCAGTGAAGGAATTTGTCTCAAGACAGAAAGCAACTGAGGAAGATCCCTGCCGTTGAGCTCTGGCCTCCACATACCTGTGCACATACATGCATGTGCACCCTCACATACATGTGCACAACATGAACACGTTTTGTAACAGAACTTTTCTAAGAATTGACTGAGACAGGGTTTACTTAGGACACTCCTTACTGTAAAATAAGACTTGTTAGATAGAAACAGGGGCTCTATGTACTTCCCTTAGGATTTCGTGAGCTAGGTCCCTTTCCCTAAGCCAGAAAACATCACTGAATCATCATGGTTGCAGCTACAGCTGGAGGATGGGTCAGCACATAGACATGAAGCTGCATGGGTAGAGCATGGGAAGAGTAGGTGCTGAGTTCCAGCATGGGACCAGCCATGTGCTCTCTGTGCCTCCAATCATTGTTCCCCTAAGTAGAGGTTATTTCAGTCTTTTGGAGCCATTATAAGGGTACAGAGACCAATGGTGGGAAAGCTTTCAAAGATCAACATTCTACATGGGATAGTTTTGTTGTCTTCTACTAGAAGAGACAGACATCAGAGAACAGGGGAGAATTCTATCAATGTCAAGAAAGGAAACCAACTAACCCCAGGAAAGGCATGGAGGGAGACTAGTTGTGGGTGTGATGGACAGAGCAGTGCCCAAATATTGATGCCTGAAAAGTATTCAGAAGCTTGCACACTGCGTGGTTGGTACCTGTGACCTTAGACTCTTGAGCCCACTGCACTCGGGAAAACACTCAGCCACTATGATCTGGTACTGACCAGTCTGTGAATGCTGGACACACTCATTGGATGACTTTGCAGAAGTAGTAGCTGCAATGCAGAACACCTGAGAACTTCAGAGGTTATGGCAGAGCATCCAATGTGTCAAGCAGGACTCCAGAGGCAAGCATCCGCCTTCATATAAGCACCTGGGTTTCTGCTTTGGTATCTGTTTTCAAGGCATTTCTAAAACCTCATTTAAGATTATGAGCAGTAAAAGTGGGCATAGTAGCCCACACCTCAAATCCCAGCACTAGGAAAGCAGAGGCAAAACCATGTCTGTATGTTCAAGACCAGCATGGTCTACAGAATGAGTTCCAGGCCAGCCAGGGCTACCTAATTGAGACCCTATAAAACTATAACAATGACAGATAGATTATTGTAGGAAGAGGTGACCTTCCTCACCTCCTAATCCTTTCACAGGAAGGGACTAGGGGACTAGGTTTAGCTCACCATTGAATGAATTAAAAATATTTTGCCCTCATGAGGATGCTAGGTGAATCTAACTTTGGTCTAGGTGTCTTTGGTCATAAGGACACTCCCTTTCCTTACCCCTATTAATGACTATGCATGATGCACCAATCCTCTACTATCTGGACCTTTTGTCCTTACTAGGTCGGTAATCCATTAATCCATTCCTGTCCTCCATGTCCGCTCCATCCCCAGGCGAAAGGTACTACTATCACCTGTTGACTGATTTGAGGAACCAGGAGACTACCAGTGACACCGTGAGGGCAGACACTGCTGCCGTAATTCCCGAACTTTATGAGCTAGGGCAAAGGGTCCCTGTCAAGCTGGCAGGGAAGCTGAAAGATGCAGGATCAAGCAGGCATTTAGGGACATCCCTCCCAAAGCAGCGCTTACGCGCAGAATTCTCTGTAGGTCTTCACCTACTTGCTGAATGCCTCCTCAGCTTTTTTTGGCTGGGGGAAGCAATTCCACTCATTCCAAAACAATCTTCGGCCATGTGTGGTGGAATGAAAAGGCACAACCCACAGCAGGGAAGCCAGCGGGTACTCTGTGCCCTGAGCACAGTGACCGTTGTAGCTCCGGACCAGCTACAGCTTGTCCTCTTGATACCTCGGTGTGTCCAGGGCAACTGGAACTGAGACCAGAGATACCAGTGGCCGTGACCTCTTCTGCAGTGCTTCCTGGAACTTCTGGGGATGGAGAGAAAACAATCAAACTGATTCTGAGCCCCAGCACTGGGCCAGATGTCATTCCTTAGCCACGGAAGCTCATTTAGCTTCTAGTTCAATGTCCTAATCTGGAGTTTTGTGCGAAAGAAGCCCTGCTTTACCCACCATGGATATAAACTTTTACCCTTTAACTTAAGAATGACAAAGCTAAGAATTTTTGAAGGCCCAATGCAAATGTCACCAAATAAGATTTCTTCATTTCTGCTATCCTTGGCAAATGCCTAAAGCATCAGGAGCTCCCTCTGCCTGCCAGATGCCGTCCAAAGTCTCATCACAGGCAAAAAAATCTTCCACCGTCCACCACGTAGAGTAGTAGGCAAAGTCTCATCACTTGCACGTTTGTTTAATTCCACCCTGGCTCTCCCTGCTCATCACAAATGCCTGTGAGCACGGAATGCACTTTGCTCAGAGCAGCAGACATCTCACGGTGTCACCAGGTCCCCCTTTGAGGCTCAAGAACTTCATTCTGCAGATAGCGCCTTTGTTGACAGCTGCTAGCCCTAGCCTTCAGACTGTCTCCAGAAATTTCCTGCACAGGCTGAGATCTGCATCCTGGGCTCATTGTTAGGGGCAGTTAGAGTCAATGGGAGCAAAGAAGACCCAGCCCCTTGCCTCATCATGGGAGGCTCTATCAAGCCTCATAGCTCCCCATGGGGTCAAGCTGAGGCATTGTGACTGCATTGCCACCTAACTGCCCCTCTGCCTCATCTTGCTTTCTCCCTCTTTGCTTCCCAAGGACCCAGGCACGCCTTTGAGAAAAATTCCCAGGGCTCCAGCTCAGAATCAACTTCCAGGCTGCCCAGCCTGTCTAAAGTGTCAGACAAATAGGAGATGTTCAATAAATATGTGTTTGCATAATTGAAAAGCCAACTGCTTGGTAATGAAACCACTCTAAGATGACCTTGTGGGAATTAGTTAGCTGACTATGCAAATAGGTATGAGGGCTTTGCCGGAACATACGTGCTACGTGGCATCAGATTCTTTTTGGAAGGTTCCTATGAATGAACAGGAGTGTCTAGGTGGCTGAACACATAGAAAAAGATCAACAGAGCTCAGGAATTTTACGCTGGGCAGCCCCAACCAAGTCTGAGTTGCTATCAGTGACTGATACAAAGAGCCACAGGGCATACTCTGTGCAAAACGAGAAGCTTTTTTTTTCTTCAGATATCTCAGTGTCTAGTTTTTTTCCCTAGGAAAGCAAGTCCCCCCCCCCCCTACTTTTGAAACGTGAACAGAGAGAGGGAAAGGCCAGTGAGTTTTTGCTTCCCTGAGGTACAACTCTAGTCTCAACTTTACAAAACTCAAGCATTCTAGCATAGACTTTCCTGGAAGTGAAATTAATACCATAACAATGCTGTTCTTGAGCAGCTGCCTGGAGACATTTTATATAGAGATGGAAAAGAAAAGGAACAAGTCACGGCTGAACACCGTGAGGGCTGTTTCTGCTGTGGGCTGGGGCTTCAAGGCCTGAATACCTGTAACAGATGCATCCATGCAATTGTAGTGGGTCTGGAGAGTGTGCTTGATTTTCTACGTGCCCAGCCCCTTCTCTGTGCCTGACTTCAGCTTCTGCGAGAGCCTACTGTCTACCATGGCCAGGCCCTGAGATCATTATGTTCCAGCTCCTCCCTTTGTTGTTATTTCATTCGATCCATGTGTGGGGAAAAAAAAATAACCCAGGCTAACTTACTGTTGGAGGAAAAGGAGATAAGTCATGCGAAGGGGAAAGGGAATTATTTTATTCTGCAGTTCAGGAAATGCATCTCTCTAGATAAGTGTTTAAAAAGCAAACTCTCCAACTTTCTTCCAATGTAAAAATCAAATTTTCCTTGAAATTCATGTAGTCCAAGCCACAGGTCATTGCTTTTTCCAGACCAAAAAATTGGGAAAAAAGAAAAGAAAAAGGCAGCTTTGCCATGGGAGAATGATGGTCGGTTTCAGTCCACCCCCTTCTCCGTGAACATTAATTAAACACGGATTAGTTAAAAAGTAAAATGAACCTTCCCATGTCCTTCCTCTGCCTTCCTGCTGCCTGCAGCAGCTTCACACAGAGTTACTCTGTTATGATAGTCCCTGGCCTTACTCCAACTTCTTAAGAAATAATATTGAGAACACCACGGTGTCTGCAGAACTTGTATGTGTGTGTGTGTGTGTGTGTGTGTGTGTGTGTGTGTGTGTATGTGTGATTAGAGAAAGTATATTTTCCATGTGTTCTACATATGTGTATACCTAGGTGCTTGTCTCTATATTTGTGTGTGTGTAGTTTATATATATTTGTGGATGTGGGGGGGTGTGGGAGTGGGGGTGGGGGTGGGGGTGGGTGGGGATGTTTTTTTCATTTCTTCAGTCATGTACCAGCTTTGGACAGTACCTGTGAACAACTTGGAAAAGAATCTCACTAGAACCTTCCCACCCTGTTTCTAGTACACACTCCAGCCTTGGAGGAGGACATTAAAAAGTACAATGAATAATTTGAAGATTCAGAATATTGTAGTGTTTGAGTATCATTGAGTAACTCTCTCTTTCTCTCTGAAGATTGCAAAGCCTGTGTATCTGCCCCTATCTCTTGAACACATTGCTAGGCTTTGCTTTGAACCGTGTCTGCAGCATGGTGCTAGTTAAACCTTCCAGGTTCTAATGAGAATGTAATGAGACAGGGCCTGTGATGGACCCAGGGCAGGCGGATAACACTTGCTTTGCCTCCTTCCCCTCTTTGAGGTCCTGGGAGCCTTGCCTCACTTCCTACTAATGTCACCTGCCAACAACCTCCCGTAGAGGGCAGATAAGGAATGAACTTAATATGGCTGTCACCCTTAAACTCTTTCAGTCCCACTCGAAAGTCCACTGTGAGAAACCTGTCTTCTGAACTTGTGAGCACCTACAAATTTAAAACCAACGGCACGTAGCTAAATCACTTGCTAAGGGTTCCAAGTGTCTTTAATTTGTCTGCCAATCAGGTGTAAGCTAGGAAATGCGGGCCTAGCTTTCTTGTTTCTAGTTTCTTGTTGCTGATGTTTCCTCGCGGCTGTTTAGACTAATCACCAGTGATCTACAGGTGTTTGGTGCTACATAAATTTGCCCAGGTCCCGTGAGACACAGCTCATAAGGCAGAAGTCAGAGATACTCCCAGCCTGTGTGGCTTTTGCTGAGTGCCGGTGAACCTAAGACAGCCTCGCAACAGAAGCACTGTCTCTCAACCTTCCCGTTCCTAAGCGTCTGTCCTCCAACAATGAGGCAAGCAACTAGAAGGCCAAAGTGTGTCTGCTGTGAGCAGTTCACCTTCAACTTCTTTTCCTACTAGGGCTCCCCCGTGCCCAAGATACCATAGAGACCTCATGTAACCTCAGCTTCTGTAGCCATATCTCTTGCTTCCAGCCTATTGTGCAATCTGTCTCCATGTGACGTGTGTGTGTGTGTGTGTGTGTGTGTGTGTGTGTGTGTAATGGGAGGAACAAGCAGAATCATCAAGGAGAAAATGCTTTATCTTTGGTATCTGTAGGCCCAAGTTGAAAGCCCATATTTGCCGTGTCTTGAGTAACAAAATTTCTCAATCTGGAAATGAAAATGTCATCAAAGACTTTTGTTGAGTATTAAGTTTGCTATTTAATATTATTTCTATTTATTTTAAGTAGTATTTCATTTTAAATAAATTTATTCCATATAAGTTTATTAGCTATTAAGTTATTAATAATCATATGAGAAAAATGGCTCTGTGGTCAAGAGCACATACTGCTCTTGCAAAGGACCTGAGTTCAGTTCTCAGCACTCATGTCAGGCAGCTCACGACAGTCTGTAGCTCCAGCTCCGGAGGATCTGAAACCCTCTTCCAGCCTCCACAGGCTCCTGCACAAATGTGAGCACACCCACATGCACACATGCTCATAAGTGCATGCACGCGAGTGAGCATGCATGCATACACACAAATAAAAATAAATAACTCTCAGAAATATTTGTTAAATGCACACCACACACTTGGCTAATGTGCTTTTTATTCAAACTTTTGAACAGTCCTCTAAGGCAAGTATTGCCATTATGTCCCCATGGTGCAAATGAAACCTCGAAGAGACAGGCTTAGATGAGATATGAGAAATAAATTACTTGCCTGGGGTTATCATCCACTAAGCACAGACTTGAGGTTAACAACAGGAAGACATATCCATTGTTCTTAGGTATATCTTGTCTTCCCAGCACTAGCAAAGACTTATCAAAGACACGCACTGCTACTGTCTTTATACATAGCTATATAAACTTAAGAAAACACACACACACACACACACACAATAACACAAGATGTAAGGAAGGAATGAAGGGCTTTTTTTACCCAAGGGCAAATCTTTGCGAAGATAATAAAAATTGAAGTATGGAGACTATGATGTTATTTACATACACAAAACCAGAAGAATAAATTACTCTTCATAGCTCCTTTCTAAAATTGTGATAGTTAATACTAAAAATAGCCAAGAGCTTCAAGTTGTTGACCTTGATCATGTCTTAAACTACCTGTTATGTATCTATTCATTAGCTGTTGATCCTGGGCTCGCTGATGGCTACACTCTGCCCTTTAATTGCAATGGAAAGATGAATGAATCTGTGTTGAGTGATGACCTCCATTGGCTAGGAGGATTTTCTTTTTACCACATTAAAATGCTCCCAGGACTTGACCAGCTGATCCTCACATGCTTCCACCGAGGTTGTGACTGCTCAAAGATGACCTGTGTGAACAGAAACTTGCTGATTATTTACTAAAAAGGGGGGAACGATGCAAACACAATCAGGGGAAGAAAAGAGCCTCCTAAGCCAATGTGAGCCCAAAACATCTTCACCCAAGTCAAGGATGAGATATTCTCCCAAAGCTCTGAGAAGTGTTTTCTTGCTTAAGATAGATCCAAACTTGCCATCACAGCTTTGGCTGGAAATACATCACTCTCTAGAAGGATCATGTGACCTTCTGCAAGTTTACATAATATTGCAATTTCGAAGTACCTTCAAACCAGATGGGGCCGATGCCTTTGAAAGCCTGTGGACTATATTTCCTATCCAGTTCTTGTAGGCTTCATGGACAGCAGTGAGAAGATGGGATGAAGATCTGAGTCTCGAATGGTATCCCAAGTGGGCAGTACAAGGAAAGGGACAGTTCACCCTCCAGCCTTAAGCTCCGAGAGGGTGTGATCTCAGAAACCAGTGGTGCTAAGTGTGATTGGGCAGTTTCCAAGAGTGTGTGTGTGTGTGTGTGTGTGTGTGTGATAGAGGAAGAAGGGTCAGGAACCATCAGGAAGGCAAGGGGACACAATGACAGCATGGCCTATGACCAGAAAGAACAGTGATCCATACATTTAAAGAACTGGATAAGAGCTCAGGGGAAGTCGAACTGTTTAATAAACAATTCACAGTCAAGGGCATGGTTGAGGGCTAAGAAAGGAAAAGACCTTTGGGATGACCTGCTGTCCTTGTTTATTCATGACCTAGGAATATCTTGGGACTTTCAGTACGAAAACTAGAGAAGTCTCAGGCAAACAGGAACGAGTGGGGGCATCCTACCAAACCCAAAGAGAGCAAGGCAGGAATAGAACAAGATAAATTACAGAATTCTGGAAGGAGGTAGAAAGGTTAACCCAGGAAAGAAAGATGGATTTTCATACACCATCTTTCATTACACTGAGAGTGACAGATGGGCTGATAAATTATAAAAACAATCTCAGTGGCTCCATTAGTTTGGCTCAGGGGCCAGTCCCTACTAGTGCATATTTCATGTTCACAGTCAGCTTATTCGAGCTGTTGAGAACCTTCTGGTCACTGACTTTCAGCTCTCTGTCCTTCAACCAAATGTCGTGCTACCATTGTGCTGTCCCACAAACTTACAAAACTAAATGCTTCTAAAATCAGAGTCATTGGCTGGTCTCCTCTCCATATCAAGGCATGGCCCCTAAGTACTGTGAGTCTCCAAAGTTTATTCCCTAAATTTTCAGATTTTACCTCTTCTTGGAGGTCTCGTGAAGCCTCCTCTTCTAAAATCATTTCTTACCCTGCCAAGCAGGTAACAGGACTCATATCCAGGGGCTCACAGAGACCTTTTCTGAAAACCTTGAGTCTTCATTGAGGACCACAAGCCTCACAGGAGGAAACCCCCAGATCTGAGGTTTATGCACCAGCTTCTAAGGTGCCCCCCATTCTTTACCTCCTCCCCACCAGCTGAATTCCCTTGGAGCCACACCCTCAAACCTCTCTGACATTTCAGCTCTACTAGCCTCTTTCATCCTGGGACCACTGTCACTGATGTTTCATGGGAGCTGAGGCACACAGTTCTTTTTCATAAAGTTTCAGAATTCCCCAAAGCTGTCAAAACATTCCCCCTTCTATTAAGAGTCATAAGCAATCAAAAGACCAGATGACCAGGGTAGAGCCTCTGGTTGTGTTTGCCGGTCACCATGTGACTAAGTTCTCTAAACTTCTTCCCACTGAGTTAGTGTTAGTATCCCTCAAAAGTCACATGCTGAAACTTAACCCCCAAAGCCACACAATATTAGGAGGTATGCATTTTGGGAAAATAAGTCATGAGGACGGAGACCACATGAAGGGAGTTTGTGCTCCTATGAAAGGGACTTTAGAGATCTGCCTTCCCACTCCTACAAGATAAAGACTGTGAACTCAGAAACATATTTTCACCAGGTACTGGATCTTATTCTTCAACTTTGACCTCCAGAACTGTAAAAAAATAAATCTGCATTGTATATATGCCAGACAATCTTTGGTTTTCTGTTATAGCAACCCAGACATACTAAGACAACCATATAATACCAATCGCAAAACATTAGCCCAGAGGTTGGGTTAGAATAGAAAACAAAAAAGTTTATGAATTTTCAGGTGCACCAAAAATCAAAATGAGTTGAAAAGATGTAACAGAACATGTTCAATAAATATTGCTGAATGCATGAAAATTAGAATGAATGAATGAATGAGAGGCTACTTAGGTTAGTCAATTCTATAATACACTTAAAACCTAATCAATATTAACTGTTCCAGGTCTGAAATCAAGACCCACCAGATACTAGTTTGGGAGCTTCTGGATGTAAAAGTTTGAAGAATCTGTAGGCATGAAGACAAGCAAGGTGCTAGGATCTCAGGTACAGAGCTCCACCAGATGGGGGCCTCACAATGGAGGAAGATACAGTGTTCGCTAGAAATCTCTTCAATAAGGATGCCAGTCCCAATGAGTGGACATGATACGCTGTGTTAAAATCACATATTCAGGGACTTGTGAGCCTATGTGTCCTTTTAGATAAAGACATTTTATAATTACTTATAAGCAAAATCATCTGCCAGCAAAACAAGCTACACGTGAGAAACTGGCTAAGTGCCAGTTAATGACAGTCCTGTTACACCCCCACCCCAACACACACACATGCACTCCAAGGCACATGATCAGGACAGTGGGAAAGAGAGGAAGGAGTGTGAACGAGACAGATTTAAACACAGATCTTCCCTTGACATGACTGGCCTTGTCCTAGTGCAAGACCTGAGACAGAGACTCCTATAGGAATTTGAGGTAATATCCTACAAGCCTATATAAGGATATTATACCCAAAAGATAATGAGGGAGGGAGAGATAAATAGCCAGCCAGGAAGACACTGGTGACATCTGATCATCCCTCCAATGCTTTCCTTAGATCTGCCATTTTGGGCTTCATAATATTAGAAATGAATGAAAGTCTTCATGAACCTAATCTAAGGATATCTCAATGTATAGCAGAATATCAGCCTGCCCTCCACTCTCAGAACTTACAATTTTCAGTTAAGAACTATTTTCTCAAGTCTTTGCAGTCCAAACAGTTGACCATTCTGGAGGGTCTAGCAATGAGCAAGGCCCATCTGCCAACCCCGCAGCCCCCAGAGTCTGCTGAAATCATACTTCGCCTGGTTCCACCCCTTGCTATTCATGGGACTTTGATCAGTGTGATTATCCCCAGGAAGCCTCAGTTTCCAAATCTGTGAGATGAAGAAAATAACCCCTGTAAGGAGATAACTCAACATAAATGTAGGGCCATCATAGACAGAATTCATATCTTGAAAAAAATGTCCCTCAGTTCTGTTACCTAGGATTCACGTATAAAAGCAGATATCAAAGAGCGAAACTTTTCAGTCTCAAATGAAATGTCTTTGCTTCAGGATTTAGTACTTCCTACCCCAGAGTAAGACACAAACAGGCTCATACTTTATGTGTGGATCACGTTATCAACAGAAATGTACATTCCAAGATAATGCGGAGCCAGCTTCCCAGGATCTGCTGTGTCCCTCCTTCTCCTGTGCCACTGGTTAAGGAAGAACTGGCGCCATCTTGAACCATAAATCACTTCTAAACAGTTCCTGGAGGGTGCAAACCCGCAGGGCAGTACCTTCCATGCAGCTGAAGAATTTCCGGCCAGAACGGATAAGAATTTCCTGTTTTGCTTTTCATTATTACTCTAAATAATCATATTCTGAGTCTTAAAGGAGAATCATAAGTAGCAGGGGCTAAGAGGGCATGTCAGCATCTTTTCTAGATTATAGCAGTAACTTTAGAAATGATCAAAATGCACAAAGTGACCAGTTGGGACATGGGGCCTTGTTGGAGGAATGGTCTGGTACCAGCACAGCTGGCCTGCGAGCTCTGAGAACATGGATATTGGGGATCCCTATTTTGATAAATGGGGATAGATGCTCTGCCAGCCACTCATGGTAGGAACTTGGTAAATGAATTCATAGACTTCTTTTGCCACTACTCTTAGTCTCTTAGGAGCATTTGGTGTCTCAGTGTGGAGAGTAGAATACCCACAAATAATTCTTAGAGAGATGAATGACTGACATTTCTGGTTCCCTTCTTGGTTTAGCACTAGACGTTACCTGTGCCTTTGACCGTGACTCTGTACTGGCTAGCGTGTCCTCCATGTGTCTCATCCAGGTTTGCACTGGGGATGCAAGAAGGAGCTCCCATAGACTATAAGATGAATAGATCTATCCTCTTTCCATTTTACGACCTTGGAAAATGCATCTGTCACAGTCGCCCAGGCAACACCCTTTTGGGATGCCACGGCCACTGGATATGAGGTCTAATTTTGGAAAACATTGGCTGGATGCTTTCTCCTAGCCTTCCTAGGGAAGTGCTGGCTTGAAATTACACACCTAGAGAGACTACCGCAGCCCCCATTGAACACCCTAGCAACTGGCTCCCCTCTTGGTAGATTCTCACGCCCAGTGAAAGCAGCAGCTAAGAGACGAACTCCTGGCTTCCAGAATAGGGCCTCCCCCTCAGCTCCTCACTTCGTCCCAGCCTTTCTTTAACTCCGTCTGACAGCGGACGGCGCACCTTTGGTTTGGACATTCGAACTCCACTCATCCCCTTCAGTTCTCCATCCGTGTGTGGCGTTCATCTATCACCTAGCTCAAACTTGATTAAGGTGTCAAAGCCTTGCTGGGTTTCACAGGAAACCTGTGCATTTGTCCAATTTCTTCTGCTGTGTACTAGAATTTAGCCTCCGCTTCTCAGAGCCTCATCCTGTCTGCCAAAAGGAGGGCAGGGACCGTCTATAGAGCTTCTAAAACCGCCCCAACAATGATTGATAGGCCCTCAAACTGGTCTGGAAATCCCAGGGCCAAGAAAACAAGAGATGGGTCTCTTCAAGCCCCTGGTGTAACTCATATTTAAGGCCCTGCAGGGTCTACCCTCTAATTTCTCTCTTCCTAATCCTGTTTTCCTGTGTGCCCGTCCAAACAGCTGGTACCCATTACATCATCACATCCTGACCTTTCCCAAACCCTGCTCACATTTCTTCCATTCCTTCTAGATTCAGAGACGGCTAATATCTGCCTCTGAGTGCAGCCCGACATGGTCTTTCTGTGATGTCTATTCAGGCCAAGAGTCCCATCCGCCTGAGCCCCGCAGCTCTCAGTGCTGTCTCTCTCATACGAGGCACCATGAAGGTAATAGGGTTGTCATCTAATATCTTCATCCTTCTCTCTTTCTGGGCACATAGTGGATGACTTGTGAGGAGCTTTGGCCAGTAAATTATAAGTGGCAATGACACATGTCATTTTTGGCCAGTATCTCTAAAAGCCAATGTCATCTGGTTATGATCAGGCCAAATCGTTATTCACACGGTGTATGAGTGAGAAATAAGTCCCCGGGATTGAGAAGTTGCTTGTTGTCAGTTCTAAATCCAGCGGATCCCGACTGTAATAGCAGGTGAACTGAAAGATCCAGGTCCTACTACATTTTACCAGCGGGAAAATTGGGGCTTGGAGGAGACTTGCCCAGTCTCACCTGGTTAGTCACTAATACAACCAACTTCTCCCAATTGCCAGTCCAATGTGTCTTCCATGATAGCACCCTGTGGGGTGCTTAGAGGGAAGAGTGTAACAGGGATCTAAGATCTTAACCTTTTCCCTCTTCTCCTTGGCCATGTAGGTAACTCATTCCGGTTCTCATCTCTCTTCCCCACTTCTAAAAGGAAAAGTGGGTCCTAGACAAAATCTTGCTGCGATCCCTTCCATGGCTCTCCCTCTCCATAGTAACTGACTCC
Source organism: Myodes glareolus (assembly GCF_982192425.1). Classification (NCBI taxonomy): domain Eukaryota; kingdom Metazoa; phylum Chordata; class Mammalia; order Rodentia; family Cricetidae; genus Myodes; species Myodes glareolus. The sequence continues at coordinate 96,459,530 of NC_142031.1, read as the reverse complement.
ATGCTTTGCTGTAGCAGAAACTTAGGCTGAGTCAAAGATCCTCTAGCAGTCGCACAGATGTCTCATTTTATTACGGAAATAGTCCTAAGTTTCCAAAATGAGACCAATTTGGACGGGCTTATCTTGAACCCACTTTTAACCCTCCAAATTCTGCCTCTTCTTGCCCATGAGTGTCTGAATTTTTGTCTGATTCTTGTTCATCCGGGCCTGTATTAACTGTCACCTGTTCAGTTAGTATACAGAATTCACAGATTACTCCTTGAGTAGCTTGTCTCTGGCAATGATGCACACCCTCACAATGACAAGTGTGAGCTGGGTTTTGTGCCATGCCCTAACTCTTGAGTATTTTAAGAGCTGCCAGATCTCTGTCTTGTTACTGAGTTTCTATCCAGGACAATTATGTCTAATTATTTTCTTTCAATCTTCTTCCCTTGGACTGCTTCTAAATGAATGAAATAAATTCTCTGAAGTTAAGAAATTTATTTACCAAGGTTGTAAAATGTGACAGGTGACCCCTCAATCCTGGACAGGGTGCTCCAAGTTGAACATTATAGTCTATGGGTAGTCAAAGGCCCGGCTGATCAGCCCCCCTGCAGGGATAATCTCAGAGCACAAATGATCCCTTCCTTATGTTGGTAACAGAGAAGATAGGAGCCTTTGGTATTTAGAGATGGGGTTGTCATGAACTGCTTGTTCATGTCCCAGAAAACGTCGTCCATTAGAATCCTAAGGCGAAGGTGGGACCTTCATGAGGGGATGGTCTTCATGAAAGGGGCTAGTGAACCAGTAAAAACAGTCCCAAAGGGCTCTTTAGCTCTCTGTCCACCATGTGAGAACACGGCCTGTTAATGATATGGATGAAGAAACCCAAAATATACAGTAAAGTTTATAAAAGCCCCAGCTTCAGAAGCAAGACCCAAGCCCAGGTTTTCTGCAATTGCTTGTTTTCTTTTAGAAAAAATTAAAATTACGTGTTTGTTTGTGTCATGCCTACATTATAATGCGCAGGTGGAAGTCAGAGCAAAGTTTGCAGGAGTCAGTTCTCCCCTCTGCCCTGTCCCAGGGATTGAACACAGGTCACCAGGCTTGGTGGGCTAAATGTAGTAGTGGTTGGTTGTCTAGGGGGTGGCCAGGTTCATTGCCTGTCACAGTCATAGAACTGAATGTTCAGGAAAGACAAAGGACAAGAGAGAGAGGGAAAGAAATAGCTTTATCCTTTTGGAATGAGCGAGGCCTAAGGTTTGGAGTCTATTAAGTGGATGCTGGCTTTGGTATTATATAGCACTCCTGGGTCTTCCCCTTGTTTCCTATTGGTCCTGTTTAGAAACTCACCTCTTGCCTTCCCACTGTTTCTCCTTACAATGTGTTCCTAGAACAGGAAGCCGCTCTCTCAGGGAGCCCACCATTATCTTCCTTATTTACCTCTGCCTCTCTAACTCTCCTTCATTGTCCGCCCTCTCAGAGATTAGCACCAACTGCTTAATGGGAGAGGAGCAATGACCACTCTAGCTGCTTAATGCCAAGAAAGTGGAGGAGTCTAGAGGTGTTAGTCTAAGAGAGAGGGGACTTTAGGAAGCAGGGTCACCAGACCATTTGTGATGCAATCCTGGTGGGCAATGTGTTGAGTTCTCTGTCTGCAGAACCATCTGTAGAAGTAGTGGGGCTGACGGGATGGAGAAGAGACTGTCAGGAGGCATTACAGTATTGCCCAGAGTCGGGTCACTATTCCTGGCAAAGCCCCACATAGTAGCAATCAATACAAGACCAGGCTTAAGAGTAATGAACCGCGAATCTGCACGGAGTCACTTTGATGGCTACCAGAGTGGCGGTGGCTAGCATCCCAGTGTGAGATGGCTCCTGGGTGGCTTCTGGAGAAGAAATTCAGCCACAATTTGATTTTAGGTTAAAACAGTAGTGGGCCTGTCTCTCTTGGCTGCATATAGGTGCTACAGCATTGGATTGATCCAAAGTCATGATTTCATATATCTGGGAAGGATTTTACTTATCAAGAATATCATTAATGAGAAACCGTTGTCTAAGTAATATCTCATATGGGTTTGTGCTAATATCTAGGGGGTGTGATTCCTTAAACTGTTAGAGAAACATGACAATCATTTTAGTCTTTGGCTATACTTTCCCGTTAAGTGTTTTAAGACCATTCAGGTAGACAAAATTAATCAATTTCCCACACTGTCAAAGCCATTTGAGGATCTGATCTCTGAGGGTCACTTGACTTGGAAGGAACCACTGGCTCCTTTAGGTTTCTTTTTCCCTCTGGTGTTTCATCTGTATGAGGATAAGTCAAAGGCTTCACTAGGAATCATGGAGGAAATTTTTCCTCTGTATTGATAATTTCCTTGGTAGATTAGACACTGGTTAGAGATTACCAGGTGGAGTTTCTATAGCCTTCCTGAGCTAGAAAACAGTAACACCCCAGTTACAGAACACTGGGAGATGCTCCACAGTTCCTCTAGAACCTAGCTGACTTTGTTGGGCAAATGAGTAAATACTCCTCCTTTCAGTCCCTCTGACACATTAGTATAACATCCCAGAAAAGTTATTGAACACTCAGAAAGTCATTAGCACACGTCTGGAACTTACAACTCCCATGTATTACTTAGATAAAGTTTGAACAAAAACCAAATAAATAAAATGTGATTCGACATCGTAACATTAACAAATCAACAAGCTTAGCCACTATGATATTTTGCCAAAGCAACGTGTTGATATCATGGCCATTGTTTAACTTGAAAAATTATGCTACGTAACACCACCTTAATAGAAGAAAGTTGCTTCCAAACTGCTTGTCCAATAAATCACTGTTAGCTGTGTAAATACTCTTAAACTGTGGAGTTTGGTGCGTTCCCAGGCAAATATTATAGAAAACAAGACAGACTTCATTAGGTAGATAAAGTGGCTACCATAACCATACTTTTGGTAAGTAGCAGATAGAGACAGAGCTTTCTCATGAGATAAATAAGAGTCATGATGCCTTTACCCTTTGGCTGTTTTCTTGTTCCCTTTTATCCCTGACACGGAGTCAGGGGCTAGCCTGACTCAGGAAACGGGGCTTTGAAGGACATTTTGAGACAAAAAAGAAAAAAGGAAAGAAAAGAAAAGAAAAGAAAAGAAAAGAAAAGAAAAGAAAAGAAAAGAAAAAGGAAAAAGGAAAAGCTTGAGTCTGAAGTGGAACATCCCAATTCCATCTCCAGAGCCAGCTTCTCGGTAAGCTCAAACAACATGGGACAATTTACACAAAAGGTATTTGTTTGTTTCTCTACAAAACAATCCACACTGAACAGGAGCCTTGCCACCTACACTGAGTGGGACCCTTACTGTCTACACTTTTAGACTCTGTCAGCAAGGTTTCAGACATGATGCTGGGCCTGTACCAAGGCCACTGCTACTCTCCCCATTTTTAGCAGACACTGATTATTCACACTCACCTATCCAATCACATCTCATTATACAACCATGGGACCAAAGGTTCGAGGCTGCAACAAGTAGAATCCTGTCCTAGTCAGGGTTACTAGTGCTGTAATGAAACACCATGACCAAAAGCAACCTGAGGAAGGAATAGCTTCTTTCAGCTTACACTTCCAGGTAACAGTTCATCACTGAAGAAATCAAGGCAGAAACTCAAACAGGGCAGGAAGCTGATGCAGGGGTCATGGAGAAGTGTTGCTTCCTAGTTTGCTCCTCATGGCCTGATCAACCTGCTTTCTTATAGCACCCAGGACCACCAGTCCAGGGATGGTACCACCCACAATGGGCTGGATCCTCCCCATCAATCACTAATTTAGAAAATGCTTTAGAGCCAGATCTTATGGAGGCATTTTCTCAACTGAGGTTCCCTCCTTTCAGATGACTCTGCCTTGTGTCATAAATTAGCCAGTACAAACCTATATCATATACAGCAGTCACAGAAAGAGTGGCTCCTCAATGGGAAGAGGTCAAAGGCCATTCCTGGTGGGGCAGGGACTGTCTAATTAAGAGCAAAAGTGGCTATAGTTCCAGAGACCCTCTAAAAAGATCCATGGCACAACTAGTGGGCATCAGAAAGGACTCTCTTGGCTGCTAGGATAATGGCATTCTCTGATCTATGGAGGTCCCTTGGCTATAAGCAACTAGGCCCAGGGTCAGGTCAAGATGGAAAGCTGTCACCAAGAGCAGTGAAACTCAACACATCTCTTCTATCCAGAGAAAGACAATAGTGTATTCTTATTAGGAAACATCTGCAAAACTCAGGGTTAGGTAGTTTCATGTTTATCCCCATAGCACTGAAACTTAGTGGAAAATAGAGGCCATCAGCAAACTGTAGTCTCTCCTTCCACTATGAAAGCCTTGGGAACCAAACACAGATGATCGGTGTTGTGGCAAACCCTCTTAACCGTGGAAAGCCAGAACCTAAGAGATTCAGCCAAGGGATTCAGAGCAGGTTAGTTGGACTCCAAAGCCCCAGAGCTTAGCTCCTTCTTGTGCTCCTGACCCTTTATTGGAGAGTGGTGTCCTCTGTACCTAATGCTCCCCTATATTTGTACCTCTGATCAAGATACTTACATATATTGTTTGCACTTTGAGATCATTGTCTTTATTTGCTGCACATTTGTTTAAAGATTGTTTAACTTTTTAGTATGAAGCCTTAGTCTTTAAGCTATATATGTATTAAGAATTACAGGTCAATAGTCATCCATGTTTGTCATACTTATAGTTATATTAGTCAGGTTCTTTAGATGCATAGATATTGTATTCCACATAGACAGGTAATCTTCAAACACCTCAAATAACTGTAGAATATGCCATTTAAATAACTTAGGGTTCTGTTGACATGAGGCATGATTGCTCCTGGCAGCACTAATCTATTTCCAAGAGAATGTTGGGCACCAAAGACACCACACTTGGAGCTTGTTTTCTTCTTGGCAAAACAGACCTTTGGGCAAAGAACTGCCCCTGCCTTGTCTACTAACATAATGTACAGTGTCCAAACTGGACAAGCAAGATACAAGCAAAAAGACTGCCAAACCTTACCAAGAGAGGGTAAGTCAGTTTTTCAAATTTTCCTACCTCTGAAAATGACCTGTCAGATACTCTAGACCTTAGCCAAAGTTGGTTGCCACAACATTGCAAATGAGACTTTGGGTGAGTTCCCAGGTAGCCGGTTGTCTCTGTCATTTCTTGCACTTTTTGGAAGATTGCACTTTCTGCTTACTCAGGTAATATTATTTCCCTTCTCAAGTCTTTGACGGGGTTGAAGACTAGATAGTCATAGTTACTTTCCTCTTATGACTTAGCCAAGCCATTTTTAATGTAAGGGGAAAGTGTTGTGGGAATTCCTTCACTCAATAGTCTTTAAGATACCAGCCCACTTTGGCCTTGATCTCATGTATTATCAAGGCAGACAAAAAGCATGCATGGCTCTCTTTGCTGCTGGATTCAGTTCTAGTTCCCAGTACATGCAGAGGATTGCAGATTGCTGCCCTTACTGTGAGCTGATCCCCAAATAAATAGACCTTTGTTATACTCCATTCCGACCTATTGTGGAACATCCTCCATCACCTCTGGGGCCTTTCCTGGAGGTGCTTCCTTTACACTTAGGAAAGACTCAAACCCATAACAGCTCATCAAGCTTCACCCAGCCAGAAACTGGCCATGCAGTTCTCAACCCACACCATGCCTGCTACAGCTGTAGCTGTTGTCTACCTTGTTGGTTTTCACATAGTCTGGTGAGTATTTTCCACTAAAGGCCACTTTTTTGGCCAGGCCATCATACAAAAAAAAAAAAAAAAAAAAAAAAAAAAACAAAAAAAAAACTGAGTGCTTCTTTTTGTTTTATTTATTTACTTATTTTTATTTTTTCCAGACAAGGTTTCTCTGTAGCTTTGGAGCCTGTCCTGGAACTAGCTCTTGTAGACCAGGCTAGCCTTGAACTCACAGAGATCCACCTGTCTCTGCCTCCAGAGTGCTGGGAGATTTAAGGAGATTCTGATGGGTAAGGTCACAGTCTTCCAGAGGATCCTTTACATGATGACACTCAAGTGTAACACAAAATAACATATTTGGAGGTGTTTTCCTCTGGAGATACACTGACATAGGCATGGGTACCTGTAACCCCTCCTTCCTCACTAGTGTCCACAAAAGAAGGGGAGCCTATTCTTAACAATAAGACTCTTTAATACACTGTAACCTCACTGAATTCCTAATCATACCTTGCCTGTATAAGATCCACCATTCAAAAGTCCTCCACAGTGAACATTCTCTTTGACTCCTCTCTAACTCCCTTGGAGTGGATAATTTACCTATCAATTAGAGAACGAATATGGGATGTTCTTTGTCCTTTGCCCGTTTTTGTTACAGGAACTGAAAAGTGTAAACATGTCTAGGGCATGACGGGCCTAAAACAAAAGGGGAAGGAATAGATAAAAACAAACAAAAAACCAGGCTTGAAGACACTGGGCAGAAAGAGCAGGCATTAAGGCAGGGAGTCTGCTGAAACAGACACTTACTGCTGGGGTGTTTCTTAGGGGTCATGGGTCCTCTCTTTCCCCCTTTGGTCCCATTTAGAAACCCACTCCCATGCCTTCTCACCATTTCTCCTTCCTGTAGCTTCTGAAACAAGAAGCCACCATCTTCGGGAGCCCATTTTAATTCTCTTTGTCCATCTATGTCCCCCTAACTCTCGTTAACAGCCGTCTCTCCAGACTCTATAGTGGATTTTTTTTTTTTGTTTCACCATGAAACACAAGCAAATAGACAGAAACCACTCAGCAACTAAGGCCTGGGTTTACATAAACCTCAGACCAAAGCTTAAGGATGTATTAGCAGGCTTGCAAGAAACTGTCATGTGACTTACAAGTTGAAGCCAGCTGAGCAGTGAGGGGATTTCTTAACTAGTGTCTAAATGCAGGGGTGATTTGTGCTGTGGTCAAAGCCTTGCAAAAGCAGCTGAACTTGTAAACACGTAAGTGCTCTTTGCTGGAGAAAGGATTCATAGCAGATTGCCAGTCATTGAGCTAGTAGTGTCCACGCTAGAAGACTCCAGAACCATTAGCTTTGCTTTTGAACTAGAATAAGATGTAGAAAAAGAAGAAAGAAAGGGATAAAAGAAAGGAGGAAGGGAGAGGGAGGAAAGGAAGGAAGAAAAAGAAAGAGAGAAAATGAGAGTGGGAGAGAGGGAGGAACCAGATTAAGGAAGAAGATGCTGACATCATCAGTGATCACTCCTCCTGCGGGTCCACTATAAAGATATAGTGACTTAGCCTGTGTTAGCCCATGTTAGACCACTGTCTGGGCTCAGTCAGCTCTGTTTTCACTTTCTCCCGGTGACTTGGCATGAGGGCCAGTTCTGGCCAGGGAAGTCGTGAGTATTTAAGTTCTACCATTTGCATTGTCTTGTTTTCTTCAAGGGCAACTCAGGAGGCAGTTTCCAGGTCTGTCCGTGCCTCCCAGGTGCCATCACCTTTTCCTCCCTTCGTGAACTCAGCAGCAGCACTGCTACCTGGAGTTAGGAAGAAATAAAGGCAAGGAATCCAGATGCTTTGTCTCCCTTGCCAACAGCGGTCAGGCTTTGAGGGAGGAAAGCCTCATAGCAATAATTTAGGGACAGAGCTTCTCTAATAAGGGATAAATTTAGTGCATGGCTTCAATAGAGAAGATTTCTCTCTCTCTCTCTCTCTCTCTCTCTCTCTCTCTCTCTCTCTCTGTGTGTGTGTGTGTGTGTGTGTGTGTGTGTGTGTGTGTTATTTTTAATTTGAACATCAAGTAAAAATAGAATTTCCTGTTGATCAGATAAGAAATTCCTGTTTTTCTAGGCAGGGCAACCTCTGTTGGGCACAGACAGTGGGGGTTACCAACTATTTCCGAGATGAAGAATTAAAGAAAGCAGAGGCTGGGTGGGCCCTGACTCACATCTTTTTATTTTTTGAAGTGCAGAGACAGCTCGTAACACAGGGTGCAATGAATAATTTCCTACATGCGTTACACTGAGAACTCAGGCTGCCGATTCCCTGGGGCCTGGATATTTTTAGTTGCTAGATGCAGTTGGTTTCAGACTTCTGGGGCCTGAGCTGCTGGACCTGAGTATGGTGTGGTGTAAAACGAGAGCTTCTTACAGGGACATGCAGGTATGCGCCCTCCGACTTCCCCAAGTCCTTTGTCTCTCCAACTTGGGCTCATTTCTCTTGATTTGGTAGTCTGGTGCCCTACTCAGTGTACCAGCCAGTATTTGCTTCTGCAGAGGGGACTTCAACGAGCACATCTCCAGTGGAACACCGGGGCTTTGGGAGCCTTGAGCTTCTGTTTTCTTCTGAAAAGAAGCCCTCTGATTTCAGCTAAGGCAATCATCTCTTCCTCAATATGTAGCTTGATGGAATTGTCAGTCAAGGCCTCTAAGCACCTCCCTAGTTAAACCTGCCCATCAGTCATCCCTTCTCAAGGAATTTTGAGCTTTGGTGGAGTGATGCAGAGGCAGAAAAAGGACCACAGCTTATCCACTACAGCAATCAGCGCTGCGCCTGGACCCGAGGCCTTGTTTAGTCCCTGCCCTTCTGGACCAACTATTCCTATCTACACCAATTTCTGTGGACTTCCCAGTGGCCTTCTGGCAGATTTCCACTCCCTAACACCCACAGAAAAGTGCACTGACACCAGGTGACTCACAGGAAGACTATTGCTATGAGTCAGTCACAAGTGGCACCTGTGTGACTCTTAACGGATTAATAGTCACAGCGCAAACGTGTGATCTTGTGACCGCTTGAGAAACACCCACACATGTGACTGCACATTGGCCATTTTACAGCTCCGTGTGAAAAGCAAGCACCCAGCCCCTTGGGAAGGAGGGGGAAGCAGGGGTCTAGAAGCCTACTCTGCAACACTGTCCCTTAAACTCCAGGATATTTGCTGCCCCAATCCAGAAGGCTCTCAATCAGACCACACGCCCTCTCAGGCTATCAAAGCTTGAGCAAAACTCAAGTGAGTTCTCTGGCTTGAGGGTTTGGCAGTCTTTAGCCTATGCTGTTTATGGAGATTCATGGCTCACCAAAATCTGAAAGTGGAATCCTGACTGCTTATATATGTTTCAGAAATGTTGGCGTGCCACAGCATTCAAGGAAGAAACTTAAAAAGACATGTGAACATTTAAATTTGTCTTTAAGACGTCACCAGGACAGTGTATATAAACATATATGTACATCCTGACTACTATTTAAGTAGCCAAATGTAGAAATAGACCAAATGCCCATTAATTGGTCAATGAAATAACCGAAATGTGGTATAGCACAACCGAGTAGTTTTCAGCCGTGAAGGGCAATGCAGACTATAAATTCCTTCTCAACCATGTCATGCCACGCCAAAGAAGCCAGGACACAAAACTGCACATACTGTATGAGCCCATTTATATATAATGCTCAGAATATGTTATAGAGATCAAAGACAAATGGGCAGCTCTCAGAGCCTGGAGGGAGGTATGAGTAGAGAAAATGTGTAATGACCGAAGTTTTACTCTATGATAACGTTTGGAACTAGATAGTGGCGATGGTGGCCTAACTCTGTAGAAACATTGAATGCCATGAAACTGTTCACTACAAAAATGATTGATTTTGTGTTATATGAACTTCACTTGAAATTGTGTGTGAGATTTAAATCAATGAATCATAAGACAAACTAAAAACAAGTCAAAAAGATGTCATCAAGGTCTTTCCCTTAAAGTGTATAGAACATCTATCCAGGCCCTTGTGGGTTGGGGGTCTCTGTTGATAAGTTAGGTGTTATTCTAATGGGCCTTTATAAGAGAGTTGATCCTTTTCCCTTGAAGTGTTTAATATACTTTGTTTTTATATATTTAGTGTTTTTACTATTGGGAATTTCCTTTCTGGTCCTGTCTGCTTGATATTCTGTATGCTTCTTGTACCATGATAGGCATCTCTTTTTATTTAAACTGGGGAACCTTTTCTCTATTATTTTGTTTAAAATATTTTCTATGCTTTTGGGCCTGTGTTTCTTCTTCCTTTTGAGGGGGCTGTGGAGGGGGAGGTTTCAAGACAGGGTTTCTCTGTATAGCCCTGGCTGTCCTGGAACTCTATAGACCAGTTTGGCCTCAAACCCAGAGATCCACCTGCCTCTGCCTCCAGAGTGCTGGGATTATTCTCCTTCCTTTATACTTATTATTCTTATGATCTGTATTTTCATAGTGTCCTATATTCCTGGAATTAGCTTTTAGATTTACCATTTTCTTTAACTGAACTTTCCATTTCTTCCACCTTGTCTTCAACTTCTGAAATTCCAGGAGTCAGGATTCCAGGAGTCAGGATTCCAGGAGTCAGGATGCCAGGAGTCAGGATGCCAGGAGTCAGACAGACAGACAAACAGACATGGAGGAAGCAGAAACGTAAGACATACAGAATGAAAGAAAGGGAAAAAAGATCCCTGAGACAAAATGTCAATGAATATAAACAGTTTAAATTAAGTTTAAAAATACTAGCAGGGCAAGCCTAAGCTAAGGTCAAACATTCATAATTAATAATATGCCCCCATGTCTTTATTCGGGAGCTGGTGGGCAGTCCAAAGAAAATGCCAATTGCAACTGTCTTGTTGCTTGAAGTGTTTTCATCATTTCATTCAACTGTTTGTCTTTTCATGATCTTCATTAAGACATTCATTCATATCTTCATTAAGGTCTTTGAACATATTCATGATGGCTATTTTGAAGTCCTTACCTTGTACTTCAACTAAATTGTTTTTCTCAGAGCCTATTGCAATGGGGCTGCTGGCTTCTGAAGGAGGCATTTGTCCCGGCTCTTCTTGATTGGACTTTTGCCCTGGGGTCTGGGCCTCTGGAGTTACAGCATTTAAAGTGCCTCGTTGTACATTCCTGGTCCATCTCTGTTGGGTGATTGTTTCATTGCTTGGTTGTTGTTGCTCACTTAGGTTCTAGCCAAGTGTGGCAATTGCGAGGTTTCTGAGTCCCGGCCAGTTGTCATAACCGTGGGTTCCCTTATAGAGAGGTAGTCACAGAGGACTAGAGATGAGCTAAAAGGAATGGCTGAAAGGGCAGCAGGAGGACCTTAGGGGACCCCAGACCCACACCAAGAGGAAATGCCTAGTGGGTGGAGGTGGGCTGGGAGGAGGGGCCAATACTATTTGTTTTAACTAACGATGGTACTTTCCTCCTGGTGGATGAACCTAGTCATAGATGGTTGAGATGAGGAGACCAGGGGACCCCTCTGGACCAGGTAAGACATGACAGTGTTAAGAGTCCTGGTAAGAATATGTCCCTCTTTTCTTTAAGAACCATGGAAATCAAGCTGTTCTGAATTTGTCACCTGTGGAGAAGACTCTAGAACTAATTCTGTTCTGGAATTTCTTTCATGTTCCCTTCTACATTAGGTCTCTTTTGCCCTACATATCTGACATAGGTAGCCTTCTGACTTTTGCTTTCAGCACTCCTTAGTAGATATATAGGATTCATGGAGCTTGGTTTCTGTATGATATGCTAAGACTGGGCAATGACACAGAAACCAAGATACCAGGACAGTCACCCACCACAAGAACATAACAGGGATGGTGTTGTGTTGTGTAGAATCCAAGTGTCCTAAGAAAGGACAGAGTGAGTTCTCCCCATAACAACCTTTCTGACTTGAAGAAAAAGATCCTAGGAGTAGACCAGCTTTCACTCTCCACCGAACTGAGGACATGCCTTAACTGAGTTACGGAAGGGTTGAGTGGCAAAGGGTTATTATGTAGTAAGGGGTTATTTGTATGTTGTTTTTCTGGGATGCTTGCCAGGCTGTCTCTTTTTCTTTCTAATCTATACACTATTTTTTTTTTTGCTCATATAGCTTTAAGCCAGTCTATAAAGTACTCAGCTGTGGTTCACAGGCAGAGTGGACTCAGTAAGAATTGAGATTCTATAGCCAAATTTCCAAGGATTATAGCTTCTAAACATAGAAAAAATAAAAGAACATTTTAGTATTTATAATAACCATGGTTTGTTAGGTGGATAACCATCTCCATGGTACAAATGAAGAAATGGAGTCTGGAAATGGCCCAGTGGGAAACAGCATGTGCTGCACTCACAGAGGACATGGGTTCGGTTCTCAGCACCCACACAGCAGTTCACAACTGTCTGTAACTCCAGTTTCAGGGGATTTTTCTGACTTTTGCTAGCACCAGAAACATATGCATATATGTATGGTGCACAGACAAACTTATAGGCAAAACATTCACACATAGAAAATAAAAAGAAATGTATTCTTATTAAGTGGGGAAATAAAAACATAGAAGGTTTAGCAAAGTTTTCCAAGTCACATAGTAAGTAGATGGGGAATTAAAACTGAATCCAAAAGTCCTACTTCTCTCTCCACTCTGTTCCTACCCTAGTTTCTTTTCTCTCCTTTTATTCTTCATGAGTGATGTGTGTGTGTGTGTGTGTGTGCAAATGCCCATAAGTATAGGGAAAAATCATGTGTGTTCAAGCATATGGAGGCTAGAGAATAACACTGGGTGTTATTTCATGCTGTCGTCTTTGAGTTAGGGTCTCTCATCAGCAGGGACTTTGCTAAGCAGGCTGGCCTGACTGCCAATCATTGTGCCCCAGTGATCCTCTATTTCTGCCTCCCCAGCACTGGAATTCAGAAGCACACCACTATGGCCAGCTTTTTATTTACGTGGATTCTGAGACTCGAACTCAGGTCCTCCTGCTTATAAGGCAAGCACTCTACTAGGTCAGCTACATCACAGGTCTCCCTCTTCTCTCCCTTGTCATTCACTCCTGGGAGCTCTTCTAAGAGTTATTTGGCTTTACACTACCTCCGGGACACTTGGGGGTCCCTTTTCTGATTGCCCATGGAGCCCCCATCTTTGCTGCTCACTTGAAAATGAACTTCATGTTCTTCTAGTGTTTGCTATCCTTAGCTAGTCGAATCTTCTAACGTGCTACTACTTTCGAGTTTCTATTTCTTGAATCTTCAAGGACAAAACAGACTTGTTGGGGAGCCCAGTTGTCCTGTTCCCTCTGTCCCAGCCTATCCTCACAAAACTCTGGACAAAGAGAAAATAGCAAGAACATCACCCATTACTGCAATTGGGAAATTGAAACGGTTCTTAAAGGTGTTCTCACTTGGAACTAAGCCACCTATAGAAATCCCCCTAATGGTCAGAAGAGGCAATGAACAAAGATATCTACTATTTCAGTGGACTTCATTCTGCCCAACTCTTTCTGCCTTTAGACAGCATCTATAATTTCTTTAAAGATATGAAAAGAATCCATTTTTCAAGAGTTTGGGGTTCTCACAGTTCCTGAGTTGAGAGCTACTCACTTGGAACTAACCTGGGGGGGCATGTCACTATGCTTTTTTTAATGAAAAATTTTATATATTTTTATAAAATATATGTTGATCAATATATGTTGATCATTTCTTCTCCCTCACTCTCAACTTCTCCCAGAGACTGGGAATTCCAAAATCTTTATATTTTAGAGAGCAGATATGGTGTATCTTTAATACATCACATGATGACCCTAGCAACATCGATAGTAAGACCACTCCATTAACAAACACTTCCACAGTGAAACATGTGTGCACTCATGTTGCCTGGGATAAATGGAATCTCACTACAGCCATGTGCCAGGACAGGATTTTATCTCCAAATCGTTGACAAGCACAGGATTTCAGAGCTTTTGCTGACCCAGAAACAGACAGTAACTAAGAAGTGCTCATGTTATATCAAGAGCCCTGCTCAATGTCTACCATGACTTACCCACCACCAACACTACAAGGGGCTCATCTTACCCCCATGTCATTGATGATGAAACCAGATTTAACAGGTTTGTGACTCACCTGAGATCCTATCAATGGGGGCATTGGAGCAAGACTCCACATATACATAACCGTCTCTCATCTCTGTGGTCTCCTGTGAGGGCATTAGGATGGTTGATTGAGAAATTGGGGTGCAGTAAATGGTCTCATAAGATTTCTGAGATTATGGACTGCAGAGATTTTACCCTAAGACCTGGGAACGTTGAGTTGTAGGCCTTTCCAGAAGAAAAATAAAAACAGTCACCTTCTTTGATTTAATTAAATGGCAGATGCAAGGACCAAGCTCAGATTTTACTGTGAAAGGCACAACCATGACAAAGGCTCTCCTGAAACTCAGGGTCTATCTAGCACACCTGTTAAGAATTGAGCCCAGGCAGTGAGGACCCAACCCTGTAACAAGCTGGGGTGTTCCATGTAAATGCAGTTCTAGCCAAGCTTCAAGTCCTGAGGAAGAAGGTGTCCTGGTCCACAAGACCATTTTGAAAACGAAATGGAACATGGCAGGTTAAGCTCAGAGCCTGACACAGAGTGAGTCTGCTGTGTCAACTCTCAAGGAGACCATGTTACAATGGTGGGATGGGGGGAGACAGCAAAGGCAAGCACAGAGAAAGACTGGCAGTCTGGTCCTCCAGGGTTCTTGTGCCCAGTCGGAAGCTGTTGGCAAACACACCCTGCTTTTGAAGTTATTGATTTGTTTTGCTATGTGGGGTAAGGGTGATGGGTGTTGTTATAGATGTGGGTGTGTCTCATCCAGAGGTAGATATTGGGTTTCTTCCTCAGTAACTCTCCACATCCATCTGTCTGTCTGCTGTCTATCTACTTGTCTATTTTGAGACAAGGTCTGTCAGTGAACTTGGAGCTCACTAACTCGGCTAATCTGGCTAACCAACAAGCCCCAGAGACTTTGTCTCTGCCTCCCTCCACCTGGGATTATAGACGACCACTACTTTACCTCTTGCATGCATGCTGGGCATCTGGCCTCAGGCTGTCATGCTTGCACAGAAAGCCTCTCACCTTCTGAGCCCTGGGTTTTACAAGCTCTTCAGCACTTAAGCACACTAGAAAGGTGGTTTTAGAAAGTACGATCTGAGTGAAGAAAAGTCAGGAGTGGCCAACACAGACCACGAGGAGTGGCTGTTTCCTGGGGGTGGGTGGAGGGCGTCTTCATCTACTCTTTGCTGTAACAGAATACAGAAAGCTGGGAACTTATACAGAAAAGAGGCTGGATAATCCAAAAACATGGCACCTGCATATGCATTGATTCTAGCAAAAGCTTTATGTTACCCTAACTCATGGCAGAATATGGAAAGGTGGGTGGGTATGTGTGGAAGATGGAAAATATAAAGAATTCCTGGCCCTGGAAAATTCACTCTTTGGTGGGTAATCCAGTCCTGAGAGAGTGAGGATTTCAAGTAGAAATGCACTGACCACCTACCAGAAACTTCACCAGCTCTTAAAGGCTCCACCTCCCAATACTGCCCCAGTGACAATCACATCTCAATACAGGTTTTAGAAGGATTAGTCACTCAGACTGAAATATGGTGAGTTAAGTCAGCCTCCACAAAGACTTTTAGGCTTGATTCTCCATGGATCACCAGCTCTAATCCAGATGGAAAGGCCATTTCTCTTGTTGGTTCCTGCTCGTCCAAATTCTCATTGGCTGCCTGGGATTTTCCTTCCATACTCTTGAGACTAAAGAAACCATTCATGGTGTCAGGAAAAGCCACCTTGGGCAGCCAAGATGACCCAACAAGGTTGTGTGTCTTCTGCCAGGGTCTTCACTGGAGGCTCCAGGATCATCCCTAGTACTGCTTGGGCCTGGGTTCAAATTATACATGATGCTCATGGAGTCACAGCATCCGTGACATTGGCTTCACAAACTCAGGGCCAGGCCCAAGAATCAACTAAGAGGAACAGAAAGGATCCACGAGAGAGAGAGAGTATTTCACTAACTCACCAGTGTGTCTTCAAGAAAGAAAAATGTTTGGTGAGCAATTCTGACCCTTAATCAACATTTGTTGAGTGAAATACATGCAAAAAGACACGTACCTTATGCACAAACCCGTGCATGGCTTCACTTCCTCTGAGGGGTATCCCTGACTTGTCCCACCCCACCCTGGCCTCAGTTTCCTCCTGGTCAGCCGCAGAGTTCACCTGAGTCCCATGTCCCACTCCTGAGACAGAAGGGAGAACGGAGCCAGGGCAAGAACACACTGCCTCGACTGGTGACTGCTGGCTGTGGTCTGTCATCTCCCTATTTCAAGCTCAAATGCCTGCTCTTGTTCCACAGTCAGACCCCCCCCACCCCCGATTAGGAATGTTCCAGACCCAAACCAGCTGCTCCAAAGGGCAGTAATTAAGTCAGCAGACCGTGATGCTTGCTTTCAGCTCTTTTCACACCTGCCTGCCAAGAGCAGAATTACTGTGGGAAGAGGAGCTCTTGTCTGTGCCAGGACTGGTAAGCATCCTACAAAAATATCCAGGTCTGGGGCCAGTGGGGAGGGAGGTGGTGGTCAGTCACATGTGGTCCTCCTTCTGAGAAGCACACAGCAGCACCACGCGACAGCTTGCTGACATTTCTTCAGGGCTGCCATGCGGCCAGGGAGTGAGTACTTAAGGTGATGAGGCCCTGGGATGTGGCTGGACTGCAGAGGAAGGTGGTGAACACGTGGTCAGCAGCAGACTATGAATAGCTCTGAACAGCATTTACTTAGCGCTTTTCAGGTGCTCCTATACGGCAGAGTCTTTTCCCATGTCCTTGTCTTAGACCCTTCTCATGTGGGTAGCAAGGATATCCAACCTTTTGATATTGTGACACAGTGTTGCCATGTACAAATTCTCACCCAAGAACTGTGTGATCAAGTTACAAAAAAAATAATAATTCTCAAAAAACAAACTTCTCATAATGATTTCTTTCTTTCAAATGTTTGTATGTGTGCTATGCACCCACTTGTCTGTGTATGTAACCAGGAGACTTTCAGTACACAAGGGGGCTAGAAGAGGGCACTGGATCCCCTGGAGCTAGGGTTACAGGCAATTGTGGGTGGCCTAATGCAGGTGCTGGGTGAATTTAAGTCCTCTACAAGAGTGCTCTTAGCTGCTAAGCCGTCTCTCCGGCTGACCCCACACCTTCAGTAATGTTTGAAGCCAGTATATAATTTTGCGTTGGGTCGCTTTCATAGCTATCCTGCAACACGCAAGCTTTGCGCATTGATTTGAACACCACTGGAACTTGAAAAGTTCCCCTAGGTTGAAGACAGAATAGCAGTACTCTCAAATGACATTCTGAAAGTCTTGTAGGAGTGGGGGTGACATCCCAGAACTTCTGGGAGACTCTGCTGCTGAGGTCCCCCCTCTCTGATGCAGCTTGGCCAACTCTTCAGCATCCTGGCTTAGGCAACAGACTGGAGGAGGCAGGAAGAAGTGTTCAGGCTCCTCAGTATAGAGGTCAGTGTGACCAAAGTTCATAGTTTACAGTAGGGCTCATGCTTGGAATTGTGTAGTTGTGTAGTTGTATCTAACAACACAATCCGACATTACAGAATTGTATAGTTCTTTTCTGCCCTGAAAACCTCCCCCCCCACTTCACTTGTTTGTCCTTTCCTGCCTCCGGGCCTCTGCTAATTGCTGGTCTTTGTATCGTCTCACAGTTTTGCCTTTCCCAGAATGTTACATAGCTGGATCTTGGCCACATGTAGCCTTTCCGGATGAGTTTTGTTCATTTAGTGACATGCAGACAGCTTCTCTGTGTTCTTAATGGACTCATAGCTCCCTACTTTACAGGGCTGGATGATATTACATCTTCTAGATGTATCATGGCTTCTTTATCCATTCACTTACTGAAGGCAACTTGATTTGCTGCCAATAGCAATTGCTGATGCTTTGGCAAACATCACCATGCAGGCTTCTGTGTGGGACCCAAGACTTCTTAATCGGTCAAACAGCAAACAACCCAATTTCTCTATTACATTTATTCTAACTCTCCTGCCCTCCATCTTCAGGAACGATAATGATCCTATAAGACAGTTCTGAAGTTGACTTTTACGATGCACATGAAGCTCTTAGCCCAGCGCCGAGCACTTAGGTGACCTGGACTCTGGCTGTGCACAAAAGAGAAAGCTGTTTTCCCTATAGCAAGCATGGGGGAGATAAGGCTTATAGTACATATGACTCTGTCTTGCTTAATTTCTGTTGCTTTAAAATACTCTGACAAATGCTACTTAGGACATAAAGAGCTTGGTTTGGTTCATAATTCCTGGCTTGACCACCTCGCTATGACGACTCAGAAGCAGCTAGTTACATCTGAACAGAGAAGAATGCATGCGTGCCGACATGTGTTCTACACTAGTATAGTCCATGATCATATGCCTAGGGAAAGGGGCTGTCCACATAGCCTGAGCCTCCCTGCATTAATTAATTTAATAATCGAAGCAATCCCCCCCACAGACACGCCCACAAGCCAACCTGATCTAGACACTCCCTCGCTTCCTTCTCATGTGATTCTAGATTGTGTCAAACCAACCAGTAAAACCACGACGAGCCCCAGCTCCTGTCAGAAATGACTGATGGTCACAAAGTTTTACCTTCTAGCTACAGCTAGCAGGTGCGAAGGACCAACTCCTTGTGATCCAGGTCAGACGTTTCTAGATTTGAAAAGACCATGGAGATTTGAGTCAGTTTACCTGGATTTCTGTCTTACTCAGCTCCTAACCAACCCGTGCATGCCACCCCCCTCTTTGTGGATGCCTTTGCCCAGCAGACAGGACTGATGCTCAGATCATAAAATTACCGTGAGATAAAGTTGCTCATTTAAATATAAGGGTATTGGTGAGGTTTGAAAGATGTTGGTGGGGGGAAATGATGGTGTGAAGAAGGAGAACAGTATTTACTGTTGAAGAGCCTTAGCTATAGGCAGTCTTCCTTGTTATCCTATTAAGTGTAGTGATGGTTTAAATGTAAGAACAATAAGCATGAATATTGACTAAGGGGTGTAATATATGGAATATCATAATCAGTTTATCTGTCCACACTCCATTGAAGGCACAAGGGCTAGGAAAGGCTGTAAGGTTGTCATGGTACCCTGACTTCCCATAAGGTAGACTCAAGTGTCTCCTTCAGGCCTAACTGAATCGTTCAGTCCTGAGCAGCCTGACCTAGGATGGGGAAGTAGAGATAAACCCAGTGTCAGGCAGTGAAGCCTGTTAGTAAGACAAGGGTGCTGGTAGCCCTGGGCGTACTTCCTCCTTTCGCTGTGTGTTCAACTGCTCCTCCCAGGGATGCCTCTCCTACTCTGTTTCCTCATGGGAAATAAAGTCATGCCCCATACCTGAAGCTCACAGGTGTGGAAAACCAGGCACACCTGTAACCATGGTGATGGCTAGATGGGAGGAGACAACAGAAAAGTTCATAGAAGCTTGTGGGCCAGGTAGCCTGGCTTCTATGGCAACAGTCCAAGTCAATGAGAGGCACTGCTTTAAAGGTAGAAATCCTCATACACCAAAACTTCATACACTGACCTTCACACGTTGCACTGTGCACATGTGCACCCCCATGAACATTCACATGCACAATACAAACATATGTATGTGTATACATATATTAAAATTAATTGCCATCCAGTAGGATCGACAATGAGCTCCTCAGTCACATTGGACATAATTCAACTGCTTGGCAGCCACATGTGCTGTGACCATCAGATTAGATGGCACGATACGGGATGTTTTCATCATCACAGAAAACTCTCTTGGACAGCAAAGTTCTGGAACATTCTTCCCCTGATTTCTTATCCATCCTTCAAGTCTCAGCTTAAATATCACATTCCCACAGAGTCCTTCACTGACCCTCCAGGCTAAATTAAGTTTCCCTGCTTCCTTGCCCATACAGCCAGCAATTTCCC
The DNA here is from genome assembly GCF_982192425.1 of Myodes glareolus. Taxonomy (NCBI): domain Eukaryota; kingdom Metazoa; phylum Chordata; class Mammalia; order Rodentia; family Cricetidae; genus Myodes; species Myodes glareolus. The sequence goes on along the minus strand of NC_142031.1, from coordinate 96,439,826 downwards.
TCTTGAGATCTTACAACTGTTTGCCAAGTGATGGTTGAGCCTCTGATAATTTCTTATCAACATCCAGAGCATACTTCTCCCAGTGGCTACATCAGTCTTCGCCCCTGCCTCGGTGCCTTTAGTAAGAGCTGACTAGATGGTGGATAAGTGAAATAATGAATACTTGTACATGTGGATGAGTGATTGCACGTCAATGTCTTGATTATGAAGTGCCTGGTAAGAAGCAAAAGCTTGGGGACCGCATGCTGCTGGACTGTAGCCCTGACCTCCCTGCCTGAGTTAGCCTTTGGAAACCAGCACCTCCTTCTGTGGAGAGAGAGAGCGTCCTTACCTATCCCTGCTGCTGTGTGGGAGTGAATGGGACAGCATATACACAGCCCAGGGCATGAGATCAGTGCCAGAGATGTGGGCATCCGCCCCCACACCTTGGTCTCCTCAGCCCTTCCGCGCTTCCCCCAAGGTCCATTCCATCCTCTCTGCATCTCTGGCTCTGCCTTCCAAGTCTCATTCTTCATGCTTGCCTACCTCTAAAGGCCTTTCCTTCCTTTTAAGTTGCCACAATTGAAAGATCAAACCCAAAATTTCCTCAACACAGACAGACCACTCACTCTGTCTAGACCCTATTCCTTTTGTGGCCTCCCTGTCACTATAGGAGCCAGCCTAAGCCATTTTCTCACTCAGAATGGGCAGAGTCTCCTTAGGCAGTTTCCTCAGTTTGTGTTTGTCAATACCCTGCATCAGCACCCCCACCAATGCTTCCTTAAAATGCAGCCCTCTGCCCCCTCCCCATAGACTCATTGGATCTGAATCTCGGTAACAAGACCCGGGAGCAGTGTTTCCAACCATAAGCTCAGATGATTGGATTGCTCTCATCAAAGCTTCTCGGAATATATTTAGCCCCACAGAATGCTGAAGGTTCCTTTAATAAACCACTGATCCTTCCTTAATTTTCATTAAAAGATCATTTACAAAATACCTCTCTAGTGGGTTTTCAAGTTTATTTTTATTATTCAGAACTCACAGGCTCCAAGCTGGATATAGTCTCATCTCAAACATCCTCCAGAGGTTTGACCCCAAAGCTGTGGCATTATGGGAAAATGGTAGAAATTTTTGAGGGGTTGGGGGGGGCTAGTTGAAGAGAGTCCTTAATGGTATATCCTGAAAGATATACTAAGATATGCTAAGACCCTGGTGGGGAGGGTCTTCCTTTATCACGTGACCCCAACACATACACACATACTTTGTAGCCACAGACCCAGCTACTACGTACTGAAGCTATGAGCCAAAATTACCCCTTACCCTTCTAAGGATCTCAGATGTTTTGTTCCAGCGATAGACACAGACAGCATTGTACATGAGGAACTTAGCCAGGTTTACAGTGGACTCCAGCTTACTGCTAGAAAAGAAGGTAGCCACACAGTACCAGGCCCTTCTGTAACCACCATGGAGGCACATGTCAACAAAATTCACTGCAAGACCCCATTTGCATTGAAAGTTCCCACTGTAATGAGAGGGCCCTCACTATTGGTTTGGACCCTCATTCCTTCACACTGCTGCTCTTCTTGGTGGGTTCTGATAACCTGTGGCTGATTCCTCACTATGGATTCTCAGTGGAGAGACAACATTTAACACGATCACAATAAGTGGACTGGAAGACAGCTTCCTCCTTGTCTCAGCAAGGGTTTCTATCACTGTGATGAAACACCATGACCCAAAGCAAGTTTAATAAATAAACCCAAACCAAAAGGTTTATTCGGTTTATACTTCTGCATCATAATCCATCACTAAAGGAAGTCAACTAGAGCAGGAACCTGGAGGCAGGAACTGATGCAGAGGCCATGGAGAGGAGCTGCTTACTGGTTTGCTCCCCGTGGCTGGTTCAGTCTGCTTTCTTATAGAACCCAGGACCACCACTTCAGGGATGGCCCCACTCACAATGGGTTGGGCCCTTTCCACATCAATCACTAATTAAGAAAATGCCCAGGGCTGCTGGAGAGATGGCTCAGTGGTTAAGAGCATTCCCTGCTCTTCCAAAGGTCCTGTGTTCAATTCCCGGCAACCACATGGTGGCTCACAACCATCTGTAATGAGGTCTGGTGCCCTCTTCTGGCCTGCAGACATATACGCAGACAGAATATTGTATACATAATAAATAAATAAATATAAAAAAGAAAGTGCCCAACAGGCTTGCCTACAGTCTGATCTTATGGAGGCATTTTCTCATTGAGTGTCCCTCCTCTCTGGTGGCTTTAGCTTGTGCCAAGTTAACACAAAACTAGTCAGCAAAACTGACCCCTGTCAACTTGACAAACAAACAGATCACTACTAATCCACAACTTTTCCTTTCTTATTCACCCTACCCCAGATAGCACATTAATATAAACATAGCAAGATAGAATATTCCAAATTTTAAAAGTTCCACGGTCTTTAAAATTTCAAACACTTAAAAATTCAGTCTCTTTAAAATTCAAAAGTCTTTCCAAATTCAAAGTCTCTCAACTGTGGGCTCTTGTTAAGTGAAAAAATAAACTGAATACTTTCTTACTTCTAGAGGGAAGAACCAGGACACAGTCACAATCAGAACAAAGCAACACTCAACTCCAAAAGTGTAAATCACTCAATGCCCAGCTATCCATGATTTACCCACAATCTTCTGGGTTCCTCCAAGGGGCTGGGTCACTTCTCTGGCCCTGCACACACTGGCTGTCTTCTAGGCTCAATCCAGCTCCTCTCCATACCTGTCACTGCTCTTGGTGGTTGTCCCACGACTCCGGCATCTCCAAAATGCTGGGCTCATCTGCTTCAACTGAGCTGCACTTTCGCCAATAGCTTCTCCTTCACTCTCTCCAGGAACTTCAGCCCCGCCACATAGTGCCAAGCCTGTTCCCTATGATCTCCTCATGCCTTCAAAACTAGTACCCCCCGGGTGACTCTTATACATTATGAAGTTCAGCTGTCAGCATGAGGCACCACCTTGGCCTCCTCTGGAACACAGCTTCTCTGCCCTGAAGAAACAATTCCCAGAAGGTTTTGCCTCAGTGATGCTGGTGTCTTCTTAGTTCCAGTTGACCAGCATCTATTGTCCCAGAAAAGCATTGGGGGCTCAGGTCTCGGTAATTCTTCAGCCCAACTCACCATAAACCACAGATTCTCAATTCAAAATAGCAAATGGTACTGACAGGGTCTTTAAGGGGCTCTCAAAACTTCCCTATGAACTTCACAAGCCAGGCCTCCTTCGTCTCTACTGCCTTCAAGTTTTTACCAAACTCCTACAGCACAGGTCATCAAGCTTTGAACACTCAGTGGATTTTCTTGCCCGGAGTTCCAAAGTCTTCCCACAGTCTTCCCCAAAATACACGGTCAGGTCTGTCACAGCATTGCTGTACTATCCTTGTACCAAATTGTCTTAGGGTTACAATTGCTGGGCTGAAACACCGGGCCCAAAAGCAAGTTGGGGAAGGAAAGGGTTTATTTGGCTTACACTTCCACATCATAGTTCATCATCGAAGGAAATCAGGATAGAACTCGAACAGGGCAGGAACCTGGAGGCAGGAGCTGATGCAGAGGCCATGAGAGGGGAGCTGCTCACTGACTTGTTCCTCGTGGCTTGCTCAGTCTGCTTTCCTACAGAACCAAGAACCACCAGCCCAGTGATGGTACCACCCATAGTGGGCTGGATCCTCCCTTTCAATCATTAATTAAGAAAACACCTTACAGCCGGATCTTATGGAGGCAAGTTCTCAACTGAGGGTCCCTCCTTTCCAGGGACTCTAGCTTGTGTCAAGTTGGCATAGAACTAGCCGGCGTGCTGCTCAAATACAAATAACGCCAAAGCTGGAGCAAATGAGTGTGTACACAATCATTCCAACTTGGGCTTTGTATTTATATTATATTCTTCGCTTGTTATAGAAATAAGCCCATTTTCCACAGTGAACTCTAAAGTGGGGGAATGGAGGAAGTAGATAAAGACTTGAGTAACCCTGAGTTGGGTTCTGGGTATAATCATTGTCGCTCCCTTCTTTCATTGCCCTGGTGAAGTGTGGGAGGGGGGGACCTTCCCTTGTACCTTAGGCCAAAGCTCTTCCTTCAGGATTGCCGAGTCCATGGCCCCATCTTGTCTTTCAGAGTCTTCCTATCATCTCTGCCCTCAGGCGCCACGCTGGACAGACACAGTCCACTGAGCTGGTTGAGGTTTCTCTGGTCCTCAGAAATAAGCAGTTTCTAGCAGCCCCAGCCCCTATCTCCTTTCCCTTCTTGCTAGGGTACAGCTGACTCACGGCCTCCATGCTGGGGAAACCACAGAGTGCAGTGGCAGCCAACCACTGCCAGCACAGCTCCTGGAATGTTCCTCTAGGTCCTGACGAGCTGCCCTGTGTAGACTCCCCGTCCCTAGTCAGGTGGGCTTTCACACACGGAGCACCCCATGAGTCTGCTCTCAGGCTCCACACTGGGGAGATACAGACCTCTGATCTGGGTGAGGTCTCTGGATGCAGGAGGGAATAGAGGCAGGAGCTGGAATAACATGAAGTAGGAGTTACCGTCTCCAACTCCGCTGCAACGTGGAAGCAATAAGCCTTTAGTATTTGCTTATTTATTTTAGTGGGTCTGAAGACCAAAGCCACAACCTTGCACATCCTGAGCAAGCGCTTCGGCGTTGAGCTCCACCCCAAGTCCTGCAAACAAGCCTATTTCCACTTCCTTTCATCCCAAAGGAAACAATCTTCCAGAGATGCCTTCTTGGCCACACCCTTCATCAGCTGAGCAGCCAGCCAGTCCCACACCTCGGGCTGTTCCCAACTTGAGCCCATTGTACTCTGCATCTGGCACAGTGATGCCTCTTCCTCCAAGGAGCCCTCCCCTTGGTGTTGTGGTGTTGATGCCACAGCCTCAGCACCTTCTTCTTTTCTTTGTATGCCAAGGGCGTGCAGGGGCCACTGGATCAAGTTAACACAACATTTTATGGTGGTAAAAGCCTCTGCTCTATGCAGGCACAAGGCAAAGCACCCCTTGGCTGTGACTACAACAGGCACCTCTCCACATCCCTGCTGAGGTCTGATGACATCCTGCTTCACAGGTCTGTAAAAAAAAACCAACTTTGTTATGATCATCTCAGTCTTGTTGATGCTAACAAGACAACTTGGGAGCAAGCCAAATGTCAACACTGGGAGAGTCCGTTAAATAAACTACAGTTCAAGCTATACAATGGAAAATTACATACCCATTAAAAATAACATCAAGGAAGTCTATAAATAGGCACGGAAAGCTAGGGAGATACATTTTCAAGTTTTAAAGGCTTGTTACAAAACACCCAAGTGTTAACCTCTCTGAAGGTCAGCATTGCGGGTCATCGTCTCATTCATACGATAGGCTGTGCTTTATGCAAGGCGTGAGTAGTATCAAATGGAAGTTATTTATTTACTGAAGGTGCCCAGCTTGACGCTGTAAGAGCTGGAGGGAAGAGCAAGCGCAGAGTGTGAGAAATGTTACGACAGCAATCCCCGTGCAGAACTGACCCCGGTGTCCCCGTGCAGAACTGACCCCGTTATTCCTGTAGTCCATGGTTGCCAGTGCCTCCTTCAGGTCTCTCGCTGCCCCAGGGCTTGCATGCACAGCTCATTGTTTGGAGAAACTGGCTGGTTTGTATCCAGAGGAAGGCTGAGTGTTCATTGCTTCTCAGGGATGGCTTCTTGCTCTATGGTTTTATTTGGTCCCTTCCTTTTCCCAAAGAGCCCTTCTTCATGACTCAGCAGACATAATCCACCCCTCCGTAGCAGGCAAGTCGAAAATTCTTCAGAGATGTTCAGACCCCAATCCTCTGGGTCTAGTTAGATTACACAGTGTCACAAAAGTGACTTTGCAAACGTGATTAAGGGATAGACCCTCGACTGCTTGAGGCTCTTGGGACATACTGATGGGTCTATAAGATCAAATCATGTGAGCACACGAAAGCACAGAACTTTGTCCAGAGACTGTCTCCCATTGGAGGGCCACAGGGTAAGTGTAAGGAGTGTGGGTAGCCTAAGGTGACAGGCAGCAAGGGAGTGGGGCCTTTAATCCTAAAGCCACCAAGATCCAGCCAACAACCTGAATGGGCTCAGGAGCAGACACAGAGTCACCCACAGAGGAACACACCCCACCACACCTTGATTTCAACCCCGTAAAGCCTAAGAGATGGACCAGCTGGGCCCCCACTGCATTCTCACTGCGGACAATAAGTAGGTATTGTGTTCATCTGTAGTAATATACTATGCTAATGATTAAAGGGGGAAAACCTAATACTCTTTGATGGTTTAGGTCAGCATCCCTTAATGCAACAGTTCTCAACCTTTGACCCTTTGGGGGGTCAATGATCCTTTCATGGGTTCATCTAAAACCATCAGAAAATACAGAGAGTTATATTGTGATTAATAACAGTAGCCAAATTGCAGGTGTGAAGTAGCAACGAAAATAATTTTATAGTTGGGGTCACAACATGAGTAGCTGTATTAAAGGGTCACAGCTTTAGGAAGGTCGAGAACCGCTGCCCTAGAGGTCTTTGAAAACTTCCTCCTCGGGGTAATGATATTAGAAGTTCTGTGGACCTTTAAAAGGTGTGTCCTGGAGGCTGAGGAGATAGTTCAGCAGTTATGAGGATCCAAGTTTGGATCTCAACACCTCCACAACAAACGGGGCATCTCTTGAACACTTGTAATCTCGGCTCCAAGGTGTGTGGGGACAGGAGGCTCACCAGGACTTGCTGGCTTCCAGCCTAGCTGTGAAAACAGTAGTGCCAGGTTCTGGGAGAGATGCTGCCTTGAAGGAAGAGCTGGAGAGTGAGAAGGGACAGTCAATGTCCTTTTTCTGGCCTCTGTGTAGGCTCCTAGGCCTGCATCCTCCCCCCACCCCACAGACACAGACACATATACAAATAAGTAAGCAAACCCAATTTGTAAAATATTTTAAAAAGTGGTGAGTCATAGTAAGAGGTCCTTTATCATCGGAGCTAAGATAGTGGGGTTCCCCACCCTCGTTCTTGCAGCTTGAATGTTGACATTTGTTCCAACACACGTCCCAACTGCATCCCCTGCCGGAGGCTAACACTACCCAGCCTTGGACTTGAATCTCCCAAACTGCTGATTAAGTAAACTGCCTCAGGTCTTTTTTCATTGCAGCCTGAAGTCAAGTGAAACACAGAACATCATTTAGCATCAGTACACACGCTGCTTCCAGGAAACACCCTTATTCCTTCATCTCCAGGTGAGTTTGTCTTCCTCTGAATTTTTGTTTGTTTGTTGAGACGGTGTTTCTCTATATGACCAGGTTGTAGACCAGGCCGGCCTCAGACTGAAGAGATCCACCTGCCTCTACATCCCAAGTGCTGGGATTAAAGGTGTGCACCACCACCACCCATCTTTCCTCTGAATTTTTCAACCACTCAGCTTCTTAATATCTCCAGCCATTGCTATAGTCCACTATTTCTGCACAGGTCATACTTCTCCCGGACTCTGTGATAGTTTGAGTGACATATGAAGCTGGTTCATCTCCATTCTCCTTCTAAAGCAGAGCACAACAGCTAGTATGTAGTCAGTGCGAGATTTTTGTCGGGAGGATGGCTCACTATCTGGGTGGATAGTTATTGCTTAATAAGATGAGTTGCTACAGTGGCTAGGAATAAAAGTGTAGACCTAAGGATATTGTAGGTGTAGGAAAGAATAGCTAATTTGTGATGATTAGCTAATTTATGATGTGACAGCATACAAAAAAAAATGGAACAGGAAGAAAAGAACTCCAAATGTTCCAAAGGAATCTAAAGGTGCTTGGAATTTCACAGCGCTTAGGTATCTGGTCCTAAGATGTAAATTAATATATTAAACAAATAGGACTACATGTTGGAATAATGGGTTGTGAAACCAGACAGGCGAGGTTCAAGGGCTCCTTGGTCCACTCTCATCTGTGCCACTGTGGGGATCTGAGAGGAAGTCCCCCTCCTGTCCCAGTGTGCTGAGGAAATCTCTGAAGCTGACACGTGATCATTGATCACTGTATGTTTATATCAAAGTGTAATGATAGAAACCGGTCTCACCTGGTTCGAGGCCCCAGTTAGCTATGCTTGCCTGTTCCCCATTACTGCACACTTCCTGATGCTAACAATATGCCTCGCTGGGGTCTTCCTTCCCGCCTGAGTTTTGGAAAGCTTATTCATGCTTACCTAGTGGTAGACTCTTTGCAAACGATGATATACAAACCACAAGAATTCTGCTCCTTACAAAATGTGTTTGTCCGGTGGGTACGGGATTGTCCTGGTGATTATACCCATGGCCTTATGCATGCTAGGCAAGGACTCTTCCACTGAGCTATATTCCCAGCCCCCAAGATGCCCTTTGACCTCACTCACTCCTCACAACAGCCAGGTAAGTCTAGTGATCTCATGTTGCTCTTTTCTATGGGAATAGATTGAGATTCAGATGAGCAAACTTGCCTGAGAGAGAAGAGAGGGCAAGGAGAAGGGTTTGGGCTGGCCATGGGTGTTATGCCAAGTTCCTGACACCTGAGAACCAGCAATCTTTCTGTGTCACTGTCCAGAGACAGGTGCCCAGTCTAGCCCAGGTAGAAAGGAAGACAAAGAAGTGTCTGTAGCAGATCTTTCTCTGTCTCGCCAACCAGCTCCCAAATGATGATCTAGAGATATTTTATTAATTATGAAAACTCGACTTATAGCTAGCTTAGGCTTGTTTCTAACTAGCTCTTATGACTTAAATTAGCCCATATTCCTATTAATCTATGTTCTACCATGTGGCTTTTACCTCTATCTCATTCTGTGTGTCTGACTTGTTCTGAATGTCTGGCTTCTCTGCCTCTCTTTTTCCCAGAGTCCTCTCTGTCCAGAAGTCCCACTTACACCTCCTGCCCAGCTATTGGCCATTCAGCTTTTTATTATACCAATCACAACAATACATTTTCACATCATGTACAAATATCCCACAACAAGTGCCCACAAGGATATCACCAGCTAGGGGACATGTGGAAATAGGTTATCTAGTGGGACCAGAGGAACACATACATAGGCCATTCAACACTTAGCCAAACAGGGACGTGCCACTCAGACTCTCAAAAAGTCACTCCATCAGGGAGAGTGGAGGTGGGGAGCTAGGAAGAGGGAAGGGAGGGGAAGCTTTGGCTAGAATGTAAAACAAGAAAAGATAAGTAGATAGATAGATAGATAGATAGATAGATAGATAGATAGATAGATAGATAGATAGGAAAGACAGCCTGGGATCCTGTACTGATGCAGGAGCATGACTGAACAAGAACAACTGTGTCCCAAGATGACAAGATGAGAACCCTGGGTCTTGGTCCTGTTCACGGAGCATCAGGAGAGAAAGTGCTGCTTCTTTTCCTCCATACTGAAAGGGGATGGGCTAGGAAAGGAGGACATCAAGCTGCAACAGAGGACTCAGGACATTCCTCATGGGCCACACTGGAGCAAGTGACCTCATACAATGCTTCTTCTTCCCACTGGGGTGCCACTGAGTGTCCAGGTGGTCCTCTTGGGTGACCCCACTCTACCATGGCCTGCTGGTACCCTTGTGTGCCACTACAGGAGTGTTCCTCACCCCGACCTTGTCCTTCTCGCTGTCCTGATGCCTCAAGCTGACTTGACCACAGCTTACCAAACAGGTCTTTTGTTCTGGATCTCCAAATGGTCCACACGGCTCTCCTCCTTCCCTCCCCGGTTGCAGGAGAGATAACCCTGCAACACACACACACACAGCCACACCCCCATATACATGCACACCTACACATTCTCTCCTCTCTTTGTCAAAGACAATATACACCCTTCTGGCTCCAAAAGAAACCTCTGTCCAACCCTCTCAAATGTCACATTCAGCTGCTTTATTCCTCCGATGTGGATGATAAGCTACAGGAGGCAAAAGTCAGTTTCCCACCACTCCTTCCGTAGGACTTGTGTGACAGTTTGGCCCCTTGCTTTTGGAATGAGATATTTCCACTCTTCATGTTTTACTTCCCACTTGTGGCGTATGGAAGCGTTCTATCTGAGGGTCTTATCCCAGGAACACAGGCACAGAGGTACAGAAAGCGAATATCTCCTTAGCGCAGCGCTCAGCTTGGGCTTCAACTCCCTAAGCGGGCAAACCAGATTCCTGTCACCTACCAGCTCTTTGAGTAAAGGCTGCAGAAGAGAAAGCCCATCTGATTAGCAGATGCATGATTCTGTTGCAAAAGCGTGGACTTGGAGCTGAGAGACTGTGTGGTAAGGCTGGCTTTGCCCTTCAGGGGCTGTGAGGGATCGAGACAAAGCCAGTTACCAACTGTGAGCTCTCATTTCTCATCTCAATAGCAGATGAGTTGAACTTGATGGTCCCCAAGGTTCTCCTAACTTTAGGATGCTGAGTTGGTCTCGGGGATTATGCAGGGCCAACGCCTCGGTTGTTCAAGGACAGAGATGACGTCAGATCCCTTCGAGCAGAGGCTGCCACTTCCACCAGTGTCAAGGGCTGTTTTGTTTCAGTGACAAATGGTCACAGGCCTGTCTTCTGACTTAGGGACATGTCCTTCTCTGGCTCAAGATAGAGACAAAACAAAAGGGCAACTTCCTGGGTCTGGGGGCATCAGACCGATCTCAGGCCATTGAAGGAAGCTGCAAGGCTCATCTGGGGATCCAAAATAGGCAGCAAAGGGGCTGCTTTCCAAGTGCTCCCTCAGCTAAAGATAAAAATATCCCAGGCTCGGGGATGTTCCCAGTCATAAATCAATCAGCCAGAACTATTTCTGTTCGTATTCTCTGCCCAGGGTTCCCCTCCATGTGACCTCCATCCTATTCTCCACTCTGGCCCCAGTCACCATACCCCCAGCGTAGGATGAGGTTTACCAGATTCCCTTACCACAGGTCCCCATCTTGTCCGTGCCAATATGGGAATCCTTACCCCACCTACCAGTGAGTGGGTAAGGATCCTGGTCCCTCCAATGGCCTCCATCATTTTACACAGTAGAGGGACATTCTGACGGGCAGACTGATTCACCTAAGGCATGCCAGATCTCTCAGCCTTCGAGCAGAGGAGTTGCTCCTGGGTTGTGGTGGGTTTGTAGGAATAAGCAATCTTGACTTTGCCCCCACCCCACCTCCGGCATGGCTAGAGTACTTACAGGGATCAGAGTACCTACCCCTTAGGGCCACTTGGAGGATTAAATGAGGCTCTGTAGATAAAGCATTAAATTTGGCACACGGCATCTTGCAGATGTTCAAAAGACAAGAATTGCCTTCCCCTGCTAGCCTTCCATCTGGCTCTCCTCCTCCCATGGTTGACCCACGTCTTGAAAAAGCTCCTTTGAGAAGATTTTGTCAGCCTGTCAGGTTCAAATCTAGCTCCTGGGGGAGGCCCTTGAGGATATCTGATCTACTCCGAGATCCTAAATCAGTCTCCTAGTAATAATCACAGATGCCATGCTGCTGGGCCATCTGGAGGCTCCTGCCTTATAGGCAATCTTTTACCGCCCTCTACAGGCTGTAGTGCCACACTGCAGGCAATGTTGGCTAGCCCCAGAAAGTCTGGCTGACCTCTCTGTAGCTCCGAGGCACTCTATGGATTAGGATAAAACAAGAGGCAAGACAAGATATCCGAGGCAGTCAACACTTCAGAGTATCATGAAGATTTCTAGTTCACAAAGCACTTGCTGGGTGAGTTTCCATGGACACTCTGCTCTTGCCTCAACCTAAGTACACAAGAGAACCCAGTTACTCACTGCTCATTCGGTAAAACCTCATTAATGAGGGTTCCTACCTTGTAATATTACGGACAATCATCTGAAACAGACCTGAAAATGCCATCTTGGGGACTAAAGTGTTGACAACCTCATCCATGCTGTAAACAATAGCATTATCTATAACACACTGAAAGGTGTCTGCAAAGCGAGGAGGTGGCCCCGTTGGTAAAGTGTTTACCTAGCATGCACAAGGACCCAGGTTCCAGCCCAGTATTCCACAAATGGAACGAGGTGGCAAGTGCCTGAAACACTAGCAATTGGGAGGTAGTGGCAGGAGGATCTTAAGTTCGAGGTTATGCTCAGCTATACAAGTTTGAGGTCAGCCTGGGACTCAAAGAGGGAAGAGGAAGGGAGAGAAGGGATGAGGGAAAGAGGGAAAGAGGGAGGAAGGAAGAGAAGGAGGGAGGGAGGGAGAGAGGGAGTGAGGGAGGGAGATGGGAAAATGGAAAGAGAAGCAAAAATGTGATGTGTGTGTGTGTGTGTGTGTGTGTGTGAGAGAGAGAGAGAGAGAGAGAGAGAGAGAGAGAGAGAAGAGAAAAGTATACATAAAGTATACATGTTTCACAGTTTAGAAACAATGATTGGCTGCAATATGGAAGATGCTGACATTTGACGTCGTAACTCAAAAACATTTCTTACATGGCGACCAACTAGCAGTTGTATTTGTTAGTATCATCAAACATAACTGGGCTGCATCATTTCTGCCTATCCTTCCATGGGCAGAAATGCAGGCTCTGTCTGGCAGACTCCACCATACTGTCCACTCAGGACTGTGTTGTGCTGGAACCTCCTGCCAGGGCAGTGAGAGGGGATGTTTGCCTTTTCTCCCATTCTCCCCACCGACTTCAAGCATGTGAGGGATTCTACACAGGGCTCATTAGGCTCAGACATTGCATAAGAGTGAAGGAAGCCAAGGCTTTGATAGCTGCAGCTTCGTTATGTAACTGGAGTTTTCGGGTCATATATTTATAGACTTAGAGCAGGGAGATCTTAGTGAGGACTGTAGTCGAACCCTTTCATTTCCCAATAAGATGAGGCACAGGAGGGGAAGATAACACTTGAAGGACGCACAGCTGTCAAACTCGGGCTTCCCCTCGGCTGATACTGATGTCAGTATCATCATTTCCAGGTGACATCACTCCAAGGAAAGTTCTGAAGACAAATCTTTTATATATACATGGGGAGGCGGGGAGAGACTTAGCACACTGTCTGGACTGAATAACTGAATTGGTTGGAGTTTTGCATCAGAGAATAATCTTACTTTAGTAGTCAACAATACTGGAGCTAGGCTCAAATTCATTTTATTCTTTATTATTGTCTTCCATGATCCAAAGTAGTTGGAGGTTTTAATCTCCTCCACTGTCTCACAGCAAAATAAGAGTGTGTAGCTCTGAGGTTACAGTGTGGCATTCTCTGGTCTGAGGAAAAGCTTTCCAAAGATGGCATTTGGATCTGGAGAAACTTTGGTTTGAGCTGCAGGAGCAGGTGAGAGTCCTCCCAAGCTGCTTAATTCACCACTGAAACCCGGCATGTCTCCATTTGCTCCTCATTTTGTTTGCAACTCTTATTTGGATCAAAACTGTCTTAATGCATTCCATCTTCTTAAAAACGCCATCGCGCTGAATCAGCTCTCCCATGCAGCAAATGGGAATCTGGATACTACTGTACGGAATTCCAGCTCCACGGAAGCACCGCTGTAGTACGAAACACTGCTTGAGAACTCTCTCTTCAGACCCTCACAGACCAGGGTTTACAGTTTTCCGATGTCCCAGTGACACACTAGGGAGGAATAAGAGAATTCTCATTGTCATGTTTTTCTCATGGTGTCCCTCCCACTCCGTCCCAACACATGCCACCTCCTAGCACAGACAATATCACACTAAGGTCAAATCCCATTGTACAGCCTCAGTCACGGGAAACACGCCCAGCAAGGACCCCTTAAATTCCTAGTCCTTCATATATTTTTACTGAGCACCTGCCAGGTGGCTACCATTCCAGCGGGCTCTGGGGAGACGGTGACAAACAGTACAGAAGTGGTCCCTTTGCACATGGCACTCGCAGGCCTTCGAAGCACAGCTGACGTGTGGAATCAGCTGTTCACGCAAGCCCACTGAAGGGGTTTAGTCACTGGGGTGTTAGTACAGAGAGAAGAGTCTTCGTTCTACTCAGCGGCTAAGAGCGCCTAACGCTCCTGTGCCAGAGGACCCGGGTTCGAGTCCCGCCTGGCTCTCAGCGATCGATACGTCGATAGATCTATCGATCTTTATCGAAAATCGGGGGGAAAAAAGAGTCTTCGTTCTGGGTTGGGGGGGCCTCTGCAGACATCTTTGAATGATTGAGTTTTACATCCTATTCCTTACAAGACGCTGACTGTGCAACCTGTCCATAGGTACCACTCTTGTTAAAGATACAAGGCTTCGGTAACCATCAGCAGTGGGGATCGCGGTGGATTCTGGGTAACCGGAATGAAGCAGCACAGCTGCGGAAACCTCGCACGTGCTTTGTGGTTCTTTCCTCCTAGCTAAAGCTGTCGGCAGGCACAGGAGTGGCCTGGCTGGGAATCCTTCTCACTCAGTACTGAGATCTAGATGTCAGGTTTTCTTCCTTTGCCTGGGATATTTGGAAGTAGTAAGTATTCACTTTACCTCTCAACCGAAAAGTTATGAAATTGTAAAACCTTACCTACCTGCTAATCCAACAGAGGTTTTGAGTACTACTAGAGATCTCTGTGTGTAGCTACTGTATTGCACAACTCAGGCTGGGCTGGCTCTGAGATTCCGTGGAGGAAAAGCGTGTTCCTAGTATGTTCTTCTTTTGCCTGGCATCACCCACCAAACATAAAACAAAGGGACTTCCCAGAGGAATTCTCAAGACCATAGAATGCCTCTATTGCAGTGGTTCTCAACCTATGGGTCATGACCCCTCTGGGGGTCACATGTCAGCTATCCTGATCCTGCATATCAAATTGCAATTCATACATATGATTCATAAGAGAAGCAAAATTACAGTTACAAAATAACAATGGGATAATTTTATAGCGGGGGGTCACCACAATATGAAGAACTGCATTAATGGGTCACAGCACAAGAAAGGTCAAGAACCACTGTTCCATCACCTGCCCCGCCAGGCACCACATGGGGCAGTCATCTGGTGTCCCAGAAGGCTGTGAAGTCCTTGAGGGTACCTACGGCCCCAGTGCCAGGAAGGCGAATGGTAACGTTGAGAGAAATGTCTTTAGTCATATCATGGCCTTCCCTTTCTCTCTCCACAGCACCTCACATGGTGTTTTTAACCGAGGAGTCCCCCAGATGACAGTGATTAGCATAAAAGACTGGGCTGTTTAGGAGATGTAGCCATCACCTGCAGCCAGCTGGAAATGAAATCTGTGTACCGGCCTTACACCACGCAACCCTCCCGCCGCGAGAGCAGCCCATCTGCAAGCTGCAACTTCAAAGCGGGTGTTCATTATTCTTTTGCAAGACCAACTCGGTGTCCCAGATGGCTCAGTGAAGGCAGTCCTTAACCCAAGGCTGCCCGGGTGAGACAGACCCGTGGAACCTTCCCGGCAAGTTTGCCAGTCGGCTCCTGTCCTCCCCTGGGTGAATGGGAGTTTGGCGAAGTATCTTACCAGGGTGGTGAATTGATCCACGCAAGCATTTCGGATCTTCTCCGGAGTGGCAGGGCTGTCTAGCTGGAATAGTTGTTTTGCGTTATCACCTCCGTGCTGAGTGCGAGCTGCGCGGATGGCATCCTTGATGGCGAAGAAGATAGACGAAGCCAGGAAGAGAGGCGGCTCCCCAACAGCCTGAGTGGGTAGGACGTAGAATAGGGAATCAGCCAGAGTGGTTCCAGACCCTGTGTCTCCCCCACAGACTCTGGAGTCCAGACCACAGTCCCACACCAGGATGACCAGTGGTGCCCACGAAGAACTCCACCCAGCGCTAATGGAACCACACCAACTAAGGCAAGAGGAGGCCGTCAAAACTAACAAAGACCTGAGAAACTATTTCTTAAATGACTGAACTTCATAGTTCTGGTTTTTCGTTTGTTTGTTTGTTTGTTTTAGCTCATCCTATGTCATTCTTTCTGATGATAACAAAATACCCATTAATTATATAATATACCTTTGAAGTTATAGTAAATGATTATTTTTATTACTGAGACAGGGTTCGGCTGTGAAATCCTGTCTAGCCTGGTACTCACTATGTAACCTCAGTTGGCCTTGAATTTGCAGCAATTTTCCTGTCCCGGCCTCTAAAATGCCAAGATTACAGGTGTGCACCACCATGCCTGGCTACTGTTTTATAAATAAAACACTTGGCACAAGTCTTAGCCCTTTCCTCAGGTACTGGCCTAGGGGAATCGTCTGTCTGGAGCTCTGACAGCGATGCTTAACATGCACTGCAATTACAAGGACGGATCTGCTAGAATTAAGGCATCTCCTAACAGAGGTTGGCTTTCCTTCCCCGTGGGGCAGAGATTGAAGACCGCCTACATCAGAATTACCAAGGATACTTACTGTTAAAATGTAAGTGCTGAGATTCTACATCCTGGAACTTCAGGCCCAAAATTTCTGGGGTTATTTATTTTAATAATTTTTATGTGTATTCAGGGTTTGCCTACATGTATGTCTGTGTGAGGATGTCAGATGCCCTAGAACTGGAGTTACAGACAGTTGTGAGCTGCCATGTGGATGCTGGAAATTGAACCTGGGTCCTTCTGGAAGAGCAGGCAGTATTCTTAACCACTGAGCCATCTCTTCAGCCTCAGTTTCTGGGGTTATGATCCCCAGAGATGTACTTTTCTCATGAGTCTCATGACCTAACATATTGTCCTTTGTAAGAATCAACAGCTAAGGTCACGATGTAGTCCAGACCCTACCAGACCACATCAGCATAGCAAACCATGGCTTGAGCAGATATTTCATTGGCTACAAGTCATGATTTTCCTTCCTTCAAAGATACAGGACTACACGATTAAGCTGTGTTGGTCTTCAACCATGTTCTGTACTCCCTGAGGACAAGAATGAAGAACGTTCTCTGTGTATAATTTAGGCTTATTAGTAAGGTTTTAAGGTTGGATCTCAACAACTAGAGGGGGTGATGATGTATTGGAAGGTGCCCCACTCCTCTATAATGAGTGTGTTGGTTTTTATAAGAACATGGAGATACTGGATCTATAAAATCATCTCTAAGGATCAAGGACCATGATGCATGACTGCAGACTGAGCATAGGTCAGAATTTTGACCCATGGGATTTGGTTAAGGAATCTCTCTGAGGCTCCCAGCAGGAGCCAGCTTCAGTTAAGAGCTCAGAATGTGTCCTCGGCACACTTCCGTTGTTTCTCAGCTCTGCCGCCTCCCCAGAGCTGGTATCAATCCTCTTTCTTCTGTAGGAAGAGTCCCTTGCAGACCTACCAGGTGGGTCACCCACTGTGACCTCCCACCCACGGGAGAGAAGGCAGTACAGACCCACAATCACAGTACCTTGGAGGCATAGATGGCCTTCTTGTTGGGACAGTCACGGAGAAGCGACACTCTGAACTCAATGGGGATGCTGCCAAATGCAGGGATCTTGTAGGTGCTGGGACCAAGAGTGTGCAGCTTCCCCTCAGGGGAGTAGTGTAGCTCCTCCATAGTGAAGAGACCGAGGCCCTGGACAAACGCCCCTTCTATCTATAGGACAAAAGGAGGCCATGGTTACCACTTCATCTCTAGCCCCAGTTCCCAGGAGAGATACTGATAGCTACAATGGATGCAAAACCTGACCTATAGAGTGGGGCCTGGAAGGAGGCTAAAACAACCTTCACCCACCTGTCTGGCTCTTGCCTCGGTACAAAGGCATCTCGGATGACGTGTCACTAAACTTGGTCTTAAGACGAACAGAGACCCAGAACATGTCAGCACAGTGGCAAGTACCATTTCTCATCCAAACCTGCCACTGCGTAGATGGAGATGCTGCGTCCATGGCATCCCTGGTGATCCCACAGTGAGAAACAAGCTCGTAGGAGGGACTTCTTGAGTAGTAAATTCTTAAAAATTTACCTCCAGCCTTGTTGGCTTCCCTCTCCCGCCTGTCTTCTGGGAGGAAGTGTCCCCTCCATGGCTTACAGATCTAGGGCACCCTCTACACTGTCTGCTGGTCCCCAGCTGCTCCCCATCCCCTATTCAGAAGGGTGATATGGGATGCTGCCAGAGGCTGAACAAACACAAGACCAGGCGTTGTTAATAATCTTTGCATCCATAGTACTTGATACAATGCCTGCCTACAGAGGGTTTCCCCCAAATAGTTGTGTGTGTGTGTGTGTGTGTGTGTGTGTGTGTGCTGACTACAGAGTAGATTGGCCTTTTTCTTTTTAAAAATACACTCATATTTTCTACCAGATGTCACTATGTCACAAACTCAAACTGTGATTTCTCCCCCCCCTGTCTTCTCCAGCTTGGCCTATTCTACTAATCCCATAGTTTCCAAAAGTGGTTTTCATTGGGCCTTCTTTTCCTCCTCATGGTTGATCCCATGTCGTCTGGTGGATTCCTCCACCCCTCTAGTCTTGGCACCATTTACTACCTAGAAAGTAATTTATCCAGTGTCCTGGGTCAGCGAGAAATGTGGAGACAGTCAGTTCTTCTGACCTCAGATCCCAATGCCTAGGACTCAATCCCAATCTCTATTTCCTTTCTACATTGTGCTGATTTCCAGGTGCTCAGTCCCTCTCTCTCCCTTCCTCCCTACCTTACTCTTTCTCTCCTTCCCTTCCTTCTTCCTTCCCCATCTCCCACTTTCCCACTTTTCTCCGTGTGTGTGTGTGTGTGCGTGCGTGTGTGTGTGTGTGTGTGCGTGTGTGTGTGTGTGCCTGTATCATATGTAAGCATCCAATGTCTTCTCATGGACCACGCTGGTCTCTGGGATGTGTGGCCGCCCTTCCCAAGTTAACTTACATTTATTTGTTTTCTGATTTGAGAGTTGGGTGGATGATCATCAATCTAACTCTTTCTTACTCAGAATGAGGGTCTCTAAGAACCGTGCTCTGGCTAGGTTAAAAATGACGACAAGTTGTGTCACTGGAGGCCTTCAGTAAACAGAATGGGGGTGGGCACACACTTCTGACATATTCTGCCCCCACCCTGGTCTCCCCCAGACCTTACCTGTCCAATATCAATAGCAGGATTCAAGCTGGAACCAACATCCATGACGATATCTGTACGGAGATTCTGTGGATGGAAAAGGGTTTGAGGAGAAAGAAATATCTGGATTTACACAGGTGTGTCTTGATAACACTTAGATTGTAAGTCCCAATCCAAACAGCACTTTCTCAGACTCTGAGCATGCTGAGACAGCGGTTCCCACCACATCTTGACTGCCACTATCCAAGGTCATGTTTGAGATCTTAGCAGCTAAGTAAGGGGTGGGCTAGAGCCCTGACCTCATCACACAACCACCTATGGGTGGTAAGAAAGGGTCTCCAGGTTCTGGGTCTTTGGACCTGAGTCTGGGCAAAGCATATGAGAAAGCAGTCAGTAAACTATACTGTGGCTGAATCCAAATCATCCTGGTTTTGTAAAGTCTATAAGGCAAGAACTATATTATTAAATAGCTGGGCGTGGACTTAGGGTATCACTTAGTTGGTAGAGTTCTGGCTTGTATGTGTGAGGTCCTGGGTTTACTACCCCTAATAAGAAAAATATTAAAGTAGATAAATGATTGAAAAAATACAGGAGGAAGATTTTGTGCCACAGGGAGACAAATGATCTGCAATTTAAATCCAGTGTCCGTTAGTAGCAGCTCATGGAGGATGTCCCACTCAGCGCTGCTTTCTCTACAGCAATGACCTTCACTGAGTCAGGGCTCAGGCAGAAACTATGTGGCTCATGGCCTAAGGCATGTGCTCGTTGGTCTTCATAGGGCATTCCCCTGCCTCTGACGTCAGGCCTGTTTCCTCACCAGAGAATGTGTCTCAACCAGCAACTCAGACGGCAGTGCGGTTGTTTTTCTTCTCTTTGCTCTCAGGCTAAAGGTTTGCACATGTCTTACCTTATGGTCCCCTGTTAAGCAGTCGATTTCTACTTCGGAGCAAGCCACCCCATAACTGAAATAGTGGAAGGGATTCCCGGAGTTTGTCTCAAAGCTATAGCCGAGGTTAGGTGTCCTATACAAGAAAAGAGGAAAAGGCTTGTGTTAGGCAAACCAACCCTCTTCCATACATACTTCCCACCCCATAAATCTGTAAATCCTAAAGGTCTTTTGTTTCCATTCAGCCATCCTCCCCCAAAGCCCATGCCTTTCAAGTACTCTGGACTTTTAATGAAACCCAGATATTCTAGGGCATTTGGCTTGTGTTTCGTTTTTCCAAAAACCACATTATAAGCATTCTGTACAACCTAGCAGCATTTAGCAGAAGCGTGTTGGTTTCTAGATGGTAGCATCAGCAGTGACAGACATGCCTAGGCTTGTGAAGGATGTGAAAATCACTTCCTACAAGAGTGAGCGAGTGAGCCAGAATTCAAGGTCCTCAGCACTGCGTCTCTGCCTGGGATGGTACTGAACTGTTCTCACAAGTGTACCTGTTCACCTT
The DNA here is from genome assembly GCF_982192425.1 of Myodes glareolus. Classification (NCBI taxonomy): domain Eukaryota; kingdom Metazoa; phylum Chordata; class Mammalia; order Rodentia; family Cricetidae; genus Myodes; species Myodes glareolus. Next base: position 96,419,491 of record NC_142031.1, on the reverse strand, counting down.
TTGCCAGGTGAAAGGTCACAAGATCAGGGCCTCAGAGCAGCCTGGGAGCAGCCTAAGCAGCCATTCCCCATCTCCTGGCCCCTTTGGAACTTTAACGAGTGATTTGAGAAAAATGTTACTGAGAGAAACAGATTTTGCATTATGTGTGTGTTTCCTTTGCAGAACCTGATTGCCCTGTACAATAGCCATATCATATATGTGAACCACATGCATGTGTATTTACAACCCCAGAGCTTAAAGTATACTGTCCCTACAGTATGACTTATTGCACATATACTTACTATATAATGTGTGTTTATTTATATAAGTTGTGTAATAATCTTTTCGTACATGGTGAAGATTTGTCACTTGGATTGCTTTAATCAAAAGCTGAATGGCCAAGAGCTAGGCAGGGTTTTCGGGAGAGAGAGAACTCTGGGAAGAAGAACAGAGATGCAGGGAGTTGCCAGCCAGATAGAGAGGAAGCAGGATGGGCATATAGAGCAAAGGTAATAAATCCATGAGACAACATGTAGATGGATAAAAATTGGTTAATTTAAGTTGTAAGAACTAGTTATCAGCAGAACTTTCATATTAATAAGAAGTCTCCAAGTGGTTATTTGTGAGCTGGTAGGAGGGACCAAAAAAAACCTGCCTACAATTACATATAATGTAAGCACATAATACTTACATACATATATGTATATATAATAATATACATATAATAATATATGTGAACTGACATGACTAGAATTCACCCTCAAAACAAACCAACACAGGGCTGAGGGACAAGACTCCTCCCCGAGAAACTTCACTGTCTTTGAGCTCTGACTTCACCTTGTTTATCTAGGTGGCCATTTAGAAACCTTACCTGTGCTACTCTGAGAAAGAGTTGGAGGAAGTAGGAGGAATTAGTTTGTATTTGTGTGGGATCACTGGGGTGGGTGGCCTTCATTATCAGCAGCCTGAATGCATTTAGAGTCACCCAGGAAACAGAGAGGCTCAAGTGAGGCAGGAAGCCCCTCCCTGAATGTGGAGGCACTAGCCTACGGACTGGGGTCCAGGACCGAATAGAAGGGGAACGGAAAGAGTGAGCAGAGCAACAGTGTGCAGCCCTCTGCCTCCTGACTCGGGCTGCAAGGGCTGGCTGTGCAGCCTCAGGCTGTGAGACCCTTCCTTCCCCAGCTTGCCTTCTCTACAACAAAGAGAAAAGCATCCGATGCCTCGGTTATGAGCAAAGCATTCTATTCTCATATGAATATATAGTGCTCACAATAACCGCATAATCATTCAAGACATTTTAAAAACAAACATGAGATGTTTTCAGTTAAATTTCCCAGAAACATTATGATGGACGTTTGTGACATTTAATTTTAATTGTCAACTTGATATAATTTGGAATTGCCTGGGTAGTCGCACTGAGGAGCTGTTTCGACTGGTCTGGCCTGTGGATACATCTATGAAGGGTTTTCTTGGTTGAGTTCTTTAAAGGGGAAAACCCATCCTGAATGAGAGCATCATCATGGCCTGGGCTGGGCCCTGGACTGTGTCTGAGAGGAGGAGGTGAGCTGGGTGCAAGCATGCATTTCTTCTCTGCGTTTAACTGTGGATGCGAGGTGACCCAGTAGCTCAAACTCCTGCTACCACAATGAGGGGCTGTAACCTAGAACTATGGGATGAACCCTTTCTTCCAATTGTTTCTTTTGTCAGGGAATTTTATCATAGCAACAGAACAGTCAATAGAATTGTATCTTTTTTAATAACTACAAAATCAGATGGGAGGGGTCTCCAGCTAATCACACGGTGACGTACTTTTAAGACTGGAGAATGTGTGTGCTCTCTTCTACGTCCCTTCTTCTGCGTGCTCACTGGACTAATAAGAGTTCCACCATACTCTGTATGTTGTAAGAAACCACTAAATCCTCCCGTTCTCCCGGGGGGAGGGGTCACTATGAAGAAACCCAATGACTTCACAAGGAAACATACAGGTTTCCCAAACACATGTCATAGTGTGACTGAGCGTCATATCCTGCAGAATCCAGGACAGGACCATCCTTCTCTTAGGAAATAGCATACTCAAAGGCCAGGACTAGAACTGGGGTCTTCTAACGCAATGGCTCATATACAGTTGGTAACTGAATGTAACAAAGCCTCTTTAGACATGAGTCTCATTGACATAAAGAAGGCTTTAGGGACACTGCTTTTTTCTGGCTGTGGGTTAACCAACCTTCAGAGCTGTCGGCACACAGGAACGGACAGGAAAAGGATCGTACTTACTTATAAAATCCAGTAGCAGACAGACTCACTGCACTCGTGTAGGCAGCCATGACCTTGAGGAAGACAATGGCCATCAGGAAGGGACAATGGTGGTTTCCAAAGACCCAGCCCACCACTAAGCTCTCGTTAACCCCACATTTCAGATGGCAGAACTAAGGCTTAGAGAAAACAGCTTTTGACCAAGGATCTCATTAGGCATATAATGCGTGTACTGGTGACTGGGGGTGACTTGTTGGTGTCATCCGCTCATGATGGATACTGGACTACGTGGCTGATAGCAGAGGACAAAGCTCAGCACAACAGGTTGAGTGGAAGAAAATTATTGTCAAGGCTGTTGTGGAAATGTTACAATTGCCTGACAAACCTATTCACAAGTGACCAGCATTAAACTAGAGTAGAGCTTATAGTACTTATGCACGTTTAAGTACCTCATGCACGTGGTACTTAATGAAATGAGTGTGGAAGGGGAAGTTAAGATCACGTGAGACACGGAAAGAGAGTAGATGGGACATGAGAGCTTGTTTTCTCTAAATCTGTTGAAATGGGGCTGCACTATCACATGGTTCATGGACAATCCCATTTCGTTACTTTTGCCTCCTTGTCCCCTCCCGTGTGTGTGTGTGTGTGCGTGTGCGTGTGTGTGTGTGTGTGTGTGTGTTGTGCTGCTAGAGCTGAACATAGGGCCTTGCTTGCTCCAGGTAAATGTTCTATCACTGAGCTATTTCCATAGTCCTTGGCTTTTTGAGAAAGTATCTTTCTACATAGCTCAGGATGGCCACTAATTCACAATCCCCCTCCCTCCACTGAGGATTTATAGACGTGCAACACTTCTGAGAATTCTTAACATGCAGACATCTAGTCTAGAATTCAGACAGCTAGGCTCATTCTTAATGGAAGTTTCTGTTTGATCACACCTGGCGTCTAATGGGACATCTTCTAGCTCTCTCACAGATGACATGACCGTGGCCCCTAGACACAAAAATTGGGTTAGGGGAGTGGCTGCCAAAGAGACCCTTGGAGACATGGAGTTTTGAGAAGACACACCTCTTTTGGGCCTGCTAGACATATGTGTGGCTCCATGGCTGAATGAGCCAAGACATCACGAGGAGGTGCTTAAGGCAGACAGTCCACCCTTCCAGGCTTGGAGGGCTGACCACCTAATCCAAACAAACATCAAGATCTTGGGTCAAAAACTTTCCTCAAGTCCCTCCCCTCAAGGGGCTCATGAAGCATGAGCTCGTCCCTGCCCTGTGACTCAGGCATAGCTTCCTCTACTTGTGTGTGACTGGGTCGTCATCTACATGTGTTGGGTAGGGACAGAGGCCCTACTGTTGTTGATATACTTCTTTGCAAAAAGCAGCTTGAACCAGCTCAGACTTACCCAGTCCTCCCAGGAGCCTTCGGGTTTCTTTTTCTTGAAAGGTTCCAGCCTTTTCAGTATGACCTGGCAAGCTTCCTGGAGGAGCCCCAACACACACCAGGCAAGTCAGTGTTCTGCCCTCTGTAGCCCAGGTGACAGCTTAAGCCACTTGTAAAACCCAATGCCCTGCAGCACTACCTCCAAGCAACCCTCTGACCCTTTGTCTAGAGAGTTCTCCTGACACTATGCCTAAGCTACAGAGAGGGAGCTGCTGAGGGAATTCCAGGGAGGCACCTTCTCCCATTATGCTCCTTGTTTGAGTATATCTCTCATGTGATAAAGAGGCAAGTAGCTGGAACTCAGCTGACCCCTATCGGTTTCAGCCCATTATCTTGTGACCAGTTCTAATCCTGGGTAGTGTGATTTCCCCGAAGCCCCTGCTTGCCTTCCAATCCCCCTCTCACTCCGTAGCCTGTTCTCCTGGCTTTGGTAGAAACAGTGATGCCGGAGTTTCTCTATTGGCTGGGTATATGGAGGGATGGCATCTTCACAGGCAGCAGAGCGAAGTCATGACCATAGTCAAAGAGCTTACATGGATCTATTTTCTCTTGAGACCCCAAACCCAGAGCCCATCCTCAACCCTGCAGGCTCCCCTAGGTGCGTCACTTACATAAACAGCCTGGCCGTTGATGTCAGCGCTGGCAGAGGCAGCCGTGGGAGAAGTGTTGGGGACAGTGTTGGTGCTTGTCTCGCTGATGTAAATCTTGGAGGTCGGGATTTTCAGAGCTCTGCTGGCCACCTGTGGCAAAGGAGACATGACTCTCTGAGAAGGAGGTTATCACAGAGCTAGGCTGCCTTCTTCCCAGGGCAAAGTTCAGCTTTACTGCCTGAGGCAAGAAACAGTCTCCTACACTCTACTCTCTTTGTTCTGGAATGTTGTCTCACCCGCCTGAGTTTGAAGGAGTACTTTTTAGTGGGGTCTGGTTGGCTTAGACATCCAGAAACCCATTGTGAGCAAATACTGGATTTTTTTTTTAACCCGGATAAACTTCAAGAGCCAAGCAGATATTCTGACTACAATCCAGCACCATTAGCCCAGACCTGAGAGGTCTTGCAGAATGAGGGAAATGAGCTGTTCTCATACATACAATGAGCTCAGAGCCCAGCAGGGCAGTGATGGACCTGTCCTCAGAGATTGCATAGTCAAACATTTAGCACTGATAAGGAAAGAGACCAAGAAGGGGAAGATTTGCCCAAGGCCATGTGTAAATGTGCTCTCAGGCCTGTTGCTCCTCCCAGAACATCATACTCAACTTCCCCCAGCATCTTCCAGATCCCAGACATCCCGGACACGGTCCCCAGGCTTCTCACCTGAACCATCTTGGTGTGAAGACCTTGGCCCATCTCTGTACCCCCATGTGTCAGCAGCACCGAACCATCAGTATACACATGGATCAGGGCACCTCCCTAAGGAAGGAGAAGGAGGCCAGACACAACATTTGGTAAATTCTGCTGCAGTTCAAGCTTTGAAACTGAAGGTGCAGAGCCCAGGGAGGAGAGAACCATCAGCCAGGTTTTAGATAAAAACCCAGGCAAAACCACACAGCATAAACCTGATTGTTTAATTAAGAAGTCCTTCAGGAGTGTGCAAATTGCTTCCCCCCTTCCCATCCTGAGAAGAAAGTAGGTCATTTCTCTCCGTACCAGTGCTATACCTGAAGAAACAGAATGGAGAAACCGAGTATCTGTGTATAGTCTTGCAGTCATAAAGGCCAGAACTAGAAGTTTCCCCCATCCCTGTCTCACTGCTCCTTCACACACTACACCAATGGGTATGCAAATTTCACTTTATTTCAGCAGCAGAAAGAGCCCTGGTCAGGTCTGCTACTGTTAATGGGGGATTCCTCTTGTCACACCAGAGGATGTGGCCAAGTTATTTAAGTAGTTACCTGGTTCAGAAAAGGAACTGTGAAGCTTATTCCAAACTTGGTTGGGATTATACACAGTCCTCTCTTTTTCCAACAATTCTCCCTGGAGAGAAAAGAACATTCCAGATCTCATTCTGTGGACCTGTCTGGCCTAGATCTCACAGAGATCCGCCTGCCTCTGCCTCCCATGTGCTGGGATTATTTCAGTTAACATTTTTGTATTAAATCAGAACAGGACATCCTTGGAGCCATAAACATAGTCACTGTCATAATGCGAGGTAGAAATCTAGGTTCTGGGTCTTCCAGTGCAGGTGGCACAAACTTCAAAGTACTATAGACTATCCTCCCTAAGTGACTTTGCATCCAGACAGCGTACTCTAATGACCTTCGACTGTCCTTGTCCCAAGGAGGACAATAATGATGCTTTCTCAATATATGTGTTCAAATAAGTAATTCTGTGAAGAAGATAGAGCCAATATAATTATCCCTACTTTAGAGATGAATTAACTGAGGCCCACTTCAGAGACATAGGATGACTGCCAACATCAAATGTATTTGCTAATTGCAAAGGTATCTGTGTTGGTCTCCAACCATTGCTTTCAATAATGTGGTCCTCTCAGAAAGTGCACAACTCGATACAGATGAACCTCGATTGATGGACTCTGATGCTGAGTGAAGGCTGATGGTCCCTTGTTGCTGGGCTAAAGATCTTCATCTGATATCAAGGAGATAGTTATCAATGCGCTAATAGGTTCAGTAGCCTCAGAAATTGTCCAATAAACCATCAGCTTGTTATGTGGGGATCGGTAGAAAGGCTAGACCATAGCCAAGCAAGAGAGAATCAGAACAGTAGACGCCCCACCCTGCACTTACTTGTTGAACTTCTCCACTTCCTTCTTGCGAGCATAATACTGAGAGCTTGCTATGCATTCATCCCAGCACCTGGGCAAGGTGAACATCTCCAGCTTCTGGTTGAAGTGAGTCAGGTCTCCTTCTTTGTACATGTTCTTCCTCCGTACCTTCCCAAGAAGAGAGACACTTAGGTCTTATAGCTTCTGGGTGCCTCCTCAGTCACTGTTTATACTCCCTGCCCCAGGAGATGTCCTAGATAAGAGTCACACACACACACACACACACACACACACACACACACACACACACACACACACCAACACCACCACCACTACAACCCCGCTGCCAAGAAGAAGCTTAGGCAGTTAGGCCATCTCACCTCCTCTGCGGGCAGTCCACAGGTCACAGCAACCTCGCTCATCCAGTGTTCTGCGATTAGCATCCCCTGAGGACCCCCGAAGCCTCGGAAGGCTGTGTTGGAGGGCAGATTGGTCTTACATATCCTCCCAGTGCCCCGGATGTTGGGTATGTTATAGGTGTTGTCCATGTGGAAGAGAGCTCGCTCCATTATCTGAGGCAGAAGAAACCAAAGAGCAGAGGACATGGAAATCCACTGACTTCTTTCATGTGTCAGCACAGGAAATGAACTCACAACTGTGTTCCCTAGGCCAGCTGTGAACATCTCTGTTTCAGGCCGTGTTATTTCTCCTCTAGGATAACTTATCCTCCTATGCAGGTCTCCAACTGGTCTCCGTCATGGGAATCCTTCCCAGGACCTCCAGTTGGAACTGTTTGCTCCTTTCAAAAGCAAAAAGGTGACATTTTTTGGTCCACTGCAGGTTTGTTTTCTTTTAAAGATTTGAGTGTGTGTGAGCCTATGTGTGCCCATGTGAAGACATGTGTGCATGCATGCATGTGCATGTAGAGGCCAGAAGAGGCTGCCAAAACCCCTAAAACTAGAGTTATAGGTGGTTAGAAGCCATCTAACACAGGTCTAGGAACTGAACACTGGTACTCGGGAAGAACAAGTACTCTTATGGTGCAGGAGAATTATCTGTATTCTGTCAATCATATTTTAATAAAACGCTGATTGGCCAGGCAGGCAGTATAGGCAGGAAAGCCAGACAGGAAGTAGAGGTGGAGCAAAGAGACTGGGAGTATTCTAGTAAGCTCCCTCAGCCAGTTCTGCCCAGACCACCAGAGAGGAAAGATGTAAGCTGCCCTGCTGGAAAAGGTACTAAGTCATGTGCTAACGTAGATAAGGATAATGGGGTAACATAAGTTATAAGAGCTAATAAGTAGCCTGACCTAATGGGCCAATCAGTTTATAACCTAATGTAGACTATGTGTGATTTCTTTGGGACTTGCCGGCTGTGGTGTACTGGCGGGAACAGATACCCCAACAAGCCGGCCCATCATGTTACACTCTTAACCCCTGAACTATCTCTCTAGTCCTATAAATTTGCTTTATTTCCATTAAAATTGCACTATAAAGAGTCAACCCCTATGTAAGTCATGTTCTGTGAAACAGCAGTCTCTTCCATGTTCCTTCTTCCACTCTCCTGAATCAGCCAGCCACCTATAATTTACAAAGCTGCTGCTTCTACTGGTTGGTTGGTTGGTCGGTCGGTCGGTCTAGTGTTTGTACATGTCTGTGTGTACACACATTCGTGCATGTGTGTATCAGCTTGTGGAGGCCAGGGGTCAAAGCTGACATATTTCTCAATCATGCTTCACCTTATATTCTGAGACAGGGTTTCCCACTGAACCAGGAGCTCATGGATTTGCCTAGAATGGGTGATCAGGAAGTCCCAGGGACCCACCAGTCTCTGCCCATTCCCTGTCCCCAAACACTAGAATTGCAGGCAGGTGCTGTTGTATCTGGCTTTTATGGAGGTGCTGGGGTCAAACTCAAACCCTCATGTCTGTGCACTATGTCCCCAGCCCCCTTTCTCACATATTTAGGTCAACTTTTTCATATTCATATCATATTTCAGGGTCCAGTTTCAGACTGTCTCTTTCTTTCTTTTTTTGTTTTTTGTTTTTTTTTGGCGGGGGCGGGGTTCAAGATCAGCTTTCTCTGTGTAGTCCTGACTGTCCTGGAACTTGCTCTGTAGACCAGGTTGGCCTTAAACTCACAGAGATTCACCTGTCTCTGCCTCCCAAGTGCTGGGATTAAGGGGTGAGCTGCACCACCAGCCAGCCTAGACTTTCATCGTGCCTTCCCAACTTGGAAAGGGGAAGTTTTGTCCCTGCCTTGTCCCCTTCCCTCCCCAGACGTACTAGCTTCCTATCTCTCAATGTAGTTGTATTTTGGTCAAATCAAAATACTCAGTTTGCTATTATGAATATGTACACATTACAGCTCAATCGGGAAGTTACTGTGTGATCTACTCTCTCTCTCTCTGTCTCTCTGTCTGTCTCTCTCTCTCTCTCACATACACACACACACACACACACACACACACACACACACGTTTTCAGCTCAAAGTTAATTATTAACTTTAGTTTTCATTGGTTTTATTTTCTATGTATATATTACTAACCCTTGTAAAGTTTCTCTTAATCTGTTCAGTTACATCAGATTTTTTTTTTATTTATTTAATAGAAAAACAAGAAACTATTTCTGGAGCTGACTGACCTACTCTAGTTTAGCCCAGCTACCTGCTAAAGCTGTTGTTCAGCTGCTGCCTCTAGAGTCACCTTCACACCCTCCCTGATTCCCCTTGTCTCTACATTTTTTTATTCCTGGAACTCAAGTCTTTCTCTTTTAGTTCACTCACTCTTTTCTTGGGGTACATTTGTTAGCATTGTCTCAAGAGTGGGGGATATGTCTAAGGCTCAGAGTCAGAGGAACAGGATGTTTGCTATGGGACTGCATCTCCTAGATATTTCTAAGATGCTACACCCGTGAAGTCTCTCCAGCATGGCTGCCTAAACAAGACCTAACCAACAACAACACTTATAGACACGCTAAGGTGGAAGATGGAAATCTCATGGAGCCTCAACCCTAAACCAAGCACTACAGGCAGCCAGGGGGTGCTGAGAGAAGAAGAAACAGTCTTCCCCAGGGAAGGGCCCCAGTTGGCTATGTAACATAATACAGACTAAGATGTACTGATGTATTTAGGAATGTGTGTGTGTGTGTGTGTGTGTGTGTGTGTGTGTGTGTGTGTGTGTATACGTGTGAATGTGAAACAATAATTTTTAAAAAAGAGGCCATGGCCATGAGTTTGAGAGAGAGCAAGAGGGGGGGTTAAGGGGAAGAAAAGGAAATGATATAACTATATTTTAATTTTTAAGAAAAGAACGACTATACACATTTACTCTCCTCCCACTCTTAACTGGCTCTAAATAGGAGTCTTCATTGTAAATTTACTCAATTCCCACTGTATGTCGATATACACTATATATCCTAATTCCCCAATACTGAGGAACAACAGAACACCTTCTCAGCTCTGGAAAGAACTGTTTTTACTTTCCTAAAAAACTCTATAACTCAGTATCCAGTTTTCTATATTTCATAGTGAGCCCATTTTCCTCTATCACACTCGCGAAAGATTTTTTTTTTAAATCTTAAAACCTAGTTTGGGTCAATATTTTTAAATAGTTTCTTGATAGCCTCTTCCACTGTCTGTTCCCCTTCTTTGTTTTCTGAAACGTCCATGATTTACACCTCCCGGACTGGTTCTCTGAGTTTTCTCATGTTTTCATTCTTACCCCACAGTGTTCTCTCTTCAGGGGACAGCCGTCAGGTTTCCTTCAACCTCTCTTACAGTTTTAATTCACCAGAGCTCATTTTTACTCTTGGACCAGCCTAGTGCTGCAGCGTGCTGCTCCCCCTCCCTGGTGCAAAGTCCCGTCTTCCTGAGGCGACAAATGCCGCCGTTCATTGCTTTTGCTGGTTTGTTTCATTTTGGTTGGAGTTTCGTTCCCCAAGTGTAGTTTCATTTTTCCATAAATAAATTGCTTTTTGTGTCCCTCTTCTCAAGTCCATTTTGCTTCATTTTACAATCCTATTAACACCTTTCTTTACTTCCTCCCTCCCTCCCTCCCTCCCTCCCTCCCTCCCTCCCTCCCTCCTTCCCTCCCTCCTTCCCTCCTTCCTTCTTTCCTTCCCTCCTTCCTTCCTTCCCTCCATCTTCTCTTTCTGTTTCTCCCACCTACGGTTTCTTTGAGGAAGAAACAATGCCACAGTCTCTTTATGCCACCACCTGGAGCTCGGTGCTCAGAGCACCTTTATGGGACTGAATCTTTGGGGATAACTGCTGCTGGCTTGTCGGCCTGATTTACCCCAAAACACCCAAACCTGTCACCCATGGCAAGAACATTAGAAATCCTTTCTGTTTGGAACACTTGTAATAGTAGGTAGGGAGTGTAACGTTTTCTAACTGAACTAATCAACTCCTAGCATAGGGGAAGATCCCAAAGGGCATAATGGGAAACCTGCTTTTTCTGGATTGTTACTTTAAAAAATAGGAATCTACACAGGTATAGATAGGCATATATAGTCTGGTCATAAAATTGGGATAACTTTTAGAAAGTACTACCAGCAAGGTACATTTGTTAATTCTCACAGATGATTTTATTTCACCCACTACCCCTACTTATTTGCTTCTTTTTTTTTTTCTTTTTTAAACTACAATGATTGTTTTACTTGGGGGGGGCGGTGTCACCACCTGCATGACTAGGTCAAAGGACAACTTGTGAGAGGCAGCTCTCTCCACCGTGTGGGTTCCAAGATTAGACTCAGATCGCCAGGCTTGGTGCCACACACCTTTGCCCACTGAGCACCACCTGGCAGGCTCTACTGTTTATTATATTTTAATAACCAAGTACTCCAAGCTCATCTGCCACTGTGGCAGTACTAAGGCATGCCCATTTCTGCTGGTCTTGTCCTTGCCATTTATACGACTCAAGGAGCCTCAACAAAAGCTTAACACAGAAATACCTAAAAGCCATGTTCGACATTACTCAAGGGCCTATCCTGGGAGACAGAAAGCCAACATTAATGTACAATATCTACAGGCATCACTAAGATACTACATAGACACGTAGGTAGGATAAGGGAAAATATATGCATGTTCCAAGTAAACAACCATGCCAGGGCATGTCCTTGATCTCCCAGTCACCCCTTGGGGGCATACTGATCCTACTTACGCCCCGAGAGAGATCCTCAGTGTTCCCACCATTGCTGAAGTGAGCCACCTCCAGAGCCACCACTCTCCCCGTCTTCATGAAGCCAACCTGAGGAAGAGAAAAGCCTCCTCAATAGAACCCCCGTCTCTCTGTCTCTGGTCCCTGGTCCATCCCACCTGCTTACACTACCCACGGGAACAGAAAAGGCCAAGAACCTTGTATTTAGCCAGGAAGGGATGCCTGCCGCCAGTTATCAGCATGTCCTCATCACGGTCCAGCATGCAGCGTACAGGGCGGCCTGTCCTGGGGCAGGGAGAGACCAAGAAGGTTAGAAACCTGTGAGCCTCCAGAAGCCCATGGCCGTGAGTCTCATGGATGCTCAACAGGAGGAAGGAGTTCATTTTCATCTGTGCATCGAGCTTTGCAGTGAAGACACTGTGCTAGATAACACAAGAAGTGCCAGGCTGAGTCCTCGCCTCACTCCTAGGGAGATTACAGCCAACTAAGGAAAATAAGACGTGGATACACAGGTTCATGTGCAAAGAAACGAGCCAGGTTGACCTTGCCCTTATGTCCGATGGCCCAAAACACAGAAAGCTGAGAATTCAAAGCATCGACAATTACTTTTGACGGGGGGAGAATCTAAAAGGCCTTCCTGACCCAGCTGCCCTTATTCTATTTCCCAGAGAATCTAATTGCGGTACAAGAAGAAAGCCTAAAAACTCACTTGTATGCGGCCAAGGCCACTGCCGTGGATAGCACAGTGCTCCGGGTCTCCTTCCCTCCAAAGCCTCCTCCCATTCTCTTTACTCGAACGACAATCCGGTTATCTGGAACGCCCAACATTTTTGCAACAAAGCTCTACGCAGAGGGAAAAAAGCATATATCCTTGCATTAACGCATCCTCTGGCCTTTTTCCAGGCCTGACCTTCACCTGTCCAACATGTCTGGGCCTAAGCACTGCTATACATCCTAGTATTCCTGGCAGAAAAATCCTCCTCACCTCCCAGTGCTGTCGGGTGCCAGGGTCCAGCACTCACTGGTCACCGCAGATTGAGTCAGGCAACTCAACTCTCGTACTTGCATTTAACCACACGGACAAGACAGCAGCATACTTTCAGAGCAAATCCTCATCTCATCTGGCAAGGGCTTTTAGATCAGAGAAGTAGGAGCAGATACCAAAAGCCTTGGCAACTTCTGTCATGCTACAGGTCACCAAGAAAAATCCCAGCTGTGGCTGCTAAGTTAGCGGTCCCTATAACTACCACTTAACCCCACACTTGATTTTAAAAGATGAGAAATGTGGGCAGGATATGCCCTGGCCAAAGCCACATAGCAACAAAATGATAAAAAAAAAATGAAAACTGAATAGGCTCTACTAAAAGTATTAAAATGCATCTAATTGATGCAATAACATTCACAAGCTCCATCTTACTCGTGAGAAAACGGAAGCAGAAAAGTTAAGTGATGAGTTCAATGCCACCTTGTTGGTGACAGGGTCTGTCCCCATGACTAGTACTCGCGTCCCTTTTAGCACCCGTCTCTACTTCCTCCCACTCCCCACCCTGTCCACTGGTCTGCTAGGGATCTCCTGTCACTGCCACGACTGCTCTGAGCTGACCTGGGTCTTCATGGTGTTCTGCGTGCCCACAAAGAGCTCCATCTCGCCTGCCTCGCCTTTGGGGACAGCAATGGTGCAGTTGGTCTCCAGGTAGAAGTGCTCCTGGCCACCGATATACAATTCTCCTGGAAAAGCAATGAGAGACCCCAGATGAGCCCTGTGCTGTAGAGGGGAATGCCTGCTGTGACTGCGCATCTCGGTTGTCACTTGACACATCAGTTGAAGAACTCTCTCCATCAAGTTGTCTTGTGCACACATCTGTGGGGCATTTCCTTCATTGGTAATTGAGAGAGGAGGTCGTCCCCAACTGTGGACAGTGCCGTTCCTGAGAAGGCGGCCCTGGGTTAGATAAAGAAGGTCACTGATCAAGTCAAAGAAAGCATGCCAGTTAGCAGCATCCCTACGTAGGGTGCTTCCGTTCCTGCCTCTAGGCTCTCGTTGGCTTCCCTCGATAATGGACCTGTAATCCGAATAAACCCTTTCCTCCGGAGGTGTTTCTAACCAGTGTTTTATCACAATAATCAGAACATTTGCCCAAGGAAATATTCCACCGAGGAACCACCTGCTGGCAGGTGACCTCTGGGTTTCCCAATGGAATGCGGATGCGAAAGTATCTTAAAGTCCTAGCGCTCTGGGAGTTACATCTGTTCCTCTAATCCTCCTCCCATCAAAGAAGCCAGAAGAGCATTAACTATATCAGGCTCAGTCTTCTCGCCGCAGCCACAGGGCATCTGGGATTTCTAAAATGATCGTTGTAAAGTTTTGGAAAAGGCAAGAAAAAATTGGCAGATGTGACTGAAAACATGACTCTTTCAGAACAGAAGCAAGCACTCTGTTGGAGACCTAGTGAGCCTGCTGGTGATTTAGCAATGCCCAAGGGTCAAAGTAGAAAGGTATTCTAAGGGGGCTCATGGGTAACCTTGCCTTGGGCTGGGATCTGGGATCTACTTGACAGAGTCAGAGTTCAGGAAAGAGGGGGAAGGGCAGAAACTCACTGAAGATGGATAAGGAGCATTTTCAGGCATCTGGGGGAGAGTGTGGAATTTGTCCCAAAGCTAGACACATGTGTGGCCATTGTCCTTTCTACACAAGCTTCCAAAGACATAATGTAGGATCACTTAGGTACATCCAGCTTTACGATGAGAGAGTAGGGATAAAAGTGAGGGAGGCTCCATCCCTGCTAACTGCCTACAACTTCATTCCCAACATCAGAGGGCATCTTCTGTGAGAAAATGCTACCAATCACTTCCCTTCTCCAGGGCTCCGTGTGTATCTCTTGGATTTAACTGACAAACTGAGGTCCCCATCCCTTCTGTCACATGGTGCCACCATACCTGAGACCACGTTGTCAGCTTCAGAAAAGCCTTTCTTGAGATCACCTTTCTCAATTTTTATCTCGGAGCCATAGAAGGAGTTGTTCTTTACAGCATCCTGAAGGTCAGAAATGAAACTTCAGTAACAAGGCTTGGGCGGGGTGGGGGTGATGGGAAGGTGATTCTGACCAGGAAGAGAGGGGCTTTCTGAAATGCTGCCTCTCTCTCCTCACGAAGGTGCAGTTATTCATACTCTTAAAGCGTGTTCTACTGGAGCTTAGGGAATTGTGTTCGGTCTGTCACCTCAGTGGCAGACAATCAGCAGAGTTTTCTGGAGAAGGAAAAGAGAACCAACGGCAGCTGAAATGTGGGGCAAGGGGAGCTCAGTTTGGCCTTTAGTGGACTGAACCCCAGGATGGTGAAAGGTGAGGTTTCTCTGGAGCATAAACTCTAGGACTGGAAGGAATTCTAAAAACCCATTTACAAGAAGGCTCTTAACTTCTGATAGGGTTACATCACAATAAATCTATCGTATTGAAAATACCATATGCTAATGATTCAGTGTACCTAACACACCAAGTGAACAACATCGCTTTAACTAGCGGACCTTAAGCAAAGTCTGAAAACCTCTATTAGCTCACAGCTGGGGAAAAGTCATCTATCACACACCTGGTTTTCACGTGCAGTGTGGGCTATCGTATGTGATTTGAATACTGTACTGAAAGTGAGAATCTGTGCATCCGCGGGCTATGCTTGTACACCGTTGGAAATCTGAAGAACTGATGTAATTTAAATGTAACCAAGGGAAGCTGGGTGCCAGCTGTAGCCAAACACCCATGTGCTGCTCAGATTGAATGTTCCGGCTCTGCCGGGTCCTCCAAAGGAAGGCTAAGAAGGGTAAGAGCTGACTCCTCTACAGAAGCAGCCCGTTCTCCGTTACCTCGATTGTGATAATGGCTGGTAGGTCTTCATAGGTTATTTTCACCCCGTTAGCAGCTCTTTGGGCGTGTTCTGGGGTGTCAGCGACCACAGCACCAATGATGTGCCCGACACAAGTAACCTAGGATCAGAGACAAGTTCATCAGGAAGCAAATCTTTATGGATACTCTAACAAGGCAAAGGGGGTCCCCACCCTTCAGTCAGAGCATATTTTAGGGATGCTCTCGAGCCTTACTGAGGGCATGAACCTCCTCACAAGATCACTGGTACCACCACAGAAAAGATTTGAACTCAATGCCCAATTCTTATATTTTCACTCTGGTAGCTTATTGAGAAACTGTGTGGGAGAGAATGTGAGCAACAGCTTTCCTTGTCTGCCATGAGCCGAATGGGAGGCACGGCCCCAGCGGCTGTCTGTCAATGCACAGATGGCTCAGTGATTACGAGCACGTGTTGCTCTTGCAGAGGACCTTTGCTCTATTCCCAGCACCCACATGGGCTCACATCCATCCATGAATCCAGTTCCAGGGGATCTTCTGACCTCTCCAGGCACCAGGTATGCATGTGGTACACAGACATATGAAGGCAAAACCCTCAGACACATAAAATAAAAATAAGTAAATTAAAAAAAATTAGAGATAAAGACAGATTTAGGAGACAATGGGATGATGGTCAGATCACAGCTAACTAAATATTGATCTTGTCTCTCAGCTTCGGTGTCTTCCCACCAGACCCCCCTTTTTTTTAATGGCAAATCTCCTCAAAGTCCACCCTGTGTCTTATAATTTCATCTAGATCAGCAGTTCTCACTGTAGGGGGGTTTCTACCCCTTTGGAGGTCATGTATCTAGTATTCTGCAATCAGATATCTACCTGCTTTGTGATCCACAACAACAGCAGTGAAATAATTTTTGTGGTTGGGGGGGGTCACCATGACATGGGAACTGTATTTACAGGTCACAGCTTGAGGAAGGCTGAGAATCACTGCTCTGGATAGATGATGCTCCTAAGCTGCAGGTCACAAACGCTGCTTTAGACATGGTGACACTGGTTTTTCAATTCATAGTGATGATTGCTTCCCTTTAAGGACCCAGTCCCTTAAAACTATGTGTTATATGTGTTGCACATGTGAATGTATGTGCACATGCTTGTAAAGGTCAGAGGTCAGCATCAGATATATTCCTCAGTTGCTCCACACCATATTTTTGAGACAGGATGTGTCACTGAATTTGAACCTTGGAGATTGGTTAAACAAACTGGCCAGTGAACTTTAGGGATCTGCCTGTCAAGATTTTATATATACATAAATATATATATATATGTATATATATTATATATAAATATATATAAAATGTGCAATGTGGGATTCCCCTCTGTATGCTGTGAATACCACTGGTTAATAAAAAAAAAAAACTGGCATGGCCTGCTATGGTAGAATAGACTTAGGCGGGGAAAACTAAACTGAATGCTGTGAGAAAGAAGGATGGAGTCAGAGAGAAGCCATGGAGCTGCCACCAGAGACAGACATGCTAGAACCTTGCCAGTAGGCCACAAGCCTCGTGATAAAATATAAAATAATAAAAATGGGTCAAATTAAGATATAAAAGCTAGCCAATAAAAAGTTAGAGCTAATAGGCCTAGCAGTGATTTAATTAATACAGTGTCTGTGTGGTTATTTTGGGAGTCTGGGCAGCTGGGAAATGAACAGGCAGCCTCCTTACAACTAATGTGTGTGTGTGGCATGGATATTTTACATGAATGCTGAGAATATAAGCTTGGATCTTCATGTTTGCACATGCCCATAAAAGATTGAGCCACCTCCTAAAGAACTCTTAATGGATCCCCTTTGGGGATAACTTTGATCAAATATGCATCAGAAAATAAATGAAAACACAGTTATATAGCCTATCTTATTCAGGTGCAAGGTTTTCTAACAACAAGCAACACTTGAAGCTCAAGCCTCTGGAGGTTCTCTCCGAAGGACCAGTAAGTATGGACCTAACTGGTTCTGCAGTGTTGACCTGCTTGTACCTAGTTGACTCTAACTAAAATGCTTGCAACACTCCTGAGACTCTAGACACTGATAAAATAATTTGTTCTTCTACCAAACGCTTTATCAATTTTCCTCAATAAAACCTGTCTTCACTGGTTTTCATTCTTTGCTTCACCTTCACTTAATTTTTCATTTTATAAAAGGTGATTAGCCTTCAGCAACACCTACTTGAATCAATTTGCAACCTTTAATCAGTACTAGAATTATAAAATGTCCATCTGAGAACTGCCCTACGAGTGAAGCATAAGGAGTTTTGTAGCAACTGTCTTCAGGGCCTGGAGATGCTGTTACTGCAGATTTCCATACAGTTGAAATCAGTAAATGAACTCCAATAGAAGTGGATTGTCTACACCTAGTGGTGGGATTATGATCTCATTCCTAGTTAGCTTATTTAATGTATTCTTATTGTCTTTAGTAAAGGAGCTTAGCACTATACATTACAATCTTGGTTGCTAACTCTTATATAAGTACCAGCCTTGTTCTCCTGCCATTTTGGCACGAAGTCTCCTATTATGCCAGAACAACAATCATCAATTAAATAACCAAATAGCATATTCTGTCCCTTCGTGAATTACCCTAAATACTGACCAATTACATGATGGCCACAATATATGCATGATTAGGAATTTGGAGCCATGAGCACAAATTAAATCCATGACATTTATTCTAGTTATTTCTGATGACAAGTCTAAATATACCTTATCCTTTGCAAAGACAGTCTCGTCATTGCAAAGGCCGGTTACATTACTGTGAGGAATATCTTCTTCGGTGAGGAAGCAAACAAACCCTGGCACCTTCTTGGCTTCTGAAGTGTCTATGGACCTGGAGAATGAGCAGAGTGAGAGGCCAGGTCGGCAAACTTTGGCAGGAGACACATCATCTGGCTTGGATAGCTAATTCCATCCAATTATCTTTCTCTACCTCGTTCTTCCCATCTCTGCCTTCTTCTATCCTGTCCTGAATGCCTTCCACTGTGCCAAATGCTGCTGGGGATACAGGATGGATAAACGACCACTTATCAGATGTCAGTCCAGATAAAGTGGACTCCAAATACAGTGAGTCTTATCCAAGAGAGCAGAAGTAACTCTGGAGAGCTCTGGTTAAAATATATCTAAAGCATTTTGGGGTTTTTGCTATGCCATGGATACAGTGACCCTGGACATCTGCTCACAGATCAATTTCTCTTTATACATTAATAGTGCTGTGCCTGTAGCAGGGCATCTTAAACACAATTAGGCAATGTTGGCCTAGAAAGAGGATGCTGGAGTTGATCAAGTCTAACAGACTACAGAGCAGAGGCAGCTCTGGGAAAGTTATAGAAGTATCTTGAAGGAATCATCTTCAAAACAGTTAATCCTCATTTAAAAGAAAAACAAAAACAAAAAAATAATTACCAGTACCCCATATAATGGTTAAGCTTGGGAAAGTCAAGTAGCTTGTCCAAAGTCACCCAGCCAGAAAGCAGCATATCTGGGTTTAGAGCCAAGGGTAGCCATGGGGATACTAGGCAAGAAAGCTTCACCCTTTTGACCCACCCATTCACACATTGATGGGATGGAGGTTGCTGGAGTATAGGCAATGAGTCATGACACTGGTAACATGGGCTCAAGGAAAGGACCAAGGAAAAGGACTCACCCTTAGCCCTAGCTGTCAATCAACTGATACAAACACTTCCTCCAAGGCCTAGGAAAGTTGATAACCCTGGTAGATACTTTGTATCTAGCTCACCATGCTTGGAGTCTGTCTCTAGGTTAGGAACCCCAGGAAGGAAAGACTGATGGAGAGGCCTGAGTCTGCCCCAAGGCAGGGAGAGAGAGAGAGAAAGAGAGAGAGAGAAAGAGAGAGAGAGAGAGAGAGAGAGAGAGAGAGAGATTCCCAGCTGTTCCGTTCAGCCACAGGTACTGTGTCCAGTGCTACTAGAGTCCAAAGCTCAAAGCTAGCTGCTGTAAACATGCAGAGGTGTCAGGCCCAGTTCCTAATGCTCCTTGGCCTCAAACACAGTCCCTGCTACCTACCAATCACATCACCTGGATCAGGCAGCTCCTTCTGCCTATGCCTTAGCTCCTCAGCTGCACTGCCTACAGGGTTGTTGTAAAGAATAAATGAGCCAATATATATGAAATGTGTGAAACTAGGTGGCAAACACCAAGCGCTATGTTAAGTGTTAAGCATTATGCTCGCCACTACTGTACTGTGGTGTAGTGGTAATTCTTGCTGTTCGTCTCTTAGCCTCTAACAGGTATGGATGACTGTTTTATCTGCTAGGTGCGATGTGGACACATTTGGGGACCCTCACAAACACCCTGATACATAACTTCAGAGCAAGTAGAGGTCTCATCAGCTATGCCTGCCCTGTAGCTTTGTGAGGGTTCAATCCCAGCTTTGGGAGGCTAAGGCCAGACTCTTTTCTGTAGTGCTAGCTAGCAATTTTTTTTTGATATTCCACATATATTCAGTCCAGTCTCTGAATGTAAGTCCTACCTGATCCTGTTAGGAGCTTGTCACCTACACTCACAGCTTTTCAGACCAAGAGTGGCCTCCCTGCTCAATGCCCATACTGTCCTCCTACCCTCTTACCCTCCCAATGGGAGAACTTCAGGTACCACGTGTGGAGCCCAAGCCTTCCTGCTGCTCTCTGATGGGTTTGAGAGGACTTCCTGCAAGCTTTGTTTTTCTATCCCATTCCTTCTGAATACCTTGCTTAGCCTAGTAGGGAGGGCATTGGACCTTCCCCAAAGCAATGTGCTTTATCCTCTCTGAGGAGTGGATGGGAGGTGGGGTAAATGAAGGGGATGGGAGGAGGGGTAAATGAAGGGGATGGGAGGAGGGGAAAGGGTGGGAACTGGGATTGGTATGTAAAATAAAAAAGAGAGTTTTTTTTCTTTAAAAAATTATTATATATAAAGAAGACTTTCTGCCTTGGCCTATGATGGAGAACCCTCAAGCGGCCTTCCTCTTCACTGCCAGCAGAGCAGAGCGTGCTTCTCGCTGACTCCCTGGGACACAATACTCACGTGATCTTAGCGTGGGCCTTGGTGCTGGTGACCAGCTTGAGAGACAGCTCATTCTCATGGCGGGGAATGTCATCACAGTACACAGCCTGTCCCGATGCCTGCATCTCTGCAGCCAGGTGAGGCAGGGGCCGGCCCACCATATCCTCCTCAGACTGATCCTTGGGCACCTCCTGAAACAGTATGTGCACCAGTCAGACTGAGCTTCTGAGGACAGACACTGATCCTCTATAGGCCCAGGGTACGTTGAGAACTAGGGAAAGCCAGAGGGCAATTAAGAAGTCACTGACAAGGTATTCATAGTATAAATATATCAAGAAACAGAAGAACCTAAATATACATGAGCTACAATACATGAGCTATACACATGGGTTATACTGTATTCATACAGTGGAAGAGTATGCACCCTTTAAAACATAATTTTGAAGAATTTAAAGCAGAAGAAATAATGCTTATATTAAATATAAAACATTCTATATGTGCATGTTTATTAATTTTATATAAGTAGCACGTGATACTAACATGCATGTGTATCCACATAAGCAAAAGAAAAACAAAAATACAATGACTTTCTCTTGGAGACGAGATTTTGAGAGACTTTTATTTCCCTGTTCACACTTCATTATAGTTCCCAAAGTCTTTTATTAATTTTAGTATCAATTTCTATCCTATGTATTTTTCAGAGTAGTAAAGTGTCTAATATTTACTGAGCACTTTTATGAGCCATGGACTTAGAAGTGGTCTAATTTTATTTTTTGGTACTAGAGACGGACCGAGGCCTTACCATTGCCAGGCCAATACTCTAGCACTGAATGCCAGTCCTCCCCCACTCTGTGAAAGGAATCACCATTGGCCACATGAGCAGGTGGGTCTAATCGACTTTCCTCAGAAGCTCAGTGGCAGTTTGTCTGAGGTTACAGAGTCAAAAAGAGACAAACTTTGGATTCTGATCAGGCAGCCATGTCCTAGAGTTCATCCGTGGGCCACCAACTCAGGCAGGGCTCAGCAAACTGCTGCCCGTGCTTGGTTCTTTAAATAGTTACTAAACTTGATCACTCGGATGGTTTGTTTTAGAAACAGAGTCTCCTATTTCCCAGGTGATACTCAAATTTCCTATGTAGCGGAAGACAGCCTCAAACTCTTCCTGATGGCTCTGCTTCTACCTCCCAGGGGCTGGGATGACGAGGTTGCCCCTCCACGGCTCTTTTAAGTGGTTCCAGGGTCCAAATGTAGGACTTCGTGCGCAAGTGAGCACTCTACCAACTGAACTATAGCCCCAAGCCATCGTTAATTTATATGTTTACAGTTGTTTTGTGCTACAGTGGCCGAGCTTAGACGTGACAATATACTGCATGGTTTGCAAAAATCTGCAGTGCTGATGGGAAATGTGCTGACCTTTTACCTAGTGCACCCCCAAAACCTGTTAGAATGATGTGTTTGTTTGCATATGTTCATCCGGGCATACATCTTCAAGAAGATGTTTAGGTTGGCTCATTGGGGGTCAGGGAGGACCAAATAGATTTTTCTTCTCCCTAAAGAACAGGTGCAGTTTAGCACCTGGTCCTAAGAGAGAAACAGAGGAAGTAGGACAAGGAGCTACATTGCAACAGTGTGACCCTGGTGTTCTTCCCGGGATGTTCATGTATGGGACTTCAAGTATCTGCACGCCATTTGCCAAAGCTCAGCCGCGAGTCATCGGGTGTGACTGCAGAGCCCCTGAAATTAAACATGCCGTGTGTACTCACTTGGAAAAGCTGGACGTTAGCCGGAGGGTCCTTCTGAAAGAGCAGAGTGGCGCTGGCAAAGGTGGGGTCCAGCTTACCACACATCTGTGGAGGTAGAAAACAGGGAAGGCTAAGACTCCAGCATATCATTTCCTCCTTCCACCCACAAGTAATAAAGATAATGCATCTCCTCCAATCTCGTCATCCCCCATTCCCCACCCCCCTCATCTCTCCGTTCCCTCACCCCCTGGATGCTAACTTCTTTCTCCAACACCCCTGGCTTTCCACATTCAAGCAAGCTGTTCTCTTGGTTGGAATACCACCCCTCCCCATGCCTTCCTTAAAGTCTTCCTTACTCCCCTTTACTCTGGAAGTATTTAATGATACAGAAGGCAGTCACAATATAACCTCAAAAAGAACACACTGGGTTATAAATCCTTTTACTCAGTGTGATTCCAAATCTGCCTAGAAAGTGAGACTTCCAGACCCAAAGGCAGACGCTGGCAGATAAGATGGGGGCACTATCCCCAGGTGACCCTGACACCTGCTCTTCTGTTCTCAGATGTTGAAAGGGCAGGAGCAACTTTCCACCCAGCCCAACCTGCTGCGCCCCCAAACATGGTGCTCACATTCTCGAGGTTCGCTTTGCCCAGCTTCTGGAGGACCGTCAGGTAGAACTTGAAGAAGAAGCTGAGAGTAAGGGTCCGTCGGAACTCCACCATACCACCAGGGGCGTTGGGGGCCAGGTGCAGCTCCTCTGCCAGGCCAGCACACACATCCTGCAGCAACTCCTCATTCCAAGACCTGGAAGACGGCAGAGTGTGGGCTTGCTTCTCCCCACCCATCTCCATCACTCAGTGTGGCGCATAGCCTCTATCGAATAGGCAGTCAAAACTCGACCTTCTGGTACCTTAGTCCCTCATCTTTAAAAGCACATACAAAGATAGATAGATAGATAAATAGATAGATACATAGATACATAGATACATACATACATGTATCTAGATATATAGCAATCTATATAAATAGAAAGATATCAATTTTTTTATTTTAACTTTTGAGATTGTAATATGATTTCATTTCTTTTTTCCCTTTCCTCTCTTCAAACCCTCTCGTATAGCCCTCCCCACTCTCCTTCAAATTTATAGCCCCTTTTTTTTCATTAATTTTTATTACATGCTTGTATATGTATGTGCATACATACATTTTCCTATATATAACCTGTTCTGTTTGTATAATGCTACTTGTACATATTTTTAAGCTCCAAAAATAATAGTTACTCTAGGTTCTTATATTATACTAGGCAATATCCTAAGTACTTTATTTGAGTTGCTAGTTTTCATTTAATTAAACGCTGTGGTAGGGAGAAATCTGATGCCCATTTTAGCACTGAGAAATTTTGGCATAGAGGGACTAACTAATAAGACTCTGCTCCTCATCTGGTTAGTGGTGGGGCCAAGGAATCAGATTTCAAGTTCATCTCTGTCTCTTCCATGTGGTCATTCTAAGGATCACACAAGGTAATACCAGTGAAGCGCCGGGCACAACTGCTACCATGTGGCGGCCCTCATTACAGTAGTAGTAGGATTAATAATAGGGATATGAATAACAGTGTAATGGCAATGTAATAATAGTAGTAATAGTAATCGTGATGGTAGAAGTAATGGTGACACCAGCACCAGTAATCCTACTCGTTGTAATAGTTCCAATGGCAGTGAGAAGCACAGTAGTAACCACAGCAATGGCAAGGCACCGACGCAGTAATAGTAGAAGCAACAGCATCAATAGGCAGGGCATCAGAAATACTGCTACCACAGAGTTGGTAGTAGTGATGACAATAATGCTATCATCAGTAGTAACAGCAGCAGCAGTTGCGACAGCTGTGTGGTAGGAGTGACAGTGGTGGCAGAAAGTAACCATAGTGACACGCTGCTAGCAGCAATGGTGTTAACGGTGCTCACAGTTTGCACTGGTGCTGGCAGCACTAGCGGCAGTAAGAGGAGGAGCAACAGGAATGCTACTAAGATAACCCCTACAAGTAGGTGCCAGTGTCTGTGTTCCTAGCACTAGCCAGTGGGAGTCATAGCAGCAGTAGTAGGAGGCACCACCGCTGCGGTGCTGCTAGCCATACAGCGATAGTAGAAGGAATGAGAGCAGCCGCGGGACCAGCAGCAGCAGCAGTCAGAACTGACTACACTGTTAGAAGCATCGCCAGGAGGAGCGATGGTCATAGCAGCACCAGGAGCTGCAATGGTAACACCCCAGAAGCCACCACGGCAGCGCAGACAGCTTCCCAGTGCAGCCCGTGCTTACTTGGGCGGCTGTCTTGAAGCGGTCTTGAGGGCTGAAATGGTTCTGTCGGCCATCCCTCCGTAACAAAGGGACAGTTCCTGCACCTCGGTGGTCCCTGGCTTGAACAGGACTCTCATGCCGCTAGTCACCTTGGCAATGTCGTCTTCTCTCCGGGAGGCCTGCTTGAAGGCTGAGAAAAACTCACCCTAAAGATTAAAAAAAGAAAAAAAAAAGAATTGGTCTTCCCCACAGTTCGCAGGCATAGTGAATGGCCAGCATGAAACCTAAGGACTAGATAGGAGGCCAGAGAAGTGGGGAGGATGTGACTGAGCCTTGGAAATTGGTGGGGAGCAAAGACAAGACATGATCTTAGACTACATCTTTATAAGTTCCGGGTCACATTCTCAGAAGCTGGAAAGGGTCCCGACTTCATTGCCAGTCAGGTGACTTGGGGATGGGGTGGCGTCTACAGAGCGTATAGCTGGAAGGAGAAAGACAACGCCACAAAAACTCCCAGAAAGCCATCTGGTGCCAGTATCAGGATCCACTGTCCCCTCCAAAGACCTCAGTGAAAACTCTGTGGCATGTCGCCTTTCCGGTTGGGGCAGGAGGATGGGGTACACCACCTTGCCTGTGGCTCCCGGATAACTGTAATGTGTTCCTCCCACCAGCGTACTGCGGATTGACACATCCTGGTTACTGTGAGCCCAGGTCCTGCTATCAGGCAACTGTTGTTTTATGCTACAAGCAAGCTTCTCTCCTGGGCCTGAGCCAGGTCTGTTTCTATGGAGAGGAGGGAGGGAACTATGAATCACTTTCCAGGAAAGAATCATGTGACCTCTGCCTTCCACGCCCAGATTGTGGTCACCCTGGGTCTGCATATTTATATTAACCCCCAAAGGTCCTTTGTTCTGAAGGAGCCATGGGGATTCTCCCAGGCATCATTCTTGGGTGCTGACATGGTCTGGAGCACCTCGCCCAGAGTTTTAACTGTTCTAAAGCAGGCAGTGGTTCCATGTGCTCACGCCCAGGGTCACACTGGTGCCCCCAGAAATCAGGGTACCGGTGTCCTTTCTTGATAAAACTCTCTAGTTCCCAGCATAAAACCTCCTCTCTTTTATGAAATGATAGATTTGTTAAAGACCCTATCTGAAAAATAAAAGCAGAGTCACATGAAGGCTGACTAGCCCCTGTTCCACTCAATTAAAAAAAAAATAGTGATCTGTGAAATTCAGAATTCTAAGACTTGCTGCTCAAAATAGTCTATAAACACAAGCTGGAAAATCATTCGAAGGCCATCTCAGGAGCATTGCTGCTCGAATTGAATTAGCATTCTCATTAAAGAGCTCAAAATCTGCCAGGACAAACTCAGTTCACACTGACCAAGCGCTTCCTGTAACCCGAGGCTGTTCTGACAGCTGTTTTGCTGGCCTCGCCCAGAACATTCTTGTAATATGTCTAAAGCGTCTGTGACTGCTGAGAGAGGAGAACTAGAGCAGGCCAAGCCCTGCAAGGCGCCACATCTGCCCAAACAGATGAGAAAAGCTGCTCACAAAGCCCACATCCAGAAGTGCCCAGCCAGAGTAAGGTCAGTGAGCAAGCACCTTAGTAAGCCCGAGGTCAGCCGTGAGGTCTCACCACGGCAGCTTCTTCACAGGACCTATACACTTGACTTTGGGAAAATACATCACTGACACAAGGCAGGAATACCTAACAAATAGGGTTGTCCTTGGGACTGTGCTGTGTACTGCTGGTTGATGGCCACCACTGGCTTCCATACACCTATCAAGAACCTCACGAGTTCTGCCCTGCAGTCTCTACACTGGGTAACACTGTGCCTACTTTACAAAGAGGACGCAGAGGCTCAGAAATGAGAGACTAGCCCTTCTAGGTCCCCTGTCAGACTTCTGAGTTCCATAGGCCATGCCCCGCAACTTCTCCTTGTCCAGAAATGATAGAGTTGCTTCATCAAACGCAATGTCAGCGAGAATGGATCCAGGTTAAAGTTGAGAGGCGCTAACTACGGTCCTGAGATTGTCTTTTGGCCCCTTATCTGCAGCCTGGCAGCGGTATAGTTTGGGCAGAGCCTGAAGCAACTCTCACACTCTTACCTCCCTGCTGAAGGGGATCTCGATGGACAGCAGTACCTCCTCTGGACTGAGCAGAGTCTTTCTGTAGCCAGGGAAGAAGGTGTGGTCCATCCGAACAGTTCTCTTGGTACCTACATGCAGACAATATGATAACAGTCACACATGGGCGAAGCTGGTGATACACTGGCAACAGGGGACAGTCGCCAGTGGGGCAAGTTCCTCTCTGCTCTCTGATGCCACGGTCAGAGGAATCAGCAGGCAAAACTGAAAATAAGTCACTTTCTGAGGTTCTTACCCAGTGTGTTCTCATCAGTGTCTGACAATCACCTTTTCTGAGGGAGGAATGACCTGGTCTGTGGAATGTGTCATTTTGTGATCTAAATACACTCACCACAGCCAGGCTCAAGCAGCCATACAAAGGCACGGAGTGTGAAGTCAGAACAAGGGCAAGAAAGTTGTATCAATTCCTTGTTCACTGTCCTTCGGTCAAGAGTTGCCTAACAAGGATTGCCTTCGGAAGCTTGCGTCTGGGAACTAGATTGTATGTGAACTAAGAGTGGGTAGAGGCTAGGAAACCAGGAAGGGACCCGTGATGAGGATCAAAGGGCTTTAAGGGGCATGGGTAAGAAGAGTAAAAGAAGACATACATGTGGTATGAAATAGAGGAGGAGATACTGGGGGTGACAGGGTACAGTGAGGACAGGGCGAGGGACAGGAAGTTAGAGGGGAGGCCCAACTAAACTTAGTATGTATAAAAATTCTGTAAGGAAGCTTGCTACTTTATATACTAATTAAAAGATTAAATTTAAAAAAGAAACAAAAAGGAAGAAAATGCTTAACTCTCTCAGCCTCTAACCTGCATTGATCCCCCTGCAACTTGTATGAATGCAAACCTTAACGCATTAGGGACCACTGGATATGGGGCTTTGTTTCTCCAGAAAATGATCTGGGGGGCAAAATGTCCCTCCCCCGAGTCATTCTTCACGGATCTCTGCCTCAGTTGCTCACCTCTAGACACGAGGGTCAGTTTGGCTCCGCTGGCCGTGAACACAGGGTTGAGGTCAGAGATGGGGCTGGCGGTGATGATGTTCCCTCCGATGGACTGGTGAGAACAAGCGGAGAGTGAGAGCCTTTCCCGCGTGCAGGGCAGGAGGTGACAGCTGTGGCAGGGGGCACTGGAGGACCTGACTGAGCAGCCCGGTGAGACATGGTCATTCGAGGAAACACAGAAGCCTGAGATCAGAACACTTAGGCCGGGTTCTCAGCTTGGAAACATACGCGTGTGTCTGCAAACTGAGGCAACTTCTTCTGAATTGTTTTCCTTCACCCAACCATTTTAGTTCTGAAAGGATTGAGGTGAGTTATCGCTGAGGCGTAAGGAGTCAGTAAAATGAAGTTCAAGATAGAGGTCAAGGAAAAAAAGGACAACTCAGAGATGAACAATCGGTTTCTTTTGCAGCTGATTGTTCGGGCAGTTCAACAATGGAATAAGATAGAGGTTCTTGTTACCGAAACCAAGGAGGAAAGACAGTGTGAACTGGGAAGGAAACTTTCTCAGAAGCACGCTTAGGAGAACTGGGGGACACAATGGCCTTTTTCTGCCTCTGTGTTCATTCCTCTGAAACCAGAAGTGGCACGTTCTTGGACAGGGTAGGGGCTTGGAAGTGTTCTGGACTATTCTGTTTTAACTTTAAAAGCAATTTTCAAAGAATAAAGTGAAACAGGATAGGCTGTCTCCCAACACCACAAACTGTATGAATCCCAAGCGAACCAGGAACCTGAATGGTACTAATTACAAACCAGAAATTTCAGGCGACTGACAGAACAGGCAACCAACGGACCCCTCCCTCCCCTGGAGGGAGCTCTGCGCCTCTGGTTCACCCCTGAACTCTGAAGGGACCCAGATCTGGCTTCTCTGACATGGCTCTCATTCACTTGCTGAGAATCTTGGACAACTTGAGAAAGAGGGAGGCAGAACACTGGGTCTCTTCAACCTTGAGGAAGAACTGTGTTTCTCAGTGACCCACAGACCACCTTTGTGAGTAGTACCCAGACTTATAGAAAATCTGATCTCCGCTCCTCCTCTCTGCCGGTGACCCAAGGACTCACCGCCACAGACTTGACCTGCTTGCCAGCGAACCAGCGCAGCTGCTCCAGCACGCCCCTGAAGACCTCTGTCTTCTGTTCTGGAAGATTAGCAACTGCATCCACCAGCACATTTTCTACCAAAGTAAGGGGGCAAGCGGCTCCAAAGGAGATTCCTGTAGATACATGCCGGATGTAAAGTCACTCCTAGCTGGAAAGACCCATGATGTGCAGCTCTTGTGAAACTGGAGCCAGGCTAAGTAAGGCTTCTATCTTTATAGGGCCCAGAGAAGTGACGTAACTGATGGACTATGCTCGTACCTCTGGATCCTATAATCAACACACTTTCCTATAATCCAGTAGTTCTCAACTCAATAAAATCAAGATCTCTGGAGGTGAGTTCTGGATTAAAGGAAGAAAAGCAAAAGCACACAAACACTATCTCCATCTCTCTAGTTCCACCTCCATGTGATCCAATATGTCATCAGGACCAAAGACAACACCAAGATTCTTGCAGTGTCTTGCTAACACTGACGGCATATACTCGGGATGGGAGGTGTGAAGGATACCTCCTTCCCAGCTCAACCCCTACCCCTGTACCAGATGGACTCCAGGGAAAACAGGGGGCAGCCTTACCCTCAGGCCCATGCTTCACTGAATTCAGTTCAGGGATCCAGGCTGGGCAGACAATCAGAGGAAATAACATCTTCTTAAACTTCATTTCAATGCCTTTGAAAAATGATAAACCTGGGTTAGAAACGTTAGCAGTTTCCCATATCACACACAGGATGCACGCACATTTAAACCAGGAGGTTTGGAAACAGAACAGATGAGGAGGGACTAGGTCAGTCATAATCTCTGCCTTTCTCTCAACAAATAAAAAAAATGAACTCGGATTCACTGCAATATGTTGTGCGATGGCGTTTGAAAACACAGGACATTAAGGATTGTCTAAAATTCTTTCAAGTACTGATATTTGAACTCACTTGATAGTCTTAATTGCCCTGTGAGGGACTGTATGTTTCTTTTTATGATGTGGAACCTGAGGATCAGAAATGTCCAACATTTTAAAAAATGATTATTTACATGTATGTATGTAATGAAAGTATATGAATGACGTGAAATATCAAAGGATAACTCTCCTTCCACCAAGGGTCCCAGGGGTTGAACTCGGGCCTTCAGACTGATGTAGCTAGTATCTTTTCTCCACTGAACTATCTCATTAACCCCAACTGTTTTGCTCAAATCCACAATTAATAACAAGCACATATCCCATTGTTAGGGGTGGGATATACTAACAAAAATGTCAGATCCTTAAAGCCAAAGAAGAAAATGAGACACACAACTTCAAATCTGTCTTCTGATCTCCAACAGTTCTGTCTGGGTTCAAGGTGAGTGGCTTGGTGGGGCAGCCAGTCTCTGTCTCCACCCCAGCTAATCACTAGAAGCCTCTGCTGATGCGGCTTCTCTGCCCCCTCGGATCCAGATGATGCGCTGTCTCTCTAGGTCTCGCCAATACCATCGCAGATGGGGAATCAAACAGAAACCCCAGCTCTCCATCTTGATGAGGCTTAGAGCTTCAAAGGGCCAGCCTGCTTTGAGGAGTCTACTCCCAAGACAGGACACAGACTGGCACAATGAGCTCCATCTTAGTAAGGATTTTTCTAGACTCCCGCTCCTCGCAGCCTGTACTGGCTGTAACCAGGTCTTTACTTTGTGCAGTGTGTGTATGAGGAGGGAGAAGTAGAGTATATGGAAGCGGTCTTGAGAAATTATTTCTAATTGTGGAGCTCATAAGATCTTATTATAATCCAGAGCACTGCCTGACTCACAGAGAGAAGCAAGCCCAAAGTCAAAACATCACCAAAGATCCTTCTAGACAATTCAAACCATGCTACCCTTGGTCCCTAGAACTCTAGTTATATAAAAAAGGATCTGAGGGACACAACCATATGGACAATAAAAGCACCAACCATCGTGAATGCTACTGAGCCACAGCCTTCACAATCATACTACAGAGACATGTCTCATACCCTAAACACAGTGTGTCCCAAAGTCACACATGGGGGCCTTTGTACCCCATTTGTGCTTCTGAGGACAGAGTCAGTACTGTGCTCCATCACTGATCCAAGCAAGGCTCTCCTGGGTGGACTGGG
This sequence comes from Myodes glareolus, assembly GCF_982192425.1. Taxonomy (NCBI): domain Eukaryota; kingdom Metazoa; phylum Chordata; class Mammalia; order Rodentia; family Cricetidae; genus Myodes; species Myodes glareolus. Next base: position 96,388,673 of record NC_142031.1, on the reverse strand, counting down.
GATCCAACCAGAATCAGAATTTAAGGAGTTGAGTTCCTTCAGAAACCAGAGCCAGACTCCAGGCAGCTGTTTTGATTTCTCAAGCATTGCCTGTCAACCACCTCTCAACACATATACTACACATACATATACATACACTACGATACACATACATACACATACACCACATTACGTATACATGCACATACACTATACTACACATACATACACATACACTACATTATACATACATACACTACACTACACATACATACACATACACTATACTACATATACATACACATACACTTCACTACAAATACATACACATACATTACAACCGTGAGTCCTTGGGTTCAAATCCCCAACACCCATGTAAAAAACTAGGAGTGGCTACATATACCCTTAACCCTAGTACACTGTGGGGCTTGCTCAGCTTAGCTCCAAGATGACTGAGGATACTGTCTCAACGGTATAATGCACCACATGAAAGAGCAGGACTCGCCCTATCTTCCTTTGATCACACACACACACACACACACACACACACACACACACACACACACACACCATTTACAGACCTCTAGCATTGATCAGACACAGTGGCCTGAATACTTGACCAGCATTTTTCCCACCTCTCCTAGACCAGGAAAACTGTGAAGGAAGGAACTTTACCTCTTAGATTTTTGTGTCCCTAGCTCTTCCCAGAAATTGGAAGGGACACAGTTGGCACTTCAGGGATGTCCACAGAGAAACTCAGCAAGTGTAAGGATCACACCTGATATGCAAGCAGCCCTCTGAGATGTTATACCACCCCAAACACAGAATGAGACGTCAAGGAACCTTTCCTAGGTTACATAGTAAGGGATTGGACCAGGCCTTCCTGACTCCAAAGCCAATGTCCTGGGAGCCCATATGCCCTGAGTTCAATGGGCTTCCGGTGAACAGTCAGTGAATCAATGCATAGAGAGTAGGGGAACACTCAGGGAGAAACTAGAGGGGCAGAATGAGCCCAGTAATGCTCAAAGGTCCCAATGAAGTCTTACCTATCTCTGTGTTCCCCACCACCAGTTTGGCATCAGGGTGCTGAGCTTTGAGGTCGAGCAGTTCCCCCATAGTTGAAGCCTGGATCCAGGTCACACGCTCCCCTTCAAAACGCAGCTGCTTCTGGGGAGTGTCTTTCAGCCTCTGGGAAGTATAGTTAGCTTACTGTACTGTCTCCTTTGTACCATCCTTCCCCCGAGGAATCATATTAAATCTGCAGTGGGATCAGCCTGTTTACTGACTTGTCTAATACCGAATTGAGAAGGAAGAGTACATGCCGAGAGAAAAGTGAGGATTGCATGCAGTTTCTGTTGGCCCTATTCAGAACATCATAGCACTCTTGAGAAGAGCTTGGTGATAGAGGCACTCTGAGCCTTGCTGCTGCCACTGAAAGAGCAACCTGAAGATCAAGGCTATGGTACCTGCCAAAAACCACCTGCTAGGAGGAGCCCACGCCAGAAATCTCAGATTCGTGGCACAGTGGACACGGAGTGGGAAGGGTTAAAGGTCAGGAGGACAGGTGTCCAAAGAGCACAGTGCATGCGGAGGAGGCCTGAATCTAGCACATATGAATGACCCTTGGTGGGGAGAAATTCCAGGCATCAAACTGATAGTGTCTTCAAGGGTTCACAGTCCAGGGAAGGATAGGCCAGTAGCACTGATAATCTATCCTCTGACCTTTGAGCCTTTGAACTTTCAGGAGCCTACATCTCCAAGAAACACCGGAGAAGGCTTGAGTCTTTCCTTGCAATAAATATAAATGAAAGTGAGAAAAGTCTGCACGAGGACGTCTCTAGGACAGAAACTCAATCCATGTTCATGTCCTTCTAGTGCAGCTCTGTTTGGTTTCCTTTAAAGAAGTCTGATGCTTGTAGGTGAGAAATAGATGGCTGATGAGTTCACACAGAGAGCTAGCCAGGAGGTCCACAAACTGATAGAGTGTGGAAACGGATATAACGATATCATCCACAGATAGCATCAATAACAGTGCCTGCGATTGATAAACACTGCATTGCAGAGAACAGTGTCTATTCTTGTGGGGCTCAAAGTTCATCAAGATACACAGACATGGAATCTGTAGCTGTATGATCCTTGTAAGGAGAAGCAAAGGATGGGATGGGATGGGATGGGATGGGATGGGATGGGATGGGATGGGATGGGAGCGTGGGACAGAAGGCCTTTATCTCCTCAAGATGGCAGAAAAAGGAAGAAGAACTACGCTGAAATCTAAGACAAAATGGTGCAAAATTCTCAGCAGCCATGTAAACAAAGTAGAACCCAGGAGCTCACAGAACAGGTATTTGACTAGACATCCCCAGTATCACCTACCAGCAACTCTGGGGGAAAGATGGGCTCCTGAGTGGGATCTAAGGGCTTGAAATCCTCTGGTTTGAATAAAGATGTTGAGGGAGCAACCTGCAAGGAGAGAATAGCAAGTAGCAGATGCTCAGACGCATTGACCTGGCTCTTCCTCCAGGTGAGCTTGTTCCCAGAAGAGGACAGTCAGCTCCGGGAAGAAGGAACAAGGAGGCCTTGCCAGAGAACCCAGAAGTAATGAGTACCATGGCACCTTCAACATATGAGCACCACGGCCTCTCATCGTTCCTTCTTCCAACATCACTGCCAAGGATGTGGAAAGAGCGTAGCAACTCCCCCAGACCCAAGACTGCCTCCACCGCTAGGCTTCCAGAAGCAGAAGCCCCCCCCTGCCCCCCCACCCCCCACCCCCGTTACCGTTTGGTCTTTCATCTGGTTCATGCAGCAGTTTGGGTTGTTCCCACTTCCTCCACAGCACCCGCCATCCTGAGAAGACGACACATATTCACATAAGAATATTTTCAGTTTCTCAGAACCTAAGGAAAGTCAGTTATCCTTATACTGAAGCCCAGCTCTGGTAATCTCAGCCTGTATCAACGAGAGAAGCTTGGCGTATCCCATCCATTCTGCCTCCGTTTGTTGGGCTGAGGTCCCTGCCACATGCTCACTTCACTAATGCGGATTAAGGAAGTCTTTGGAGAAACAGGGAAATTTTATTTTCAAGAAAATTTCTCTATTAAAGCTAGGTTCTACTTTATGAGAATATATGTCTATACCCACTTTCCTTCTTCAGCGTTGCTTCCTTAGGAAGTCCCTAAGGGGGAAAAAAAAATCTTACCACTTCTCATAAGACACAAGAGGCTCTACTTTTAGATCAAATGAGATTTATGGTGCTGGACTGGGAGTCTCTGCAGCTGGGGTCTTTGTCAGACCCTGTTATGGATGTACCAGTCTCTAAGATGTATTCAGCCCGTGTGCCCAATGATCCCAACTACTTACTGTGTCTTTACCCCAGAAAGCTAAACACTCCCCTCCTCACTGTGACTGGGCTCTGGAGAAAGGGCATAGGTCACTTACGGAAAACTACTTCCTCAGACCTCTCAGGGTGTCTGTGGCAGAGCCCAGACAGAGACTGCTGTCTCCCTCAGCTGAGGGAAGTGTATGTGGGGTGTGTGTTCACCTGACAGATCCAACTGAAGAAAGCGGGGGAGTTTCCAAAATCATGAACCTGACGTTAAGAGACAAATGCAGGGGAACTCAGTCTTTTAATGTAGTGGGTCCTGAAGGAGTAAGCTAGGGGCAGGCAGCCCTTCTGTGTGTGAATAAGGGGGGATGACTTTCCATGCTAGCCTTTCCCCAAAGAGGAGCTTCAACCCTCTACCTTTTTCCAAAAAAGCCCCAAGAAGGCAAAGGGTGTTGAAGGTGTGGCTTTTGAGAACATGGAAGCACGGCCAAGAGAAACATTTGCTAGTTCGTACCCTGTGAGTGTGCAGCTCTTTGTGCAGAGCCCTTGGGCATCTCGGGTGTGCACACCAGATCTGCTCTGGCTATTCCACACACACAACCTCTCCCATCTTGCCCTTCTCTGTGCTTAGATGGGAAGAGAGGTCCCTTAAGGTCTCTCTCAGCTCTCTTCTTGGATTAGGAATGATGAAACTGCATTCTCAAACTTTCTGGAAGCAAGAGGAATTTGCATAGAGCAAAGCAACGCCTTACTCACCTAGTTTCCTTGAGGAAAGACATATGTTATACAAGCCACTTTTCCCAGACAACCAATGTGCCAACATCACACCACTTAGATCATTTCCCGTGATAACTCAATGGTGTATTTGTGCTATAAATTATTGTGAGGTATAATAATGAGTCACTCAAGGTCTACTGGAGTGAGGCTGACTTTTTCCATCCACACCCTTCCAGGCTCTCTGCTTTAAGAGGTAAGCAATAAGATAATTGACTAAAATACTAAAAAACTCGAGAGAGAACAATCCTACCAACTTAGAATTCTGTACTCTCGGGGACTAGTGTGTAAAATGTTAAATAGAAGAAAAGAGCACAGTGACACACACACACACACACACACACACACACACACACACACAAGTGATCTCAGTGCTTAGGACACAGAGGCAGGAGAATCACTACGAGTCAGAAGGAGGAGGTCCTAGGTACAACAGCCAAATCAAAAAGACATAAAAAAAACCTTCATGTGGAAGTTGGTCATAATCGTGCATGCTTTTAATTCCAATGCTTTGAGGCAGAGGCAGAAAAATATCTGTGAGTTTAAGGCCAGTATGGTCTAAATAGTGAGTATCAAGATAACTAGGGCTCCGTAGACAGATATTGTCTCAAACACCCACCCACCCCACCCCCCAAAAAAAACAAAATAAAAGAAGCCTTAATGTGTATGTAGATAAGAGTAGGGCATCAAAAATTTCAAGCTACATTTTAAGTGGTTTAAACTGAAGAGAATTAAACAGAGAAGTGCAAGGACAAACGTTTTAAGTAGAGATGGCAACACTATTCCATCGGAAATAGATAAATCCCGCAGACTGAGAAATCAGTATGAACGTAACTAACATCACCTTCCTCTTGTGTGTGACTTTGAGGAATCAGAAGCTGAAATAACGTGTGCAAAGGTAAGTCAGACATCTTCTTTGACAGGTGCTAATTATAGACTTCATCACTAGCACATTACTTGTTCTAAAAAAGACATTTTTTCCCATTTAACAAGCGTTTATTCTTGCTTTATGGGGAATGGCCTTTGTTGAAGCCAATCTGTTTAGCGTTTGTTGGAAACCTCGAGATCAAACCTCAGATTCAGACTCAGTGTCACCAAGATTTAAAAGTCAGGGCGAAATCTGATTCAGAAGGGCCCTTCCAAGTCACGTCTGATTATTTTTGCTTGGTTCACACATCTCCAAGCACGCATAAATGCCTGTAATGAGAGCGGTTACATCCGCATCTTCTACCACTTCAACAACAGGCAGAACCAAAGCTATGAGATAAAGACTAAGAGAAGTCGTTGACAGTGAGGCTATAGCATCAGGGTCCTGAAGACTGGAAGTCCCATGGAACTGGCATTTAACATTCCACCTGTTTGCAGTGTTCACCTCCTGGAGCTTCAGGTGCTAAGGGCAAGAGCTGACACGTGACCCTGCTTTCCAGGAAGCAGCCGCGATGGAGATGATCTGGAGATTTTCCTATGTCCCCTTCATTAGCCTCCTGATGTTTACTGTTCCACAGTTGCCATCTTTATTTGGTCTAACTTAGCCTTTTGAATCATCTCGTTCCTCAGACAGGCCGAATCAAAGCACACTGCTTTCACTGAGTTTCTTTTTAAGAACTAGATTTTGCTTTGTTGATTTATCTCTGTGGATTTCCTGGTTTCAGTTTCACCAATTTTCTGCTCTAAATATTGTTTCTTTTCTTCTGCCTCTTGTGGATTTAATTTACCCTTTTCTCATTTTCCTAAGGTGGAAGCCACATATTGATTTTTAGATTTTTTTTTCCTCTCTCCTAGATTTACGTTCCCTGCTCTAGATTTCCCTCCAAGCAATTTGACAAAATATCTTTTGAATTTCATTCAGGTCAAAACAGTTTTAAATTTATTTTGGGATTTCTTCTTTGCCCCATCTGTTATTTGAAAGCATGTTGCTTAATCTCACAGAAAGCATTTTTGGAATTTCCCAGCTATCTTTCTGCCATTGGTTTCTAGTTTAATCTCACTCTACAGACATTGTGGAATTGCTATTATTTTTGATTTGTTTTATAGTCCGGAATGTGATCTATCCTGGGTTCATGAGAGCATGAAAAAAGTCTTTTCCTGTCATTTCTGGTCGTGGTGACTTAGAGACTTCTGTTATATACGCTTCATTGATAGTACTGTTAAATTCACCTGTGTCTTTTCTGTTTTTAATCTATCTTCAGGATATGGCAATTTCTGATATACTAGTGATGAAATACCCACTTAAAATATTAGAATACTTTGCCTTTTCAGTTCTATAAATTTCCATTTTATTCAATTTATTTTAAAATTTATCTTAGAATTTCTTCTTACTGTGTTCCGCTCCTAGTTGCATACATGTTAAGGGTCTCTGTGTCTTTCTAATGTGACTGTTGGACTGATGAACTCACAGCAGAAGTGTCTGGATACCTGGACATGACCAGCACTAGACTGAACCCACCAACACCCCATCCTGAAGAGAGGGGGCTCACGAAACCCACCCTTCCCTGAGGAATTGCAGGCAGCTAATAATGGCTGTGGTGTGGGGAGCCATAGTTCTCGATGGTGTCGTTGCTGGTAAGTTTTATTTGCTTAACAAACCCTCACCCACGCTTTAAAAAAGGATCTGTATGTCTTCTTAAAGCATCTGTCCTTTTATTGATCCGCTAATGATGGGCCAGAAATGACTATGTAGCCTGGAATTACTGGCTTCAAACTTGGAGTCATCCTCCTGCCTCTGCCTCCTGAGCACTGAGATTACAAACGTGAACTGCTGTGCCTTTCTCCTCTGCTTTAGTTTTGAAGAATAGTTTCACAGAGTACAGAATTTTAACTCAGTGGGATTTTTTTTTCCCCTCAGCTCTGTTAGTATATCCCTCAATTCTCCTCTTGCTTGTGTGATTCCTTACAAGGCCAATATGACTCTTAGCTGTATGCTTCTACAGATCAGGTGTAGCTCTGGAGCCTACGAAGGACTGTTCCTTTAATTCTTATTTTGTGAAGCTTGTCTTTAATATACTTGGAGTGAACATTGTGGGAGAGGGTTGTTGTCAGTTTGGTTTGGTTCTTGTTTTATTTTGTTCTTTTTTGGTGTTTTTTTTTTCGTATTGTTTTTGTTGTTGTTGTTTGACATTGACCTCAGTGTTCTCTGAGATACCTGGTTATGTGGTTTGGAGTCTAGCATTCATTTGGGGGAATGCTCATTCGTAGTTGCTGAACTATTACTCCTGCCCCTGGCTTTCTCCTTCCGGCATCCCCTTTACATGCATGCTACACTCCCATGGCTCCACGGTGCTTGGTCTTCTGGGTTTTTATTCCCCTGCTCGCGTCTTCTCTTTGCTCATTGGTCTGGAAGTGTACATTTTCATGTCCTCAGTCTCAGAAATGCTTTCTTGAGCCACACCCAGTTCACAAAGGAGCTCACCAAGAGTATTCTTCATTCTGTTACTGTGACTTTGACGCTAGTATTTCCTTATAATTTCTTTATAGAATTCATATCACTCTGTTTACATTATCCATCCATTATTGCTTGTCTATTTTTTTACATTAAAACCTTTAGCATAGTAATTATATTATTTTTAAAACTCACGATTTCATCTTTCTGACACCTTTTTCATATGATTGTCTCTTGAAATTGTGTTCACCTCTGTGTGGGTCTTGTGATTTTTTTTTAACTGGAAAGCAGATAGTTGTACTGAAATGAGAGGACCTCTGTCAATATGCCTTCAGTGATGTATCGGGGTCAAGGAGAAATACTTTATAGCTCTAAGCTTAATGAGTCTGCCCCTACACTGTGAATTCCACAAGAGTCTTTCTGGAGTCTATTCCTCCCTTAGATGGGTCAAGATGGCTGGAGGGATCTGAGGTTGAGAATGTATCTTCTTCCCGGTAGGGTAGGCTCCAATATGACATGACCTGAGAAGTAGAGGCTCTGGTACAATAGCTTTATGTGTTTCTTCTTTTTCAATAATTTTTGAGACTGTAATATAATTACATTTCCCCTTCCTGCTCATGTGTTTCTTCTTGCGCCTGTGATTGTCTGCACCGTCCCATCTGTCTTCAGCTTGAGGTGCAGCAGCTGGTTCTTGAACTTCCCTTCCCCCAGAGGACCAGAGAGGGGCTCTTCATTACCTTTCCACTGTCTGGCTCTGCTGTGGTGCTTAGCATGGCGTGGAACCTTCTAAGCTCCTCACACCCCAGAGCGGGCAACAGAAATCCCACTTCTGCCTGTTCTAGCGGCTTGTCCATTCTCTTCCTCTCTGCTGGATGGGATGCAATCATTCTTGATGCCAACCATATGCCCAACTCTGCCAGACTCTGCTCATGTATGCTATGTGGGGGCAAACAGGAAATCCAAGCTCCATGCAGCCATGCACAAAAGTAAACAGGCTATGGTAAGAATCCTGGGGGCCTCCGCGCAGGAACTTGAAGACACTTCTGCATGCTTGCTCGGTGCCAGGCTTTTGGGCTGCTTAGAGCTCTCAGCTTAACGCAGGAAAAACTGGGTCGAGAGGGTCAGAGTACTACTCCACGGTGGAGCCATGCACCATCTCAACCGGATGAGCCCTGGGGAAGAGTATTGTTGTTGACATTCTTCTTTTTTGAAGCTCTCTCAGGGCTCTTTAGATTAGACATCTTTGAGCGGGCTCCTCAGATGGGCATGCAGAGACAAGCTGAACAATCCTTGTTTCTCAGAGAAGTCTGAGCAATTAACAAAGACCATATGGCAGATAAGGGAGGGCGCTGTCATTTAAAGCGCCCCTTGTTGAGGGCCGAAGTTGTACTAGGAATTGTCCTAAAAGCTCTGCAAGAGGTACTTGATTTTTTTTCCAAACTCTGGTCATTTATTGCTTCCTTTCAAAGACTTACTTTCGACTAGCCTCAGAAACAGCGGGAGCTCTCAGCAAGAACACATCTCTTGGCACTCATTCCTGGTATTTTTCTTAGCTTTCTTTATTAGCTTCCTTCATTCGCTTGACCAAAAGTTTAGCATATTCTGCAGCCTCCTCATTTTGCTTACTGCAGTATCTCTTCAGTACAATATATCAGCATTACAACACAGGACACATGAAATAGCAAGACGCTGAATCTTGGGTACTTTGGTTCTGGGCTTGCCTTCTTTGCGTGAGGGCTTTCTGGAAACATATTGGTGGACTTCTTCTTTAGAGAGACTGAAACACTTTCAGACTCTGCTAACCTTTTTGGGCCCCAACTACCAAATTGCAGTAGCATCTCTCAGTCCAGGAATATCCTTCTCTCCTCTTTTTGTCTTCAGTAATCAGGTTGAGACCGCTCAGTTTGGCACCCACAATGCATCCCTGAACCGACTTGCACTTCCTCCCTCCAGTTCTCCTTGGTCTATAACGAGAACTCCCCTTCCTCAACAGTAAATGTACCCTGGCATGAGTCAAGACACATTGCTTGTCATTCCTACCACTGAGTCTGACTGCATAACCCTTTCATTTTTCACCAGGAGCATTGGTAGCAACAAGAAGTACTTACTTTTTATAAATACTACATGGTAGACATTATAATTTCAGTCTCTGAATCTAACATTCCCATCGTTTCTACCTAGCTCAACCTCCACACTCAGTTTCCTGGGTGTGGTGAGACATTGCCTGTGTTTATGAGGCTCTGTTTCCACCTCCACTCAACTTTCTTGTGTTATGCAAACCCAACACTTTGTCCCAATGTGCCCACCCTAAAGGTGAGTGAGAAGCTCCGGGTGTCTCACATCTCCTGGACCCATGATCAAACCGCAATGAGAAGGTTTGGGTGAAGTCGGGATTCTCTTAACCCAGAGTCAGGCAAAAACTGAGGGGGGTAAGCCAAGAGCAGAGGTGCCAACATTCTGTCCTCACCATATGGGCAGGTATGTGTCTGTGCTTACACAACCAGTGACCACACACTATGGTTTCAGACAAGAGGTTTATGAACTCCGCAGGGGTTCACGAACTGTCTAGAGATCTAATTATCAGCTTCACAAGGCCAGCAGAGTGCCAACTGTGACAGCAGCTAAGAGAGGGAAGGAGGAGGGGGGCCAGACTGAGCCAGGCAGGGATGCTTTTAAATACCACATTTGGCACCTGTGCAGGCGGAGCCTGCCAGTCTCCAGGGAAAGTGGCCAAGCCTCGAGGCATTATGGGAAGGTAGCACTTGAGCAGTGTGCACCTCCCCAAGAATCTGAGTTACACACCTTCCCAGCAGGAAATCCCACACTATGAATAAGACAGCAGCATCTGTTTGCCCTAGCACATGTCCCAGCTGGAGGACTCACTCACTCACTTGCCTCATCCTCCTTCCCTATAGACCTGAAGTCCTTGGCACCCTTCCCAATTGGGCTCTCTGCAAGTTCCTGCTTTAGGGCAGGGTCCCACTCACCCTGGCGAAGGTCCGGAATCCCTGGAGGATGGGTCTGTAGCCTGTACAGCGGCAGAGGTTTCCTGCAGGCCAAGAGGAAAGTTGAAGTGTCATTGCTCTCTCCAAGTGGTGAGGGGTGTGACCTTTGGACACTCCATATCTCCTGCCTAGAAGGTCCTGTTCCTCAAAACACCCACTCTGATGCTCTTCCAGAATGCCCAGACCAAGTACACACGGGCCTTCCTAGGGTGTCTGCTCACCTTCTCAGCGTGTCTCCCAAACTATGTCACCAATATGCTCCCGCTTTAGAATGGAAATCCCTGGAGGAAAGACTCCCATCGTTCATCCCGTGCCCCTTACACTCCAGATGGTGTGTAACAGGACTCAGTGACGTCTGAACAGATGACTGACAGGGGTGCTGAATGAATGGGGAAACTTCTGGACTCAGTTCTCTAGAGTGATTCGATTCCCCCTCACAGGAGAGCAAACAGGAAGGCAACAACCACTGTGACTGGGCACCTAGCCTATCTTCTTCCTGAGTGCCAATCACCCTGAGAAAGATCACGTGAAGAAACCGTGTTTTATGAGTATCTAGGCCTGTTGTTCTTAACCTGTGGGTCACGACTGCTTCGGTAAACCTCTGTCTCCAAAAATATTTATGATTCATAACAGTAGCAAGATTACAGTTACAAAGTAGCAATGTAAATAACTTTATGGTTGGGGGTCAGTATAATATGAGGAACCATACGAAAGGGTTGCAGCATTAGGGAGACTGAGAAGCACTAATCTAGTCCGTTTCCCAATTGTCAATAGTCCTCCACACTAGCTGTCCTGGAACATGGCTGCCTCATGAAGGATAGGATGCAGATATCCCAGAGAGCAAGAACCAACATGGATAACCAGGAGAAGATCTTGGCTACCTTATTTCGGCAGCCAGAGCTTTCCAAAGAGCAACACCTGGTATTCCCTGACCATTCTTGACTGTCACCATGTTGACCTGTTCAGAAACCCATGACCCATCCCACTCCCAGGGCTGTGCCTGAAGGTTCACACCTTGGAAGGCGTTCTCGATCTCCTCAATGGTGGGCTCAGGCTGGTTTCGGAGCAGTGTGTACATGCTCATGACAATACCAGGAGTGCAGAACCCACACTGGGAACCATGACTTCTGGCAATTCTTTCCTAAAAAAGAAAAAAAAAAACAGATCAAAAAAAGACAGATGACCCATGCTTGTGTTATCAGGAACCCCTCACTGCAGCTCCGCTGTAATTCATCTAAAGCTATTGGGGGTCACCACCAGGTTACTAAACCCCTCTGAGGTACAGGTTCCTCATCCCATGACTTACAGCCAACGATTTAAAACCACGATACATAGAAAACGCTTTCCTTTCTTTTCTTTTCTGTATTGTCCCCTTTCTTTCTGTTTGCTTACTAGTGACTGACCCTAGAACTTTGAACATGTTAGGCTGGGTCTCCATCACTGAACAATGTCAACAGCCCTTTTTCTATTTGTTTGTTTGTGGTAGTGTCTCACTGTGTAGTGTAGGCAGGCCTTGAACTTGAGGTCCTCCTGCCACAGCCTCCCAAATAGCTGGACTATAGGCACAAGGACGACCTTAAACTCCTGACCTTGTACTTGGTATTCTGTAGGCATCCGTCAGTATTGGCTATTATCAGGAAGCAGTGGCTGTTCTCACTCAGGGGACTTAGGAATCTACCCAGGTTCACGCATCTTAAATAGAAGCACTGGGCTGTATTATTTTGCCTACGCGAGCCTGCTGTGAAATTCAAGCACCACTACTGAGGGACCAGAGTGTGTCCTACCCACCAGTACATTCCTGGGTTGCTGAGTGAAGGTACCCTCTGAGCACAGTAAGAACCTGAGAATTGGAACATGAGCTAAACTAAGTTTACTCTCTGCATGGGAATCACAAAATTCCCACCCAAAACTGGTAGGTGTTGACTACAAGGTCCCTTTCCTCATCTGCATGATTTTCTCCTTTTTCTGCCTCTTGAGAATCTCTTTTGGTACTCAAGTAAAACTCACAGAAGTTATAACATCTATATCTACAGTCTATTCATTAATTTTGTGAACCCAGACTATAAATCTAGCATGCACTAGGCATGGAAAAGTCCTATAAACAGAGAAGAGAAGGTACACAAAGTCCATACTGTAACAGGATAATACTGATAAAAAAAATGAAGTAAGAAAAATGTCATGTGGTGTAGAGAATTTGTGCAGGATGACATGGTCCAGAGAGACTGCTATCTACTGAGCCTGGTCAGAAAAGGCCTCTCTAGAAAGTATCTTGAGTCTGACTTCAGTATCACAGTCTCTGGATCAGGGAAAAAGATCAGTCAGCAAGAAGGCCCCACACAGAATGAGCATGGCGTGCCAGAGATTCTGAGAGAATATGGGCGGAACCTGCTGGTGATAAACACCTTGGCTGGGAAAGCAGCTCCTCCCAGGCCAGGGCAGGATATGGAACTCTCTCTGTGTGATGGGAAGCCTTGGGAGATTTCAGTGAGAAGCAGTATGATTAATGGCTTGACAAAAAAAAAAAAAATTACGCTGGACCACTGGATAGAAATTGCTTTCTCAAAGCAAACACAGAGATGGGGCATTGGGATATGGTACACCCAACCAAACAGATGATGGCGTGGGCCGAGTTTTGCTCAGCAAGAGTGAAAACAGATGGGGGAAATGTCATAGACGGCTTGGGCCGGAGAATGGACCACACTTCTGGACGGATGGGGTGTAGTGTATGAGAGAATCAAAGTTTACTTCTAGATACTAATCTAGAAAAGTAGTGTGGATTGTTTTGCCATTGGCTCAGGTAGAGCAACACCCAAGAAGGAAGATATTATGGGCAAAATAGATTCCTAATAAAGTTGAGATCAGACATTTTTACAGTATTGTCAAGCAGGCAATTGGAACTGAGTCTAACTTCTGAGGAGGTGCCAGCGCTGAAAGCGAAATGTGTGCACCGCTTGCAGGCAGTGTGAGAACGGAGAAGGGTAGGACTGAGGCCTCAGCCTGGATGCTGTAGCAGTCTACAGCTGAGTCAAGGCGTCAAGTGATACCGACGGAAGCTATGGGAAAACATGGGAAAGTCAGAAACCAAGAAAAACAAACAAACCAGGAGTAGAATCTGGTCCTGTTGTTTCTATAGATATTAAAATATTAAAAAGAGAACAACAAGAACAAAACTTTGTGCTGCTGGAAGGGAGGGTACAAAGGCCTGTATTGAAACTACTCATTTTTTATTTATCTACAAAGACTACAACAGGCCCCAATTAAGCTCACACTTCCTGCAGGTTGGGCAGGTTTATGGGTGTCCCCTCTTCCTGCCTAAGAAACAGCCTCGCCCTGCTCTGACCTCACATAGGATTAGAGGCTCCTCCTGTGAAACAGAACCTGTTTGCTCATCTGGAGGCCCCTGAGCCTGATGTCATGGAGGGAGACCAAGGAAGAAGTGACCTCCTGAAAGACATTTCCTCAAGTGGTCAAAAGAGGATTAAGGCCTGGGTTTAACACTTAAACCATCTCTGGTTGCAATTTTCCAAAGAACTCCGGCCTTAGTTACTCCAGTTAAAAAAATCTGTCCACTGTTCTCTGCTCCCACCTGTTTCTACTTGATCTAAGAGCATCCAAATTCTCCCTTCAAACCCCCAGATTTGTACACAGATCCCTCAATGTCCCTGTCTTCAAACCATTGCCAAGCAGTCTAGCTCCACAAAGGAGAAAACCCCAGTCGGGCATTTCTAAGTTTGTATACCTGGCCTAACAATTGCTATAGTTGTAGTTAACCTTGAACTTCTGATTCTTCTGCTGCCTTCCAAGTGCTGGGATTATAAGTGAGTCGTGGGTCATACCCAATTTATATGGCGCTGGGGAGCCAATCCAGAGCTCCAGGCATGGTAGGCAAGTACTCTGTCACCTGAGTCGCATACCCAGCCCTCTTTCTTATCTTATCCTTTGTTCTCAAGAGAGTGAAGGTCTGGCAGTCCATAGCTGGTGGTTAATACTGATTAATAACTTGATAGGACCTATAATCAAACAGGAAATGAGCCTCTGGGTCTATCCTGTGAGGGATCATCTAGATTAGGTTTGCCTCTGATCAAGGCTGGGGGAGCTTCTCTAGATTAGGTTGAGGTAGGGAAATGGCAGAATCTAGAACTAAACAGAAGGGGGAAGCTGGCTGGACATGAGCCTTCCATTGTTCTCTGCTTCCTATCTATGATGCACTGTTCCCAGCTACCTCAAGCCCCTACCACCATGACTCCCCTACCATGGCAGTGAGCTCCCCCAATAAGTTCTTCCTTCTTCCTGTTGCTTCTATTGGGCATTTTACACCAGCAATATGTAAAGTTTGTAAATTCAATATTGTATTGTCCAAGGGTGGGAGGTGAGTGGTACAACTGGAATTAGCACTCTGGCCATAGGAGGTACATGGGTTTATTATCTGGAATCTGGGAGACTATGGGTTGTCAAATCATATTCAAGGACAAGGTGTCCTTCCCTGCCTTTTTGGGTCTGGAGCAAGAATGCCTCTGGATGTCAGATTCAGCTGATTTTGCTGCTGTTGTTGTTGCTCCCTTGGGGTCATGCAGTGTTATATCATCCTGACCCTGGTGATGGGGAGCTTTGGGTTTACACACCCACTCTTTCTACCTTCTAGCATCTAGAAAAGATTTGGAGGGAGCCCTGGACCCACCTCCTTTGTTCAAGCAGTGAAGTTTCTGCCAACAACCCAGAGCAAAGCTGCAGACTTGGCCGAGGCCTCCCTGGGAGATGTTCTGGCTTCACATTCACCACCCCACTCACCTGTACAGGATGCAGCTTCTGGGTGTTTCCTATGCCTTCCACGGTTGTCACAGCAACATGATGCAAGGAGCAGATGGGGGCCAAGCAGGCATTGACAGAAAAGTGACTAGAATCACAGATTAAGGTCATTTCATTGCTGCTGAGGTCATCAGAGCAGTGCAGGCCATTGTAGGACCTGGAGGCATTCCATATCTCTCCACTCTATGCTATGTTCTTGTGTCTGCTATTGTCGCCATTGCCTCTCCATCTAAGACCCTGAGACAGGAACAAAAGGGGCTCTATTCCAGCTGAGACTGAGCCTCACTGTGTCATGAAAATAGCCAACACCAGACACTATTGCCATCAAAATGCCAATTTTCCGCTGGGGGCTGAGGGCTGGGGGAGTGGGGGTGAATGAGATGAATTCCTGACCCTGCAACAGCTTGCAGAAGAATCAAAGTGGGTATGAAGATGCAGTGTAAAAATCTGACAGCAAATAATTCGGGGCGGGGGGCTGTGCTGAACTCACTAAGAAACCTACATTGGTACGGAGGATCTAACTCAACCTTGAGGGATCAAGGAGCATTTCTTAGAGGAGATGCTGTTTGGGTCCAGTATTTCCAGGTAGAAAGTCCTGGATGAGAGGACACACAGTACAGGAAACAATTTATAGCAAGATTAAGAAACAAGTAGACCATGAGTTCTTCATATCATACTTGAGGAGTATTAGGCCCTTGGTGGCAAAGAAAACTGGGGAGGAAATCAGGGACATACTATAGAGGGTCGGAGAAGGATTTTATGGGATATCATGTTAGCCTGGACTGTAGAATGGTCATTGTTTGGTCCCCATTCATCAGCTAGGAAAGATGCCCGTAAGACATCATTCCGTACTCCTTGTTGATGATTGGAGTCTTCTCAGAATCACACATACTCACACACTCACTCGCAAGGTAACCCTACATCCGACCCTCCCATGGACCACTAGGCAGCAGGCAAAGGATACAGGATCTTGTTCTGAAGACGGTCATACTTAGAGATCATCACTGTGCACGCCCCGCAGCCCCCTTCTCCACAGCCAAGCTTGGTCCCGCACAGCCCCACTGAGCAGCCGCTTGTTAAGGGTGCAAATCCAGAGAAAGGACGCTACAGATGGATGGGAATGCTGGGCAGAGCCTCACAGGCAGAACTTACACACGCCCAAGTCCTTGACCCAGGAAGCAGCAGAGTCACAATCCCCTCACTCCGTGGGGCAGGACTGTGTCCCGCAGATGTGAGAACAGATAACCTCCACTGCACAGGTGAGCCAGAACCCATGCAGCACCATCCAGGACACAAATTCCAGGATCAGGGTTCCCCCAGGGTCTGAGCAAGGGGGTCATGAACCTCCATGACTGAGCATATGGTGTGTCTAAGTGAGTGGCAAAGAACCTCAGCCAGGCAATGATACATTCTGGGGCACATCAAGTTCTGGATTTTACCCTGAAATTTTCAAGCCAATCAAGTCCCAGAAACCAAAACTAAAGCTTGACTAGGCTTTTGAATCTCTCGCAAAATATATACAAGTGAAAAATAAAGAGTTTTAAAGATCGGGAACCGATAATGGACCCAGCCAGTTCTTACACATACTGTGGAAAGATAATCTATGGCCTAGCTAACCAGTGGGCTATTCCAAACCCACAACAGTCATGTGGCCACCTTCCTCGGATCACAGAAGCCTCTGTGCTGAGTTTCTGTCAGTCTCTAAGCCCTCGCATCTCTTCTGAAGGCAGGGGACACGGAAGAGCAGCTGGCCCTTCCTCCACTGTCAAGATAAAATTAACAAGGAGCAACCGTATCCCACCTTACACTCAAAGGCTCTTGTTTTCTCTCGGCAGTTTGCTTAGCAGGCCAGAGCTACTACTTCTCTGCAGATTAACATGCAAAGCAAAAGCAAACGGAGGCCCAAACTGTGGTATGAGCGCAGAGTGTCATCTTGCATGTTCTAATCCTCTGACTCAGAAGTCTCCTGACGCAGGCTTGTGTAATCCTCTCTTCCTCTTGCTACCTCTCTCTAAGACAAAGAGACCTCCTAAGAACTAAAGTTTCTTTGTTCGCTTGTTTGTTCTCACTAAATAAGGTATGTGCTGTTATTTATGGCTGATCCACCTGGGAAGTATCTGCCCGGAGAAGGTGGCCTTCTGCTCTTTATTTTCTAGCCTTGGCATCTTTCTAGAAACCCCGGATTTGAAGCAAGGCTAGGAATATTTCTCTCTCACAAATTAACTACCAACCCAGACTGCAATAAGGAAAAAGACTTTATCCTTGGCACGGCAAACTCTCCGTTCTAAATTCCATTTGAGCTTTGCTCTTCAAGTCAGGTCCGCGTAATTAGGAGCTTCTGGTTCCCTCAGGTTTGCGAAACCTGAACTGAAACTAGGAACTCAAATTAGCTTTGCTTTCAGTGCACTGGAATCCATCTCAACAACCTCCTCGTGGAGCTGGACTGGCCATGGCGGCCCCTTTGCCGAGCCACGGAACCCTCTGCCACAGAAGAGCCACCGTTCTGAGCCTTCAGTTATGCCTATACCAAGTTGTCTGCCATGCTGCCTGACAGGAAGGGAGTGAACTAAAGTCAAAGCCTTGATTCTGGGCTCACTTCTGTGAGGACTGAGCAAAGCGTTCACTCAAAGGAGCCGCAGGCATAGCTCTGGGAGCGGGAGGAGTCCACCATAGACAGATGTCAAGATGAGCGTAGTCCTGATGCAGGCCCCTGGAGCGGTTCCAGCCTGGGTGAGAAGCAAAGCACACAGCCTTAGGCTTCCATCCAGGGTCTGCCAGAACGTGAGGAGCTGCATTAGAGGATCGCAGCACTAGGAAGGGCGAGAACCACTGCTCTGAGTCTCCTGCCCACGTTGTCTCCACAGCCTGCCATTAAGCTGTTGGGACCTTACACAGTTCCCACAGCAATCATCCTTTCCCAGTACAGAACCATTGTTTGGGAACACCCAGCAACATAGAACTTACCTAGTATGTGAAAGTAGGTTCAATGCCCAACAGTGCAAGAAAAGGAAATAGAAACCCTTTCCCTCATCTCTCTGGGCCTCTGTGGAGCCAGAGAGGCTCCTGGATAGTCTTCTATGTGCTAAGCAAATGCCAATAGAAGACAAGCCCACTGCTCCTAAGGGGAATGACCATGAAACTCACAGGGGCGGATGAGGAAGGGCCTTCTCGGTCCCAGAACCAAATCCTGGAATTACTAAACTCTTCACTGGAGAAACGTGAGAGAACAGCCTTACCCATCCTCTCATTTGAGAACTGGGAGGTTATGATCTAGGGAGCCAAGGACTGCTAAGGCTCTCCCAGCTCTGGATTACTGCAGCTGCCCAGACTCCTCCAAGGCCACCCTCTGGTCACTGGGGAACCATGTAAGCCTCAGAGAACAGTCCCATCGTCCCCTCAGCCTCACTCCCACTGCAGAGCCAGGATACGCTTCCTTCTCAAGTAGACCAGAAGTGTTGTTTCGGGATCGGCATTTTTCTCCACCACCTACCAGGAAAGGAAAGAAAACATATCAAGAAATCGCCTACCCGTTCTTTACAGTTGACTTCCTCCCTTCCAAATCTCACCCCCAAACACGCAGAGCGGATGGGCACTTACTGGACAGACAATTACTTGACAATTACTTGACAATTCCAAGCAATGAACAGAGGAGCTCTAAGACATGATCATGATCCTGCCCTCAAGTCCTCAAATTCCACCTGGGCACACCACGGAACGTCCAGGCAAGTGCACGGCAGAGTCTCCTCCGACTAAGGCAGTATCATCACATTTCTCCTGCCTCATCCCAGCTACAAATTCTAGGGGCGTCTGGAGCTGTCCGCATGAAGACTAACTTTGTTTCCTCGAGCATGCCTGCTCAGACTCCATATGTGATGAGAGAAAGCTGGTTATGTAGTCCATGCTCACAGCCAAGCGTCGTGTGCAGCCAGCTACCACAGTAACGACACGGTGGTGCTCGCATGGAGGAGCCACCTCAAGTCAAAACCCATCCACATGTTCAGTAAGGTAGAAAAGGTCGTCTGCCATGTGAGATGCTCTCCCCAGATGTGAACCTTCAAAGGAGATCTGAGAGCCCATTTCAGTCCTCCCCATACTTAAAGGCAAAGAATTTATGATAAGAGATTAAGAGAACTCTTCTATGGGTCTTAGTGTTTCTCCAAGGGAAGGGAAGGAAATATCTGCCTCACACCTCGAGCTAAGAGAAGGGACAGCCTCTGTACCATACATAAATCCACTATTCCTCCTTTGCTGTATAGTGTCGGCAGCCAGACCAACCCAAGACTTTCTCAGAGGCCCTGATAGAACAAAGGGAACTTTGGTTCTGTGTTCTTGTCCAGGAGTGGACTTGGCAAAGCCAGTTTAGGGCTGGAGCCAGTGTCTCCTCAGAAGAGGCAAGGTTGTGGCTTCTGGGAACCTGAACTCTGGTTAAGAGTTCTACGACAGCTGTGTCTGGGGAATCGCAGGTTCTCTTTGCCAGCATTGCCTGACTTAGCTTTCTGCTGACCTTGGCCACGTTTTCCCCCTACAAATCAAATATATGATGCTGTACTTCTTAACAGATTTGCTTGATGTGAGTCATCAGCTTGTGCAAGACCTCCTGGTCCCAGCTATTTGCTTTTGTCTTCTTTGTTTCTTGTTCTCTCTCTTTCTTATCCCTGGTCCTCCCGCACGACACACCACCATACAGGACCCTTATTCTTGCATGTTCAGGACAGCATAGGACATTTAATAATCTGCCATACCACAGCTAAAGGGAGACCTAGCCTAATGTTGTTAACTAAAACTGATGGGTTTAAACTCCCACTTGAACTTTAAAAAAGGAAGAAGTGCAAGTATTGGTTCACATTGCCAGAGTCTAGTAGGTCCAAGAATTCTGATAACAGTGAACTACTACAGACCATCCATAATGTAGACAGGCTTGGCTTGAGTGTGTTGAAACCAGTCTCAGGAAGATTGCCTAGAGGAAGTGATGGGACCACTAATAGGAGGCTTCTTTATACAGTGATATAGGTGGGTCTTCTATCTATCTGCTGTTTCATTGGTTAATTAATAAAGAAACTGCTTGGCCTGATAGGTCAGAACATAGGTAGGTGGGGAAGATAGAACAGAATGCTGGGAAGAAGGGAAGTGAGTTAGATGCTATAGCTCTCCTCTTCAAGATGGACGCAGGTTAAGATCCTTCCCGGTAAGCCACCACCTCGTGGTGCTACACAGATTATTAGAAATGGGTTAATCAAGATGTGAGAATTAGCCAATAAGAGGCTGAAACTAATGGGCCAAGCAGTGTTTAAAATGAATACAGTTTCCATGTAATTATTTTGGATAAAGCTAGCTGGGAGCCGGGCCACAGCCCACCACTCCCACCATTACAATACAGTGGACCAGCCACGTTGGAAGCTGAGAGAAAGCAGAGGGTCTAAGAAATGTACGTCACTAATACCATGGGGGGGTGAGCAGTGGTCTCTGAAGGACCCTTAAATCCACAGAGCCAGTGAAATGAAATCTTTCTTGTTGTCTCACAACGTCATTCTAAGTTGAGACTGTTTGGGGAAACTTTACTAGAAGATAAAATTGTGCTTGCACAGATGTGTGTTGTGTAGTGTGTGGTATATATGTGTGTGTGTGAGAGAGACCATAGTAGGTCATCAGGTGTCACCCTCTAGTGTTCTCAGTCCTACTGTCTGCAGACAGGGTCTCTCGCTGACCCAGAAGCTCACCATAGACTGACTAGTTCATGAGCTCTTGGGTTCTACCTGGCTCCAACCTCCAACGCTGGCATGTGCAACCAGCCCTGGCTATTTTTATGGAAGCTGCGGGTTCAGACTCAAGCTCTCATGCTTGCAGAGCCAGGGTTCTTACCTACAGAGCCATCACTTCAGCCCCAAGAGCAGAATTTTTGATTGACTCCAAATAATACGTTTCTGAAACTTGCAGGATTTCCCCTTCAGTGGGGTTTAAAGAAAAGTGGGAGATAGAAATTAAAATTCTTAGACAAATATTCTGTTCTCTCATTTGGGATCCACAGACTTTATTAATCCACAAAAGTGCAAGTGTATGGCGTGACTGTAGAAGTGAAAGTACGTAGGGAAAAGGGAACAGGCAGGAGTGAGTGGGAAGGAAGTAGAGGGCGGGGATATGAGTAATATCAACGCACAATACACACTTGCAAAAATTTTTAAGTTTAAAACTAATGTTTTTTTAAACTTCTCTTTCTTTTATGATAACACCCCAGGAGTCCAGCTTGCTCAATATATCCTGGTTATTAAGTCTACATGAGGTGAAGCTCCTTTTTTTGGAGACGAAATCATGAATGCAAATAAAATTGATCTTTATCACCCTTCTGGTGGGTATCAGTGACGTTAAGCCTGCTGGTTTTCTCCATGTTTCCCTTCCTCCTTTATAGTACATCACACTACACACACACACACACACACACACACACACACACACACACACACCTGCTGTGCCCACCCATAAGTAAGCTTCTTAGTGTCCCTCAAGACCCTTTTAGGTATATCCCCAGTCTTCCATTTTAACTGTCCTGCCTCCTACTTCCCTAGCAACCTGATCTGATTGGATTGAAAATCCCTCTCATCTCTCCCAGTCCTGTGCCTTGATCATGTCTCCCTTTCTCACACATCTTGACTTGTTGGAAGACATCATATGCTCCCCTGTTCAAGGCTTTCTACATCACCACAGCTGTAGGCCTACACTTCCTTGAATATCTACAAAGAATGGCTGACCAGGCTACTTCTGAGGTGTGTCTCAGAGCTTGCCACAGTGTGCCTCATGGGACACTCTTAAAAATTGAAAGCCCAGGGGAAAGCCTTGGCAGGTGTCACGCAGATTAAAATGGAAAGGTTTCCTGCAGGGTCATGTCTGAAGCACTTGTTACCATCCAGATGACATGGTGGAGCTAGGGTAACTGGAAGGTCATGGGGGTTATCCCCAGTCTTTGGCTCGTCTCTCATGTTATGCCATGATGGTCTATCTGTGCAGACCAAGTTCTCTGAAACCACGAGCTGAAACAAATCCTTCCTTCCTGAAACTAAGTCTGTGGGCATTGTGGTGACAGTGGACACAGCTGCACTGTGAGGAAGCAGCTTTATAAAAACTGTGGTCGATGGGCCAGCAGCATGGCTTAGGTGGTAAAGGTGCCTGCCGCAAGGCTGGATGCCAAGCTTGATACTTTGAACTTTGTTCCATTCATATCCTCTCTCTCTCTCTCTCTCTCTCTCTCTCTCTCTCTCTCTCTCTCACACACACACACACACACACACACACACACACACGCACACACACACACACACACACACACGCACACAGAAAATAAATACATGCAATGTAGTAATAAAAAACTTAAAGGGAAAAAATGAGTGAGTATATTTCTCTGGGAATTTGAACTTTAAAAGAAATAATGACGGTTGGGTGTGGTGGCAGGCCAGCCTGGTCTGCATAGTGAGTTCCAGGACAGTCAGACTACATAAATGAGACCCTGTCTCAAAAAAAAAAGCAAGGAAAGAAGGAAGAAGGTAGGTAGGTAAGTAGATTCTAAGGGGTGATAACACACTTAAATCTGTAACTTTAAATGATAATTAATCAGTGAATAAATAAACAGATGGAAGAACGACTACCTCTGATACTAATAAATACAACTAGTTATCTAATAACTGGCACAATAATTGATCCAGTTAATAAACAATAGTGTTGATCAGTGCATGAAATCTTGATGAATGAGATAGCCATATAGTTATATGACCTCAAAGTACTTGTTCATGGATTATTAATTATGAAGGAGAAAAGAGTTGTCTTTTGAGGAAGAGAGTTAATGGACACCACCTTAACCTAGAGTTGAAAGTCCAGGTCACTAATGGCAAAGCTGCTATGATATATCCCTTGATAGAATATGCCACAGGAAAAGACATTACTTCTGGGGTAGTCCTGCCCAAACAGCAGACTGGGAACCAAATTACAAGACAGTGTGAGGGAAAACTCAGGATTAGTGTCACCCTAAGGAATAGCTAGCCTGTTCTCTTCAGAAATGCCAAAGTCACTAACAACTAAGGAAACACAGGAGCTGTTTAAAGTTAAATGAGATGAGATGGAAAAGCCCTAACATCCACAGCCCAACTCTTCTAGGGGATTATAAATGACATTAATGGGAAAATCATAATAAATTTCCATGAGACACACAGTGCTTCTATATCAAAGTGGCATTTTCTGAATTTCATAAATTGATTGTTAGTCTCTAAGAACTAGAAAATCTTTATTCCTAGGATAGAAATAAAGAGATATGACATCTGAAACTCTCAATTGTCCAGAACGAGTCTAAGTTTCATATATTTATACATATTTGTCAAATATATAAAATTATTTGTATGCTTACATACATATTTTCATCTGTGATCATATATATTCAGTATATTTATCCTGGAAAAAAGAGATAGAGAGAGAGGGGCAGGCAAGATGGCTCAGAGGCTAAGGCACTTGCCACCAAGCTTGACAATTTGAATTTAAACAAAGGGGCCCCCGCAGTGAAAGAAGAAACTGGCTCCGACATGTTGCCCTCTGTCCACCTGCTCCCAGATGAGAATGAGCTACCATCTTTCTACAGCTTCTTTGGTAACATCTTTGCACAACATCTATGGCCCAATGCCCAGAACATCTTGAAAAAGGAAATTAATCCAAAGTTGCTCAAGCCACCTCTGCTCGCCCCAAACCCCTTCGCTTGCTCTTTCGTTTATTACAGCTGCTTTTGTCCTTACTCTCTGCATTGCCTCTTCATCCTTCTGGCAGTTTTCCAAGAGCCCACATCTTTTTAATGACAAACATGGCTGGCTATTCAACGTGTGAACACAACGGGCAGAACCTTCCGGAGATAGGAGGGTCTGGCATGATGCTACTCTCTAACGAATCTGAAAATTGTTCCACTGCTGTGCAAATAAAACCCAAGGAGAAGCAATTCCAGCCAAGTCAGTTTCACCTCAAAAACATTCCTTCCCAGACACAGAGCCTAACAGCAAGACAGCCCTTTACAAGAGCAATGGACCACATGCAAATCAACAGATAATAGATAATAAAACCAGAGGGAGACATGACCTTAAGAGTCCTTGAATCCTGCTATTAACTCGCTGGAAAAACCATTTATGAAAGCTCCAAAGGAAGCGTCTTTGTGAACACAGCATTTGTAGAAAGCCA
The DNA here is from genome assembly GCF_982192425.1 of Myodes glareolus. Classification (NCBI taxonomy): domain Eukaryota; kingdom Metazoa; phylum Chordata; class Mammalia; order Rodentia; family Cricetidae; genus Myodes; species Myodes glareolus. The sequence goes on along the minus strand of NC_142031.1, from coordinate 96,364,207 downwards.
GTTCAGCAGCTGTCTCTACACCTGTATGGTGTTACTGCTGAATGCAAAAGAAGTTTCAAATATTGGGTGCAAGGGCCTTACTACCACCAGCGTAGGCATTTTGACCTAGCTCTGGTAGGTACCAGCTGCTCAACTCAAAAATAGAAGCATCTCAAAGAGAGGATCTTGGACCTGGGTATCCAGAGATGGGATCGCTCAATCTGAATCCAAGAGTCTTGACATTACTGGTGTTGAAATGGATCCCAAAGTTTCCATGCTAGTTACCCAAACAGATCCTGATAGTGTAAGTCCTTAGGGAGTCTCTGAAGCACGTGTTCATTCTTGCAAATTCCTTCAGAAGTTACTCAGCTTCTCCAACCAACACAAAAGGATCAACAAAAAGGACAAGGAAGATCATTCTTCTTTGGGGACACTTTGGCCCACTAGTGGTTTAAACTGTCCTTGTAGCCAGTCACAGTGGGGCATGATGGGTCTTCTCCTACGATCTTGTTTATTCTCAAGCGGGGAGCTGGAGGGCTGTTGAGTATCTTGCGGGGAGGTAAACAGAACTTGGAGACAATACCCTTATTGTGGTTTCTCTCCCAGTATGGCACAGGCATAGCAAAGACTCCCAGGCTACCAGGGATTTGTGGTTCCCAGGTGCTTTTTCTACACCTTCCTGCACTGGTGACGTTTAAGGGGTTTGCAGTATTTATTTAAAGGACTGAGCGATGATTGAGGGGGATTCCTTTATGAAAATAATAATGATGATGGCTTGCCACAAGGTGTCAGTATATGTCCCCACACAGTAAATCAGGTCTAGCTGTTAAATCTATAATACGAGATACATCAGAATCGACGGCTATAATGTGTTGTATAGCCTGGCATTAGTGTGAAAACACATTCCTGCCACTGCTCTCAGCAAACAAAGTCATCAAAGTACTAGGCTGGGTTTACTTACACGGGGAAATAGAGGGATGCTGATGACTCCCCCACCTCACCTAGACTGTTCTTTCCCTGCCTCTAAATCAGTGTGTTCACTACCATAGTGTGGATACCCTTCTGTCCTCCCTCTCCCTCCCTTCTTTGCCCTCTGAGTGTCTTGCCTGTGTTTTCCTTCCTCTGAAGTTCCTGAACTACAGCAAGACCTTTTAAGGCATAGAACGAGACCAGATCAAATCTGAGGGACCAGGTAAGAGAGATGACACATGTCCCTTCCCAGACAGCAGGAACTCCAAACCAAAAGGCAACTCCTGCTTACCTTTTTACCATTCACAAAGAACACCAACTCGTCTGCAGTCATCTTGGCTGGTCGAGTCACTGAGTTCCCAGGAGGTACTTGCAGATATCACTGCCCTGAGACTTGGAAGATACGCCTCCCAGCAAAAATGTAGCAAAGTCGGCCAATGGGAAAGAACCAGCCCCAGGCATGGACAGTTCTTGGCAATAGTCACAGGCTTACATAATCCACCAGGAAGGACCAAACAAACACAGCAGCTCACCCTCTCTGCTCCTATGTCAAAGTACACAGAGGAAAGTGTGTGCCCAGATTAGTGAGGGCTGTGTCTTGGCACCAGATGTCTGAATTCTGGGCACCTGCCCTTGTGGAACCTGCTTCATCCTCCTCCCACTTTACCATACCAGGAAGAAAGGGGGAAGGAACCCTTTGTCAGTCACTGCCAATAAGAGCTGATTCACTCTCTTCCCGTCTCCACTTGCTATTTCTCGAGTCCGGCCTACACTGATGCAGACGCGGCACTGGCGTGCTTACCTCATTCTCTCATGGCCTGGTGAACTATGCAGGTCACAGACAGAGAACTCAGTGTCCAGACTCAAACCCTGGCCACTGACTACAGCCTGTCACTTATCCCCTGCAGAAGGCAGCTCTTCATCCTGGAAAAGGAACCTAAAAATGATACCAAAATCGGAGAGCTGAGAGACAAATCGTCTCTCGGATGTGCCTTATAAACTTTCAGAAAACCAAAAAATATACTCCCTTGTTGCAAAAGTATCCTCATGATAGAAACGATTCTGAAACAAAACATGCTTGAGACTTGCACAGACATTGTCAAATCATCAGAGGAACTCACAAAAATAAATAAATAAATAAATTTCAAACACCAAAGAAATAAAAATGCTTATGCAATATGTTCACAGCCTATTAATAGAACAGAACCTCCCCCTCGATGTAGTGTCCCTAACTCCTGGTGTAAAGGTCTATGCACGCAGGCAACACCAATGGGCTCTCCCTGCTCCGTTCCACCCACCTCCACCTCAGCAGCCACCCTGTCCTTCCCCAGCCCCACAGTCACTCAACAGCCTGCAAGAGAACACATCCAGTGCTCCTGGAGACCGCAGGAAAGGAAGAAAGTGCATGAGTCAGATGTAGCTGGCACAGCAGCATCCTAAGAAACAATACTACCGGGACAGTGACACCGTCGACACAATGTCCCTCAGCCAGCACAGCCCAGTCAGAACCAAGAAATGAATTTCTTGTCAGTTGATTGATATCCCAGTTCGCCCCTAGACTGTGCTATGTCTCGTGCCAAACCCTATGAGTTTCTCAGTCCAGGACAAATGGGGATGCCGATGGCCATAAACAGTAGTTGTTAGCCGGAGTGGAATTCCCTACAAAATGGGTCATTAGGCTGTCTGGGATATGTTAGTGACATGATCAGGAGAGAGGTTGTTGTTGCTGCTGCTGCTCCTGAGTCCAGGAAATGGGACTAAATATTCCAAGTTCAGGACAATTCCTCACCATAAAGACTTGTGCAGCCTAAAATGTCAATCAAGAAGAGACAGAGAAATCCTGGTCTGAAAGGAGAAGGGTGGAGCAAGGGATTAAGGCTGATCCTAGGGCGTGTGTTTCTACCTCTCCCTGTTCTTCTTATTCCTATGATTGACTGGCTCTTCTATTCACTGACTCACCCATCCTTACATCTTCATGAGCTCTGCCTAGGCTGCCCTGCACAGTCCCAAGGAAAGTTACCTAGGCTGCGTTTAGTATTAGCTCCATCACCTTTCCAAAAGTCACTGTCTTGTACAATCGTTCATTGCCCTCATTTACAGACATGGCTTGCCATGCTTACAAAGTCACTTCTTCTGAAAATTTTTATAAAGTTTAACTGTTCCCAGCAGACACTGGGCAAGTGCTTGAGGGGTTTCTAATGCCCACAATCCCCTTCCCCTGCCATAGTCTGAAGGAAAAGGTAGCCTGCCTAGAATACTGCAAGAATACACACACACAGAGAGAGAGAGAGAGAGAGAGAGAGAGAGAGAGAGAGAGAGAGAGAGAGAGAGAGGGAGAGAGAGAGAGAGAGAGAGAGAGAGGGAGGGAGAGAGAGAAAGAGAGAGAGAGAGAGAGAGAGAGAGAGAGAGATTGCAGAGTTGTATCAAAAAATATTCAATGGCCAAATAGAGGACCCAAATAAACAGATAAGGAATTTAGCATAAATTATTAAATTGACTCAAAACACAGAAAGGAAGTTGCCAATATGGCATGGCTGGAAGAATCAATAACTTGAAGGGGAAATTTTAAAATATGGAAGAAAAAAATCACCAAGGAAATCCAGATACTGCAAAAGGAACAAACAAAATTCTGGAAATGAGAGAACCAATCAAGCAAATAAATAACACATCAGAAAACATCATCAACAAACAAAATCAAGCCGAAGAATGAATCTTAAGAGTGGGTGACAAGGTCGAGGCAGCGGTGCATACAGGCATATCAAAGAAAAAATGGGCTGGGAGATTTCTCAGTGATTAAAATGTTTGTGTGAGGTCTGGAGTTTGAGTCCCCAGAGCCCACCTAAGTGGCAGGTGGACATGGAAGTCCACCTATAATTCCAGCCTGAGATGACAGAGGCAGAGAATATCCAGAGTTAGCTAGCTAGCGAGTCTAATCATACTGGTGAGCTCTTGAGTTTGATCGTGAGACAGTACCTCACTGGACCTCAAATGTATGCCCGCATACTCAAGAGAATAACCCAAGTCTACACAGGATAGAAGAAGGGGATGGTAGGAAATCAAATGTCTTAGACATCCTAGTCAATGAAGTGTTAGCCGAGTATTGCCAGAATCTAGAAAAACAGACATCCATCCAAATAGAGGAAGTCTTCCAAACCCCAAACAGTCATGACCAGAGAAGAATCTCTCCAAGATATATCATAATCAAAATATCAAAAATATAAAGCAAAGAAACCATAAGAGAAAAATGCCTACATACAGAGGCATAAATATCACAGTAACATCAGATCTTATGTCAGCAACCATAAAGCCATAAAAGCATGGAATGATATACTTCAATCCTTAACAGAAATTATTGTTAGCCAAAACTGTTATACTCTAAAAACAAGTATTTATTAAAAACAGATGGAGAAGTAAGAATATTTCAAAGAACACAGACACATACCACATATACACACTAAACAAACAAATAAGATAATAACTAAGCCAGCTGTAAAAAAAATCTTCAAGAATTATTATACACAGAGGAAGGAGACAGTTTCACACATAAGAACACAGGAAAGAATATATTTTATGAAATCAACAAATCAACAAAGGAGACCTAGGAAAGAATCAATCATGTCCAGCACTGCAAATGTCCAACACTACCAGGAAAGGAAGAAAAGAACTGTCAATCAACCAACCAACCAACCAGAACAACAGCAGCAAAAGCATAAACAATAGCAAATCCTTCTCAATTACAGCCTTGAGTGTAAATGGCCTTAAGACAGTAATTAAAAGAAACAGATTAATGGACTGGATTGAAATACATGATCCAGTTATCTGTGGTCTCCAGGAAACTCACATAGCTTGGGAGAAACTGAGAGTCGAGTTGGAAAACAAACTGTCAAGCAAATAGAAGCCACAAATGGTCTGGCAAAGCAATTCCCTGATCTGCTTAGGTAGATCTCAAACCAAAACCAGTCAGAAGAAAGAAGAAATGGGGTGGTCCATTGAGTGTTAATAAAAGAAGCAGTTCATCCAAAGGATATAACTACTATAGATATTTATGTTCTGAATCTTGAGGCCCCCAATTTTCATAAAACAAACACTAAAAGATATAGAAGATCACATAAGTCCAGATACAGGAATAACGGAGGAGTTGGTATCCCACTGGTATATCTAGATAGGCCTTCTAAACAATAATCAGCAAAGGGACCTCAGAGCTAAACTACATCATAGATCAGATGGAGCTAATAAATCTACAGAACATTCCACCCACCCGATAGAAATGAATGTTCTTCTCAGACACACTTAGAACCATCTCTAAAATTAACCACATCATCGGCCACAACACAAGCCTTAATAAATTATATGGACAAAATAAAATGAAAATAAAATTATCCCGTAATGTATTAGATCATGGTGGACTAAGACAAGAAACTAATATCAAGATTAACCTCGGGAAATATACAAAAGTTTAGAGACTGAACAGTATGTTTTTGAATAGAAAATGAATCATTGAGGAAACCAAGAGGGAACTTAAAAATCCCCAGGAACAAACAAAAATAAGAACGTAATGAACAGAATCTCTAGGGTACAGGCAAGTTCTTCCTAAGAGTTTAAGCACTCACACTAAAAAATTAGAGGGATCTCGATCAAATAACCCAATGAGACACTTCAGGACTCCTAAATAGCAAGAAGAAGCCTACCCCAAATACAGCAGACAGAAAGTTGTAATAAAGACAAGGGCATATACTTTGAGACTAAAAATACCATATATAGAATTAATTAAAGAATTGTTTCTTTGAAAGTATTAAAGTTTAAAATTGAACAACTTCTAGACAGACTAACCAAAAGAGGCACAAATTATTAAATTAGAGATGTGAAGAGTATTGTTACAACAAACTCTAATAAGAGCACATTATCAAGGATTACTTTGAAAATTTATATTCTGACAAAAATGAAAATCTAGAAGAAGTGGATAAATGTCTAAACTCATATAGCCGACCAACATTAAAGTCAAAAGATATAAATAACCTGAACAGACCCATGATAAAAAAAAAGGAGACTAAAGCAAAATTAAAAGTCTCCCCACAAAGAAAGTCCCGGGGCTAGACCTATTCATTGTCAAATTCTACTAAACTTTCAAGGAAGTCTAATACCAACATTCTCAAACTGTTCCATAAAATGAAAATGTAGTGAACACTACTTAACACATTCTACAAAGCCAATGTGACTCCAATACCCAAACCAGATATAAACACAACAAAATAGAAAACCACACAACAGTCTCCCTGATGAATACAGAAAATCTTCAACAACAACAAACAAGAAACTGGAAGAACTTCCATGTCTCTAGACTGGCAGAATTAATATTGTGAGGATGGACTTATTACCAAAGCAATCTACAGATTCCATATAACCCTCAGCAAAATTTCAATGACATTCTTGACAAAACTAGAAAAGAATACTCCCAAAATGTGCATGGAAACACAAAGAACGTGATAGCAAATGCAACTCTAAGCAGAAATAATAAAGCCAAAATTATCAAGTTGCTTGACTTCAAGCTATACTACAGAGCCATAGTGTCAAAGACAGCAAGGTACTGTCTACAACAGACATGTTGATCAGTGGATTGTGATAGAAGACCCAGAGGTTAACTCACTCAGTTCTAAACACTTAATTTTGTCAAAGGTGTACAAAGGCATGCACGGGAAAAACAACAGCCTTTCAACAAATGGTGTTGACTAAACTGGGTTTTCTTGCCAAAGAAATTAGATCCCTATCTCTCAGCTTGCACAAAAAAAAAAAGAAACTCAAACACAATCAAAGATCTTCATTTGAAACTGGTAATGTTGAAATTAATAAGGGAAAACACTTCAGGATGTAGGCACAGGCAAGAAATTTCTGAACAGAGTTTCACAATAGCACAGCAAATACAATAGCTCAACAAGAAACAGCCCCAAGAACTGATAAATGGGATTGTATGAAATTGTGAAGCTTCCGCACAGCAAAAGAACTATCAGTAGAGTAAACCATCTACTGAATTTTAGAAAATCTTTGTCAACTATGCATCAGAAAAAGGACTAAAAGCTAGAATATACAAAGAACTTTAAAAAGTAAACACAAAAACTAAAAATAAACAATGGGCCAATGAACTGAGCAAACAATTCTCAAAAGAAGAAACACAAATTGCCTATCATTATTTTTTCAAGTGTACAATATCCCTAGCCATCAGGAAAATGCAAATTAAAACTATTTTGAAAACAAGATAGAGAACAATAAAGAAAGACAGTTAGCGTCAACCTCTGACATGCACATGCAAATATATACACCTACACGAAACACACACCCAAATACACCACACATATTTTATATGGCCGTGTGTCTGTGTGTGTGTGAACCTGCTCCGGGGCACAGGTAGAGGTCAGAAGACAACATGTAGGAGTCCATTCTCTTTTACTACTATATTGGTCAAGGGAATAGAACTCAGGCTATTAGACTTGGCAGCAGGTACCTTTAACATTTCAGTGGCCTGTAAGTTTTTAAATAAAATAAAGTGCATGGGATTCCAGTCTGAGAGGTTACCATCACACAGGCACATGACAGCAAATGCTGGGAAGAATATGGGAAGGGAAAATTCACATCCACTGTTGGTGGGTGTAAACTGGTGTAACCAACCATGCAAATCACTGTGGAAACTTCTCCAAAATAGAAAATAGATCTACCATATGACCCAGCTGTCTCACTCTTGAGCAATTTCCCAGATGACTCTACATCCTACCGCAGATAAACCCTGCACATCTGTTTATTGCATCTCTTTCCGTAATAGCAGGGAAATGGAATTTACCTAGATGTCCATTAACAGATAAACAAGTTGAAAAATATGATACATAGACTTAATTGAATTTTATTCAGCCATAAAAAATTAAAATGTGGAATTTCAGGAAAGCAGATGGAACAAGAAAACGTCTTAAGCTAGGTAACTTTCGCTCAGAAAGACAAATATCATGCACCGCCTCTTATATTCAGATCTAAGCTCCAGGTTGTTAGATATGCGTATCTAGGCAGGAGCAAAGGTGGTGTCTAAATTACTGGTCTATTGCTGTGATAAAACCATGGCCAAGGCAACTTAGAAAAGAAAGAATTTAATCAGGGGTTTGCTTACAGTTTCAAAGGATTAGTCCATGTAGTCCTTGACCATCGTGGCAGGGAGCATAGCAGTAGGCAGGCAGGCATGGCACCGGAGCAGGAGCTGAGAGCTTCCAGCCTAACCCCCAAGCCGTGAGAGTCAGGGGAGAGAAACTGAGCCTATCACACTTTCTCCATCAAGGCCACACCTATTCCCTTCCGAAACAGTCCTACTAACTAGAGGACAAGCATCAAACATATCAGCTTCCGGGGCCATTATCATTGAGAGCAACTCAGTGCCCAAACAAATCAATGTGAGACAAAAGGAAACACACAGGACAGACAATAGAACACAGGAGCTACTAAAGCAGAAAGAAGGATACTTGGGGTGAAAGGGAACATTGGAGACAGGAAGAGGAGGGGAGGAGGAGGAGCAGAGTAAGAGGATCGATCAAAACGAAGTACGTATGAAAATGACACAAGGACACTTAATTTGTAAGCTAATTTAAACAAATGATTACTTTAAAAGAATGTTGAACAGGGCATAACTTAAGTATGTTATTTACAGTAGATGTTCAACATAAACCGCCTTCTCTGCGCTGAGAGCAAAACTCCACTCTACCCCTGTGGAGCACGGAGGGTGAAGGGGAACTACATCTTAACTCTGGGTCTAGACTGTCATTCGGAGATTCCATAATTAATAGTTGGAAGCTCCAGTACCAAAATTTGACAAACACTTTGACTAACTTGATTAACCCACATTTGGCAAAATATTTGCAACCACTTTCTCTGTGACTTTGAATTTCTTTAATTGACAAAATAGTATATGTGTATAACATGTTTCAAAATAGGGGTGTATTTCATAAGGGCTCCTTTGAGCTAGTTGTGCAACAACTCGTTGCTACAACTCATTGCTAACATTTAGGGTTTGAACACATCTTCTGATAATTTTCAAAACGCAATCAAAACGCAATGCACTGTTATTTAACACAGCCGCTGCTTTGTACTGTAGGTCTCTTGAATGTGGTCCTCCCACTTAACTGGGGAAAAAAATGTGCATTCTTTTACCAACATCTCCTCCACCTCTCCCTCCCCGCCTCAAGTGATGATTCTGCTATCTCCATCTGTAAGATCAGCTGTGCACACCCGACACAGACGTGAGATCCAGTGCTAAGCAGCAGAAGAAATGTGCCTCACTTCTGGTTTGACATAGAAGCCTTCTGGGGCGTCCATTGTTTCCTTCGTCTACAGTCGCTTTTAGTCTACTGCAGTCTTAGCTTTCTATTTTAGCTTTTGTTGCCTGTACTCGCAAACTCACATAAAAAGCCAGTGTTTACAGCAGTATCATGGTCCTCTCTGCACTGCAGTCAAGTGGCTTGTAGTTTTTGTTGTCTCGTTTTTCAGACTTCTATGCATTTCAGCTGTTTTTTTTGTATGGTGTGATATAGAGGTATTATTTCATTTAAATGTGGATATCCAGTGTCTCCAATATCATTTATTTTAAACTCTGTCATTTCCTCATTGTACAGTCTCAGAATCTTTGTCCTCTCCCCGTCCAAAATGAATTTTCTATATATTCATTGGGCTTCACTTTGTTCCATGGGGTTAGGCAGTTTGGATTTGGGGGTTTTGTTGATTTTTTTTTCATGTGTGTACAGTCTGATTACCAGAGTAAAACAATATATTCTGAAGTCAAGCAGCATGGTCCCTCCAGCTTGATGAGCTTTTGTTTTTGCTATTTTTGCTGATTTTCTTCAACATGTCTTTGCCTATTTGGATGCCTTGTGATTATGTGTGAATTTGTTTTTAAGTAATTTGAAGCTGGAGAGATGGCTCAGAGGTTAAGAGCAGTTGCTGCTCTTTCAGAGGACAATTCAGTTCCCAGTCTCCACACTGGGCAGCTCACAGTCATCTGTAACCCGAGCTCAGGGGATCTGATGCCTTCTTCTGGCCTCTGGGGACACCTGCACACACATGCGTATACACAGACACAGATGTATACTCAGACATAGACACATACATATACATAAATAAAAAATAGAAGTATTTAAACATCTATAGCGTCAGTTTCTTTCGTTTTCGCACAAAGATATTTCCCTTATTTCCTTTCTAATGTTTCCAGTATTTAAACACACACACACACACACACACACACACACACACACACACACACCAGGCAATTGTGGTACCTGCCTTTACTTACAGCTCTAGGGAGGCAAAGGCAGGTGGATCTCTGAGCTCGAAGCCAGCCTGGTCTACAAAGCAAGTACTTTGTAGACAACCAGTACTGTTAAACAGAGAAACCCTGTCTCAAAAAAACAAACAAACAAATATGTGTGTGTGAGAAAGAGAAATCATGTGTGTATGTGTATGTGTGTGTGTGTCCTAATCATATCTTCCCTCCCACCCCATCTCTAACGTCTCTCCCTTCAAGCTTCAAGTCCTTTTTTTTTTTTAAATAACCCACTGAGCACACTTAGTGCTGCCTGTGTGCACAAGGTGTAAGATCATCCACAAAGCCATGGGCAATCTGTCAGTGACCACCCTACCAAACAAAAAGGGACCCCCTCACTCATTAGCAGACAGCAGGTTTCAACAGCTCCTCAGCTAGGAACAGGGCCTCTGGAAGCCCATCCCACTCCATGCTGGAATTTTTAATGAGTTTGAACATATGCAGGTCCTATGCAGATCATGATTGTTGCTCTGAGTGCATCTGTGCCACAGCCACGTCATTTCCAGAGGACACTCACAGCTCTCCTCCCCAACATCTTTGTGCCCCCTCTTCCATGGTGGGGTTAAAACACATGCCATTTAAGTTAGTCCTCAGCCTAGGTCACTAATAGAAAACAGACCCGCCTCACAGGAAAACAACAGGCCCCAAGAGGATGCTGGTGAAACTGCTTGTATTGTCCAGCTGCCCAGTTGGGCTGCTCACTCCCTGGGTGTTCTCAGCTGGGAAATGAAACTACTTGAAATTGTTTCAGGCATAGGAGACCTTAGATCTTCAATTGAGTATTCTCAAAATAGTGGTTCACATTCTCTTTAAAAAGACAGATGTTGTACTTTGTATTCATATATACTTTGCATTTGACTTTTGCTGTGATTGTTGTTCTCAGGCATTTTCTTGTGTCCTTAGCAAGAACTGAATCAAATGCTACAAAGTCATCTTATTTTATCCATGCATGTGACTGCCTAATGTTTAATATAGAACTGTGCTCAAAAGTCTGTCAGGGCTATAAAGAAAACTAGAAAGATATTTTCGCACAGTCTCACAATCCCCTGAAGTCTGTTCAACATATATATATATATATATATATATATATATATATATATATATATATATATATATATATGATGTGTGTGTGTGTGTGTGTGTGTGTATGTGTGTTGGCTTTTTGAGACAGTGTTTCTTTGTGTTGTCCTGGCTGTCCCAGAACTCACTCTGCAGACCAGCCTGGCCTCTAACTCACTGAGATCTCCCTACCTCTGCTTCCCCAGTGCTAGGACTAAAGGCATGTGCCACCACCGCCTGGCTCGTATTTATAAGGCCACATATGCATTAACCTGTTTTAATGGCAAATGCTTGTTATTTGTTCATAATTTCCATATGACTCCTTCAGAAAGGGCTTTGTGTGCCTTAGTGAGTGCTATTGGATGGGGTTAGGGCGACAGCTCAGTGAGTAAGAATGCTTGCTGGGCAAGCATGAGGATCCTAGTTCATGCCATACTAAATGATTTTTCAATGTGATGTTAAATGCAGTTCATCAAGAGATTTGGGGCAAGCTGTCTAGTATTTTCTGTGAGCGAGCTTGCCGCTGGTGTTTTTCAATCAGCTAGCTGGATACCTTGGCCTATAGGTGGGTGGGCCTGGCACCCAAGTCATGGCATGGAGTTTCTTATTTGATCACAAGTGGTAAACTGTAGCCTGAACTTGTGAGTGTCGACCTGGGTCCTATTTTCACCAGGATCAGTCTGGGGCTTGAATCCTCTGAGGGTGAGATTACATGAGAGTACAGCCTTTAATCTTAGTCTCCAAGGATAGGCGAAGTCCTGGGATGTAACCTGGTACTCTAGACTCCGCCTTGACTTTTGACTGTGCCAGGAATTACAGCCTACAGTTGGGGCTGGAGAAGCTTTCTTGAAATGGATATACTGGACTAGATCCAATGTGCGATCCAAGGGAAAGGGTAGTTCTCACTTCCCTTTCTTCCCCCAATCGGAAGGTCTCTCCCCATACTGAAAGCAGTGTTGGAGAAACAGAGACAGATAGTATAACAACATTGCCCTGTTCATTCCAGGATGTCTCTTCAATCTTGCTTGTCCAGCTAGTGTGAGCCTGTACTAGGTTTCCCCAGCGTTTGCGAAGGTCTTTTCAAGTCAGACTTTTGTCCTAATCCATGGTTTTGCCTGAGGATGAACACCAGGGTGCCCTATGATGTCATCTTCCTCATGTCAGTTCCCTCCCTCTGGTACTTCTCAGGAAATCAAAATTTAGGGGCAAACAACCTAAAATGCAGACTTCTTTCTAACTAAGGCTCTAGAAGTTCTTTCTATAAATCCCAACATTTGAGGTGTATTAGTGGGAAATTCATGGTCTGAAAATAGGCCATCTATAACCTATACCGTCTTGCATTAACTCTTCCCACTTTCTTAAGAGACAGCTTGGCTCATAATACACACCACTCTTTATCCCAAAGAGTTCCAAAGTCCCCAGGAAACCCGGATGAACACCAACTCCTCCTTCAAACAGGCTCCTTCCCCACTGGAGGATCATTTTCAGGAAATTGAAAGTAATCGAAAACGTGAAACACTGCCAAGAGCACATTCTTATTTCTGAAAGCAAGACTTCCCTTAAGGCCAAGCAGTCCCTGGAGAATAGGCCATTTAGACACGACTTTATAGCTCTCCCCAAAGGTCAGAGTTGAACGACCGGCAAAAGGGTGAAAGTCTTTCCTGGTGTTGAGCTTGTGCCATGGCCATTCACACTCTGGCTCTGCCACCAAGTCCCTTAGACTTTGCAGTGCGAGCCTTTGTTGTGGTCTGCACACTCCCTGTTTGTGTCTTGATGCCCATTCTTGTCTGTAACGTCGCGTTCATTTTCTCTGCTGCAAATTTTACTTGCAAGGCAAAGAAAATTTCTCTTTCAGTGTGTTCCATTGTTCTGAACGATCTTGTGCTAAAACTGATTACACTTTTACATATACTTCACTCCGGATAAAAGATCTTGCTATGTCCTCTGGACATCTCTGCCCAATGTTCAGTTCCTCCTTGACCCTGCCAGACTTTTACGTTATTAAACTGGTCTTAATAATAGTCCTTGACACCTGAATAGCATTCTTTTCATCCCTTGAATTTATTTCATCTCTATAATAGTCTTGTGATGTGAGCAGGGAGGTTATTATTATACCCCTTTTTAGAAAAGCAAATGAAGATGGACAACGTGGAATTGGCAACTGTTGCGATGGAGGGTGCCAGTCTCGACATCTGTCACCAACTTCCCAATAGAGGAATAATCTCTTTGATGGAACCTCAATAATAAACCAGGATTCACCCCAGCGTTCATGGCATCCTCAGTCTGCCTGAATTGCAGCCTTCTAGTTGGGGAGTGTCCTCCTCCAATGCCTGAATGGTAAGCTCCTGGGACCAGGAACAGACTTTTACCACTCTCTGCCTGGGTCTAAGATAGAGCCACATGTATAAGAAGTCTCAGTAAGTCCTTGTTGAATTGGGTCCACCATGCAATGGATGAGCTAGGCTCTCAACACTGCCTGAACCTCTGCTTTCTCTGAACATAGGGTTTCCCACACCTACCATTTAATATATTCTTAGCAGCAGCTAACTTCCCTCACCAACTTTTGTCTACCTAATTATCTGTTAGGTAACCAGCTAGTCTTCCCTAGTATATTCCATCTCTCTTTGTTCTTTTTAAAAACATGTCATGTAAAAATAGACTCAGAGTCAAAGACAAAATGTTTTTATCTTCGCGTGATTCTATTCTACAACATATGGAAACTCAAGGGTTCAAAAAGCCTCAGAAGCAAATTTAAAGCCAATATTGCTTTTTAAATTGGAATTTAAATGATTTAATTTAATTTTAGATTATCACATAACCCTCCTGTTTTGACAATGTCTTTTATACTAAGTAAACTATATGTTCCCGGAGACATCAATAGTGTCAATGGTGTGTTAGTGAATGGCTGAACACCTGAGAAATCTCTCTCTTTCTCTCTCTCTCCTCTCTCTCCCTCCTTCCCCTTCTCTCTCTCTCTCTTCCCCTCTCCTTCCCTCCCTCTCTTGTCTCTCCCTCCCTCTCCCTCTCTCTCCCCCCCTCTCTCCCCCTTTCTCTTGTCCTTCCCTCCCTCTCCTTCCATCTCCCCCCCCCTCTCTCCCTCCCTCCATCCCTCTCTCTCATCTGAGCTCTCTTGCATCCTTCAGGAAGGAGAATTTTCACTGCATCCTTCCCTCCCTCACTGGTACTGTAGGAAATGAGGGGGGCATTATCTGCACAGGTCTTGTACCCCTCGCCTCCCCCTTCGTGGTTTATTTTCCATATTATCAACTGAAATGTTACACAACGGATGCCCATATATGTGCGTTACCTCTGCTTCCTTGCACCTAAGGGAATCCAAACATGAGGGCTGACCTACCTGCCCATCAAATATTCAAGCTCTCTTTTCCTACTGGAGAGTTTCTGTATGTAGGAAAGCCCTTGCACACATAGTGAGAAACTACGTTTCCTGATTCCTCAAACCTGGGTAAAGCCACGTGGTAGAGGTTTGAGGAGGAAGGCAATGGGGAGACCATAGTGTGCACACTGTGCAGTCCGTCTTTTTGTTCTTCCCCAAAGCTGAACATCAATATCAATGCCCAGAATGACCTTGGGAGCCGCATACTGCAGATAACACCACTTCTAGCCATCTCATTCCTTAAAGGATACCTCCAGTTAAATGCCTCTCACCCTCACTTGCACATATATGCATAAAAAATTTAATTTGAAAGAATAAAGATCGAACCATTGCCTGGATGTAGTAGACATAATACACATTTAGCTTTTCTCATCCACAGTTTAGCTTTTCATAATCTCGGTCACTCATGATCAGCCATGATCTAAAAACATCAGTGAAAAGTTAAGAAATAAGCAATTCATAGGTTGGAAACCACCTACTGTTTGGGATAGTACAGAAACATTGAAAGCACCCTGCTCTACTCCAGAGTGTAAGTCATTTTTTGTCTAGGACACACATCTGCACAGTGTGCACCAGTCTCACATTGTTTGTGTTCGGAGAGCCTTTGTGTTAATGCTCCCCCAAAGCACAAGCCTAGTGGTGCTGGAAATCAAAATATGCCACAGGGAAGCCAGGACACGCTTTGTAAGTGAAAAGGTTTGTATGATGGGACACACATAAAGCATACAGGATTCAGCACTACCCATGGTTCCAAGCACCCTGGAATATGTCCCCTACATGCCAAAAGGATTAGTATAATGCTGCTGTAGTTATTCAGGAAACGTTTGATGACTATGAATTAAAAAAAAAATAAATATCCTTCCTCCCTTCCCCCCATCCCGGTCAACCGAGCTTTCTCCATTCCTCCCCTACTCCCTTCTCTCTAACCCTCTCCCCTTCCAACAACCCTCCCACCACCCCCCCCCCCCATGCACCCAAGGTTACCTGGGACTCTTGACTATTTCCTACCTCCTGGCGGATAGGTAAATAATCTTCATCAGGTTCGTCTTCTTATTTAGCTTCTCTAGGATCACGAATAATAGGCTCAAAGACCTTTAATTATGGTTAGAATCCACTTATGAGTGAATACATACCGTGTTCCTCTTTTTGGGTCTGGCTTACCTCACTCAGTAAAGCGTTTTCTATGTCCATCCATTTGCATGCAAAATTCAAGATGTCATTATTTTTTACCGCTGAGTAAAACTCTAATGTGTATATGTTCCACACCTTTTTTAACCATTCTTCTATTGAGGGGCACCTAGGCTGTTGGGGAAGGGAGGAAGGATGAATGTGGGATCAGGGAAGAATATATTTCAACTAAGGGAGTCATATTAGAGTTTACAGGAAACTTGATTATATATGGGATCCCAGGTCCAAGGAGAGATCCCCAGATTGTTCTCTGGACAGAGGAGGGTTGCCTGAACCAGCCTTGGCCCGTGACCATACTGATGAATATTTTGCTTATCACCATAGATCCCTCACCTGGCGTTGGATGACGATACAGATGGAGGCCCGCGTTGGAGCACCGAACTGAGCCCCCCAAGTTCCAAACGAGGAGCAAAAGGAGGAAGAAAATGACGAAGGACTGCGAGGGATACTATCACCCACTGATACAAGGGGTCGGATCTAATGAGAGTTTACCAAGGCCAGATGGACCGTGACTGAACGAGCATGTGATCCAACCAGATTCTCTGAATGTGGTTGGATTTTCTGAATGTGGCTGGCCTGCAGTCTTTCCGAGAAGCCATTGACAATGACACTGGGACTGGTTTCCTCTGCATATACTGGATTTTTGGGATCCAGTCTGTTTGGATGCTCACCTTCCTGGACCTGGAGTGAGGGGGGAGGAACTTGGACTTCCCACAGGGCAGGAGACCCTGACTTCCCTTGGGGACAAAGAGGGAGGAGGAGAGGGAGGGGGGGAGTGGGAGGGCGTTGGGAGGAGGGGCGTAAATGGAAACTTTTTATAATTTAATAAAATTACTAAAAGAAAAAAAAAGACAAAAAAAAATAAATAAAAAATAAAAAAAAATAAAAAAATAAAAGTAGTGACGGTCATGGCAGAACCATGAATGGGAATCCTGGTTTGCTCACGTGCGAAGTTGCATAAACCAATGTTGTTATCAATGGTCATGAGTTCCTATGCATCAACACTTGATCTTGTCCTTAAGCCCTAAGCCGTAAATGTACCAATCCCTATACTTTGCTTTAAAAGACGTACTCTGCACACCTTGTACATTAGGCAACCTTCTTACATCTACTTATTTTCAGCTTTAATGAGACTTGGTCCTTTGTCAGGCATTGTGCTGAGTACTCATTAAATCTAGGATCAAAGAGGTTTAGGAGTGTACCTTATAGGTTACCCATGATGTTCTGGGCCAGACTTGCAGGAACTAAACCTTGAGCTTGCTACCTGACTTCCAAATATCAATACTCCTCCAGCAAGGGTACAGAATGCAGATTTACATGTTAACATATCTAAAGTAGCATTTCTGAGACATCAAACGACTTCAAAAGTTCAGCTGTTCCCCTTCTAAATGTGTTTGTTCTAGAACTCACCAAGGGAATGCTCAAAGGGGCTGGATAGAGGGTGGCTGTGGTTAGGAGCACGTGCTGTTCTTGCAGAGGATCAGGGTTTGATTTTCAGCATCCATATCAAGAGGTTTATAACATCCTGTTACTCCAGTTCTAGGGAATGCCAACATCTGACCTCCACGGTACACATAAACTTACACACAGGCACATACATACATTAAATAAATGAATTCATTAATTAATACTTAAAAGAACAAGACCCACTGCTTATATTTCCAAAGGAGAAAAGTTCCCAGAGCAAACTGGCCGCCTCAGGTCTATTCAGTTGAGTACATTCAGTGTTTACAACACCCAAGAGAGAGAGATAACAGAACTTTGATAGACTTGCACACTACCTTGTACTCTGTGCAGGGTACACACTGATGCTGCTGTTCATGTTTACCCATCTCTCCCTCAGAGGATCAGACATCTCTTTGCAACTTGTATCACCCATTTGAAATGCATTGATCCATCTCTCCAGAGCCTTAAAGACCAACCAGTTGACACTTGGCATCTGTAGATTAAGGTGGCCCATAGTTCATTGATAGGACTCTGGCTCCCTCAGATCCCAACTCTTTCCATGGCCAATCCTGAGGCTGTGTCATATAGATGGATGGATGGATGGATGGATGGATGGATGGATGGATGGATGGATGGATGGGTAGATGCACCCACCCCCACTCCACCCTCCTGCCTTTGGGTGCCCATCAGTGTTGGGGAGGATTTTACCTATTCATGACAATCCTGAGGGTTTAGTTCTTGAGCTTAAAATTTTTCTCATGTGCTACAAAGATAGAGAGCATCTCAGCAATAAGAAACTGTCACTGAATCCTGAGGGAATGATTTAGATTTCTAGCTTTGTTTTAGGACATTAGGTAAGGTTTTGGACTTTGAGTTCTTTCCCAATCTACCAACAATCTCAAAGTCTTTAGTATATACAACTCTTATAGTAGACATTGCAGCTGAAGATCTCAAACTCTGAAGTTTGACTGTGGTCAGTAAAATTGTTACCACTGTGAGAGGCATTTTGAAGAGAACAAAGTCTTAATTAATGAAGCAACCAGTGTGTGTTCCATCCTAGGTTAGGCATTCCTTGTGCATCTCACTTTTTTTTCCCCAAAAAAATCCCTAAAGCATAATGTCTTCATTTGGGTTTCCATTGCTGTGAAGAGACACCATGACCACAGCAACTCTTACAAAGGAAATGTTCAAATGGGGTGGCTCGCTTACAGTTTCAGAGGCTCAGTCCATTAGCATCATGACGGGGAGTATGTGGCAGGCAGGCAGATGTGATGCTGGAGGAATAATTGCAATACTCCTGCAGTCACTATAAAGTGCCCTGTGGATGGGACTACCTGATTATCAAAATTCTGAGAGCTGAATAACAGAACCTGCTAAATTTGATTTCCAAGATTCTTGCAGAATGTGAACAAGTGATAAGGAAAGAAAAACCTTTAGTGGGAATCCCTTACATGAGCTTGAGTGGGGAAAGTTTTTATTTTTTTTTAATTCTTTAGAATTTTATACTCACACACAATGAAATATGATCATGTCTATTCTATTTGCCTCTCCCTCATGCCCCTCTTAATACATTTTCCTCTCAACTTTGTGGTTCTTTCTTTCTTTCTTTTTGGCTAACCATCTAAGTCCAGTGCTGTCCATATATGCATAGATGTGGAGTCATCCACTGGACCATGGGAAATCTACCAGTAGCCACACCCTCCGTACCATGCATAACACCTGTGGGTCTGAGCAAAACAGATGCGATAGACTTGGGTCGTGGCAGAGGAGACAGAAGACAGGCATCCTAAAGGAAGTAGCACTGAAAGAGCATGGAGTCTGCGAGGTGATGAGCACAGAGCAGCGACCATAGTTACCTCAAGACAACTGTCTTCCTCCTAATCAAACTTCCAAGCCTGAGACTCTTGGCTGTCTTCCCTCTCCTGTTGAGCAGCCAGACCTGACTGCTAACAGTCATTACGAATCTGCCAACTGTGGTTTTCCAGTCCTGATTACTATCAGTATTTTCTCCAGCTCAAAATGTTCCTGTTCATCGTCTCTATCTTTTTAGTCATCATTATTCCAAGAATCCCACGGTTTTAACTGAGGCAATAAGAATCTGGGTGTTGACTGCCTTGTAACTGGATCACATAGCCCCAGTGGTCAAATCTAGGATTCCAAGGAAGAAGTGTGTGTGTGTGCCCTAAAAAAAAGTCTTTCCACCTTTCCATGCCTTTACCTATACAGTGGTGCTCAACCTTCCTAATACTATGATTCTTTAATACAGTTCCTCATGTTGTGGTGACCCCTCCCCCACCACAAAATGATTTTGCAGCTACTTCATGACTGTAATTTGTCCTGTTATTAATTATACTGTAAATATCTGATATGTGATTCCCCTAAAGGTTGAGAACCACTAACCTACAACCTTCACACACCCTCCTGTACCTTTAAAATCATTTGCACATTATTTATAATATTAAATATAATTCAAGTACTACATGAGTAGTTACACTTCTTGGTTAAGAGAGGATGATGGGAAAAACTGTACTTGTTCAATACAGAACTTTTCCTAAATATTTTCTGTCTAGAGCTTATTAAATCCATGAATATTTTTGGGCTGATTGCTTGGGTAGGCTATGATGGCCACTTTTAATTGTCAACTTGACACAGTCTGGAATTACCTGGGAAAAGTCAGTACGTAATCGTCTACATTGGCCTTTCAGCAGGTCTGTGGGGGATCAATTGACTGTCCTGACAACCTTAATTGATGTGGGAAGATTTCCCCAAAATCAGCAACATCAATCCCTGGTTTGGGGTATTATAGTGTGTAGGACCAGAGAGAGATAGCTGAGTGACAAGCGTGGATACATTTACTTCTCTTTATTTTTGAATGTTGGTGCGTTATGACAAGCTGCTTCAAGTTCCTGCCTTGCCATTTCCACAATGATAGATTGTAACCTGGGATTGTGAGCAAAAAACTTATCTCCCCTGACTTGCGATTTGTCAAGAACATTTTATCACAGCAATAGAATGAAACTAGGACAGAAATTAGTACCAAGAATGAGGTAATTGCTCTAGTAGACCTAACCCTGCTGTTTTGAACGGAGGAATATGGAAGACTTTGGAATTTGAGCCTTGAAAGGTTTATAGCTTAATGGGCCCTTTCTCATGGGGCTTGGGAGATAAAAATGCTGAGAAAAAGTGCAGATAGTGGGGGTTCAGCATGGGAGGTATCGGGAGGGTAAGAAGGACTCTATCGGGAACTGCATAGAAAGTGTTTATGTGATATTTTGGCCAAGGATTTAATTTGTTCTGCCTGTGTTCTGAAAATCTGAGTAAATTAAATCTAAATTTGAAGATGATAGAACACTTTGTCTGCTAGGAAAAAAATTCATAATAAAAGAGCATTCAGACTGGTGCTAAAAAATAGCTATAATTTATTTCTTTTCAATCAGCCCCATTGTAGAGGAGCCTCCTTATACTACTCTGGGATCACGGGAAGGTGTTTCCTCAGGGCCAGCACACAGAAACTGTTATCTCTGTGGTCCAAGAAGGCCGGGACACATCTCAAGCTAACAGCAGACCTTAGCGTGTAAGAGTCGTCGACTTGCTACTGGTTTTTAAAATCATAAAATACAGAAGACTGGGGAGGGGGTACTTAAGGAGCAGTTGAACTCAGATACCACGTGACAAGGTTGGAGTCCCTGAGAGAAGCTCAGAGGATGTTGCATGAAACTATGAACGTAAAGCCTAAACTACAACAAGACAGAATTCTAGAGATGCCAGGGCTGTGGAATGTCCACCAAGGAGATCTATAGGTGTGGAGCGGAGCTGGCCTAATCCTAGAAGAAAAACTCTACCAAATGTAAGTAGCAGAGCTGGAAGGATGGGGCTGTCCAGCACTTTGGAGCCCCAGAAGATTTTATTGTAAGACCCTGATGCTAGACACCAAACGGTAAGGTTTGTTGGTCTCCCTACTAAATGTTGGTTTTGGCTTGGTGTGGGTTGTTCACTTGCTATGCCCTGTCCTTCCCTCCTGGGATAAGAGTGTTTATTCTGTACCATCCTATGCATAAAATATCTAAACTGCTTTTATTTGATAGGATTTCAGATGAAAGGACTTGGGCTTTTAAAGTGCTAAAATTGCTAAAGACTGTGAGAACTTTTATTGTCAGACTGCATTTTACATTCTGAGATAGACATGAGGCTTATGAACATGAGTTAAAGGTTATGGTTTAAAGTAATGTGTTTATGTATCAAGTTGATAAGGGATGGAGCTGTGATGATGAGTTTTAATTGTCTGCTTGACAATTAAAGAAAAACCAAGAACTATTATTTCCCAGACTTCAGGCCTGGGCTTGATAGAACCCTATTTGTTTGAAACCATGAATTTCTCTTTCAAAATGTCTCCAGTGTCTCCTCCTCCTTCTTGTCCTTTCTCTCTCTCTCTCTCTCTCTCTCTCTCTCTTCCTCTCTCTCTCTCTCTCTCTCTCTCTCACACACACACACACACACACACATACACACACACATACAGACACACACAGACACACACACATGCATGCATGCACACACGTACACAAAACTTTCATACAAAGAAATAGGTTCCATTGTGATATTTTCAAGTAATCAAACTTTGTTCTCATAACTGAGTAGTTCATAGAGACACTGGCAACGACCCAGTACAGAGATCCAACCACCAGTGGATTGGAGCCAGTAGGAAAAGTTGGGGAGGAAGTCCTCAGAGTTACAAAAGCAAAACATCCACTGACTTCGCCAGGAGTCTAGGGACAAGGAAGTGAGTTCCACTAAAGATAAACTCGGTCACCAAAAGTGCTGGTTTCAGGGAAGCAGAGCTTTCCAGAAAGGGGGTGGCTCCATGGGTGTCAGTCAGGGTTCAGAGCTCCATCACAGTGACGGTTGGTAGAATATTCCTAAAGGGGCTCGGGAGTAGCAGTCGCTGATAGAAAGGAAGTTGGCTAGAGCAGGTGACAAAGTGTGGACAGGGACGAAGTAGACAAGTGGGGAAAGTGACCCCGAGAGAGAGTGAAGAAGGCAGCAGATAGGTCCTTGCCTACCTCTGCTGCCTCCTGGTCTCCTGTTGCATGATGCCTGCAGAAGTCTTTATTAGGTCATGTGAGTCACTTACATAAAGAAATGGTCATCGAGAATGGTTCAAACCTAGGGCTGCTGTCCCTGTCTATAATGAAAGCCCCAGGCAGTAATACAATAGTTCTCACTTTCCTGTCTGGGGAAGCTGTTGTTTCTGCTTCCCTTCATTCCTCTAGGAAAGCAAAAACCCCTCACCAAGTCCCCTCCTGCAGGCAAAGGGCATGAACTCTTTCCGCAACTTTTATACTGTGTGGGAAGCATGATGCTCCCGTGGACATTTGTAGAACGAGTTAATACATTCATACTCAAGTCCTCTCAGTAAGTCCAGTTTCCCAGAGCCTAAGAACAAAGTAAGAGAATCAGATATCCCACCAAGAAGCAGTAGTTGTCATATTATGATCTAAAGTACCATTTCCACATGCGCGGCCCCCTCCCGCTCCTTCACTAAGGGCCTGGAGCTGCAGATCCTTTTGGCCAGCATCCACAGCAGTCAGGAGCGGTAAGGGGAAGGAAGCA
This sequence comes from Myodes glareolus, assembly GCF_982192425.1. Taxonomy (NCBI): domain Eukaryota; kingdom Metazoa; phylum Chordata; class Mammalia; order Rodentia; family Cricetidae; genus Myodes; species Myodes glareolus. Next base: position 96,341,219 of record NC_142031.1, on the reverse strand, counting down.
AGAGGAGGGGAGGGGAGGGGGGGTTGTGTATTGGGTGGGGAGACACTACTCTGGACAAACAGAACTCAGATAAGCTATTCATGCTCCCAGCAGGAGCTCATGGCCAGCTGCCACAGGTCCTGAAAGACCCAGTACAGCCACCTGCTGAGAATTAGTCACCAACAGAAGTTCGAAAGCTACATCAGCCAGGAACAGGGGCGGCACTGTCTGAACTGTGGGTGCCAGTGGTTGCCTTGGCATGCTCCCTAATTATGATGTTCTTGCCGACTTGAAAAAGCCACAATTAGTTCTAGAAAGAACCCTGGGGAGATGGGTCCCACAGCTGGTTTCTGTCTCTTCTAGAGCACCCTAGTAGTTAGACAGATATTAGGCGATAGCTGTGGGTACCCGAGGAGACTCCCTAAGAGGAAGATATCAGGCCAAGGCATCATCTCTGAACTCCTGCATCAGTCCAAGGCTTGATCCTGTCAGCGTGGCTTGTACCTTGGAGGATACGCATTCTTTGCAGCAAATAGGTGTGTCTTGCTAGACATGGTGTGACTGGAAGTCAGGAGTGGGAAAGAAAATTTGCTATCCTGATTCCCAAATCTTGCGCACATCACACTTATAAGAACAAAATTTTGTCACAAAGAAACTATTTCCAAGAGAATCAGGGTGGAGGTGTCATCTTATTACCAGGTCAATAGGAAGAGCTATTAATAAAAGGGTCCTAGGGTGAGAGTTAGAGCAAGAACGACGCGATCTCAGTGGCAATAGCATTGTTATAACTAGCATGCCATGTGGGGTGAGAGGGCAAGGAGAGCGGTGCAGGAAGCATAGACCTCAGATATTTGCAAACCCAGCCACTTACAAACTCTACACCCGTGGGCAAGATCCGCATGCTCTCTAAAGGCATTTCCACAAGAGGAGAATGAAAACAAAGTGTTTTTCTTAGCTGGGGATTTTAAGACGGTCATTGTCAGTTGTTGGGAATAAGAGATGCTTTCTGAGTGGGAGCAGCAGAGCTTGGCAGTTGCTCTATGTTGTTTTAAGTCACTCTTGCAAGAACTCCCTGGTCATGTTCACTAGACACGTCTCAGGGAATAAAAACTCCCGCATCCCACATTGAGATACCAGTGGCCACCCAGGTGGCAAGGGGTGTTGGCTCCTTCTGCCAGGTCTATTGGAGCCACACTGCTCAAGTAAGTGCTCACGGTGCCGATTCATTTCAGTTGTTGGGGACTAAGCAGAGATTGAACTCAGTAGTTTCTAACAGCTGTGCTTCAAGGACCCTTAGGGGATGAGATGGGCAACCACACTCCTTCCAATGACTCAGAAATACCCGATCCCCTTAGCACTGTGTTCCTGCCTCTTAACTGCACATGGTGACATTGAGTTCTGACATGCAGAGATACTTGGCCAAGCTACACCTGCCTGGATGAGATACACATTTCTTCTGGTAGCATGTTATGCACCAAGTCAGTCAAGTGGCCACCTACAACTTCGAAGAAATGAGTCCATCATTTGACCATAGGTTGGATCCAACTGTGATCATCAGGCCTCAAAAGTCTTGGTTGCGACCTGAAGGGTGCCAGAGGGAAGCAGAGAAGTAGTGTGATGCCTAAGGGGGATTAGGAAAGCAAGGGTGGCTGGAAGACATCTGAGTGTTTGCCCAGTGGTCCCGTAGTGAAAGTAGAGATGGCGACAACAGAACAAAACGCTCATCAGGCAATAGTGAGATGAGAACCAGAGCATCACTGAGGACCTTGGCCTCAAGGAAGGGAAGAAGGAACCGCCCCTTCCAGAGTGGGAGGGAAGAAAAAAAGCTGGGTGGTGTTGCCACCAAGTGTTTAGATTTGGTAGTGGGAGAAAAATGCTAGAGTATTAAGTCTCACGCTGGCTTTTGGAAAGGATGCTGTTTTGTTTGCAATGAATATGGAGCAATGAAATTAGCAGATAGAATCATGGGATGGGATGAATGAAGCCAAAGAAAATGGAGATGAGTGTCTGTTCCTTGAGGAAGGCAAAGAGCTCACCTCAGCAGCGGGCAGCTCGCAGCGCTCACCTCAGCAGTGGGGCAGCTGGCAGCGCTCACCTCAGCAATGGGGCAGCTGGCAGCGCTCACCTCAGCAGGAGGCAGCTCGCAGCGCTCACCTCAGCAGTGGGGCAGCTCGCAGCGCTCACCTCAGCAGTGGGGCAGCTGGCAGCGCCCACCTCCCGTTTAATATTGAACGTCATGGACCTGAAGTAAAAAAGGTTATGGTAGAGAAGAAGTGCCATTTGGATCTTCCCAGACGGGGAGACTAACCCAGAAACACTCATCTGCTTGCCTAGGTTCACACAGGACTAAGTCGCAAACAGAAGACTAAGAAGGAAAGAGAGGAGAGAGTTGAGGGTGTTTAGGTGTTTGCGGGGGAGTGATAATAACACGGGGGAATCATGGGAAGGATTGGGGAGAGGAAAAGAAAGAGGGGAAATGGTGTAACTATATTTCAATTGAAATATATTAAATGAAAAATAATGGGCCATTGCTCTGACCTCAAAAAGAGGTGTAAAGTCAAAAAGTGTATACAAAAAAAAAATGATGTGGTCATTAACATGGACAGCTTCACGAAACCAAGGAGAGCATCATCAGGGAAACCAATAAGGGAATTCATGTTTAAGACTTGAGGCAATGGCAAGTGGGTACCCCAAAACAGAGTTCTTAATGTTTTAACTAATAGGCTATTAAATGCATGAATCTTAAGTGTGTCGTTCATAACTTTTGTACTCACTTTATCTCCACACTTTATATCACTCTAGAAAGTTCTTTAATGGCTTTTTTCCATCACTTGTCACTCCTCCCCAGTAGTGTTGAGCATCGTCCCAATTGATGCTGCTGTAGATGCTGCTGCTGTGGTTTGAGGATTTCTGTCAATATACAGAATGTCTTGTTTGGGATTTGGGTTCTTTCCCAAGTAATGGAATTAACTCTACACGTTACTCTACACGCCATTCTTTTTTTAACTGCTAAATGGCATTTCCTTGGGAAAATACAGAAGAATGTTTAACTTCATAAGAAATGTCTCAATTGTCCTCCAAGATGAGCGTCACACTTTACACCCCAACTATGGGTGTTGTAAAAAGTCTTAGCTACTCCACATCCTGTCCAACATTGAATATTTTCAGCCTTGTTGATTTTAATGACTTAATTGAAAATGATGTTTGCGTAGTGTTTGGTGCTTTGACCTCCAAGCTGCTGCTACTTTTAAGTAATCACCATGTACTTCTCTAGCCATTTTCCTATCTTATTTCATGAAGCATCCGTTTTCAGTTGTTCTTTTCTTTGCTTGCTGGGCTGAGGAGCTTCTGTTTACTGATTTTTGTAAATTATGTGAATTATGGGTGTGATCCACATTTTTCTGTATGGGAACCTAGTTGTCCCATTAAACTAACTTGCACAAAGTGAATCACACTGGATTCTTTTGGCAACTTAATTTAAAAGTCAATCAACTCTCCATATGAGGATTTGCTTCTGGATTCTCCCAAGCATGTCTAACTTTCTGATGACATGGCATTCATTGCCATTGTGCTGGCTAATTTTATGTCAACTTGATACAAGCTGATCCTCTGAGAAGAGAGAACCTCAGTTAAGAAAATGTCTCCATAAGATCAGGTTGTAGGCAAGCCTGTAGGGCATTTTCTTAATTCGTGATTGATAGGGAAGGCCCAGTTCATTATGGGTGATGCCACCCTTGGGCTGGTGATCCTGGGTTCTATAAGAAAGCAGGTTGATTGACAGTAAAGATGAACGGACTAAAGGGTAAACTGTGTGATTCAACGGGCCACACTACAGCTTCTATAAGATTTTTCTCTCTCTTTTTGCTTGTTTTTTATTTTGTTTTTGTTTCTGCTTTGTTTTGTTTTAGTTTTCAGTTTTTCTTTTAAATTTGGTTTTGTTTTGAAGGGAAGGTTGCAAGGGCAAAAGGTGGATGTGAGGGGACAGGGAGATAAGTGGGGCTAGAACTCATGGTGTGAAATCCACAGAGAATCCATAAAAGCTAAAAATAATTAAAAGAAAGAAGGAAAGAAAGAAAGAGAGAGAGAGAGAGAGAGAAAACAGAGCAAGCCATGGGGAGCAAGCCAGTAAGCAGCACCCCTCCATGACCTCTGCATCAGCTCTAGTCTCCAGGTTCCTGCCCTGTTTGAGTTCCTGTCCTTACTTCCTTCAGTAATAAACAGTGCTGTAAAAGAAAGAGTAAGCCAAATAAACCCTTTCCTCCCCAAGTTGGTCATGGTGTTTCATCACAGCAATGGTATCCTTAATTAGAACAGTCATCTACAAAGTTCATGTATGGGAACCATGCAATTGAGTTGAAAAACAAAACAAAGCAAAGCAAAAACCTCAGTGTTTTATGTTGGTTTGCAAATTGCACGGGGTCACCTTCATAGCTATCCTGGGGTGCATGTGGCCAATGGGCTGCAGGTTGAACATTCTTATTCCATTGTCTATTTGACAGTCTGTGTTCAGGCTCTAATGTCTTAATCACTCTTGCTTTGTAAGGACCTGTTGCTAGGAAACAAATGTCCTCTAATATCACCTTTTTCAAAATTGCTTTAGATGCTCTTTGTCTTTTGTAATATTTTCTGTGTTTAAAATCAGCTTAAAAATGCCAACTCAAGTGTCTAGTGGGGTTTTGTTTGAGAGTGCATTCCTTTAGAACAATTTAGGAAGAAGTGACATTTCAATATTTTATATCTTTGAAATTATAATTGATGTTACTTTAAAGTTTTCATTTCCCAGTATTTCATTGATACTATGAAGAAACATTGATATTCTATATACTAATTCTTGTATATAAATTCTATGTTCTAAAATTGAATTCTATAAATACAAACATTCTTTTACATTTTGTTTTAGAATAAGACATTTTAGTTATTCGTGAATGATATTTATGACTTTCATTTCTCTTCGTCAGTTTCCTTCATATTGGCTGAATAGATGACCTTGCCATGCCCTTCTTCTTGTTCATAGAAGGAATAAACTTATTTTTATGTCTCTCTTACTTCTCCCCCTGAACAGTAAAAACCTTCTGAGTAGGAATCAAAACTTCTCCCAGAGGCATTTGTCATCATCCCTGACACAGCACAAGTCTGGCAGCTCAGAAACATTTGATAAATACTTGCTGACGTGTTTATTAGGTGAGCTACAGATTGCAAAAATGCCTTAGGGCCGCTATTTTGATTCTTGGCCAGATTTCAGTTCTTAAAATGAAGTGACAACTCATAAACAGGCAGCCAGCCACTGATTAAAAAAAAAATACTTTAAGTGATATCAGTAGTTTCATATACTGAGTTTTATGTAAATATTGTGATAGAGTGCCAAGGCAAGCCCAAGAGTTCTCTTTGATGCGGCCTGACTGAAGCAACTTTTAAAGGAAGACGAAGGACACTGTTCGTCACCACGGAGCTCCATCCACCATGGTGAAAGCTAGTGTGAAAAGCTTAGTACATTGATGGATCAGAAAGCAGAGAGCTGAGGTGTAGCCATGGGTACTATCTTCAGGGTACACCCCCGACCAGTGGCCTATGTAACCCAACTACATTCCAAAGGCCCCACAACCTACCAAAGCAGACCAAGCAGCTAGGAGGCATGTGTTCAAACACAGAAGCCTGTGAAGCACATTATACATTCAACCCAGAGCCCTGGTTATTTTGAACTAGATGTGAAATAAGACACAACACACTTAAGTCTGAAGTTCCAGCACACAAAAGACCATTACAAGTAATGATAGGACTCAAATTCACCAACAGTGAGTCCTAAATGTGTAAAAATGATAAAGATTTTGGGAAAAAAATAGATTCATCTATTCAATACTCATACACAGAGCACAATACTTACCTATGATAAGATTATTAAGACTTGATCATCAGTTCAGTAGCTACTGTTGATTCAAAGTTTTTTTGTAAAGTAATGGGTAACAATAATAACTACCAATTATTAAGAATTTATGCTAAAAGCTTCAACTGTTGATGCTATATTTCCTATCAACAGTTAGAGCTAGGCATTACATCACATTCTGTTGGTGAGAAGGTTAAGGTTAAATTACCCAAGCCATGTCCCTCCTGTGTGCCACAGGTCCAAACTGTTAGCTTAACTAATAAACTCTGCCTTTAGCTTTCATCCTGTGTTGAAGAGGTGTCCCAGTCCTCGGTGATGAATTGTATGATTCACAACGTCAGGGCCACATCTGTATGTTACCACTCTAAGCATTGTCTTGAATAGGGTCTACCACTAAGTAGGTACTCAGTAAACTCAAATAAGTAACATACCTATCCATTAATCCTAACCATGGTCCTAATATTTGGCTGTTTTACCTCTCAACAACTGACAAAAAGCTTTCATCAAGAACCTCCATTCTGAGATTGACTTGGTCCACTTGTCCTGATAATTGTAAGACCATCTTCACTTTCTGGTCTTAGAACTATGTTAAGGCTTATTTCTAATAATTTCAACTTTTTAAAGCTGTATAATGAGATCATTGCTACTAAGGAAACTACTTAACATCTGTTTTATCTGAACCCTGCACCATTACCAGCTTTCTTTGTGTATTTTATGTCTTTCTGTCTTTCTTACTATTACCTAACATTCTCAGTCTTTAAGTTTTAGGGTTTTCTTTTTTTTTTTTGTAAAAAGGCACATGGCAGAACTTTATGTTATCATTTTCAAATCAATTCTATTTTAACTACTATATTTGCCCCATTTATTATAGTAAAATATTTGAGATTTTTTTCCTACAATTTTACCTTGTGCTTCATTTTTCTGTTTCTCTTTTCTCCTTCCATTGTTTTATTTAGTTTAATAACCAGCATGTGTTGTATTTTTCTTATTTTGTTTCTTTTTCTTCTCTAGTTTCAAAGTATTGAAGTGATTTCTAAGTCTTTCAATGCCTGTCTTTGAATGTTACCATTTACAAATGTTTTTTTGAAACATTGTTATGTTTCATTTTTAAATGTTTTCTCTTTTAAATAATTCAGAATTTTAAAACATCCATCTTTTCTAAGAACAATCTGTCAAAAACTTGGCAACAAAGGTGACAAAAGAAAAAGAGAACTGTTCTAAAGAGAGGTGTTTGTAGGTAGGAGATATAAAGTGTATGAGGCTGCAAATGTTCATAAAATAGAAAATGACTGCACTTCAAAGTTTCATGAGGTAAAAACAGAAATTTTTGACCTGCCAAGAAAAAAGAAAAACTACTTTTATTTGGGAAAAAAAGTAATTTTTTGACAAAAGAAACTTGAATTTTTTTTAAAGTACAGTGTGTGTGTATGTGGGGGGGGAGGGAGAGGGAGAGGGAGGAGAGGGAGAGGGAGAGGGAGAGAGGCAAGTGTGTGCCTGCCACGGTGCCTACTGGCCCATCAGAGAATATCCTAAGGGAGCTGTCCTCTCCTCCCATTTCGCAAGTCCCAGAGATCCAACTCAAGTTGTCAGATCTGGTTGGCACGAACTTTTATGGTCTAACCCATGTTCCTTCTTTCCAGAGAACAGAAATGTTCTGCCTAAATATTGATTTGTGAGCATGAGACACACTGTGAAAGAGCCTTTTATGCAACAGCTATTCTTCGATGGAGGTGGAGAGGAAATATGAACAGGAGATAGGGCTGTGAGGATAAGAATGTTCCATGCATAATCTGCCCCTCCCCGCAGGCAGAACCACAGATAAATTCCCTTATCTCAGACAGGGTGGAGAGAAACCTAATCTTACCTTAAGAAGAAGAAGGGGAAAGGAGGAAGGGACGGAGAGAGGGAGGGAGGGAAGAAGAGAGAGAGTGAGGGAAGGAGAGAGGAGGGGAAGGGAGGGAGGGAGGAAGGGAGGGAGGGAAGGAGAGAAAAGGAGGGAGGGAGGGAGGGAGGAACCCCTTCTTTGGAGTTTGCTGGTGTCAGGTTATCTGTTATCTGTGTTTTCATGGTTACAGCTAATTTTCTTGAGTTTCCTTCTTTTTGTAAGTCTGAATTTGGAGATAGGCATTGTTTTAATCTGGTTTTGCCATGGAATGTCTTGTTTTCTCTGTTTATGGTGATTGAAATCTTTGCTGGGTATAGTAGTCTGGGTTTGCATCTGGGGTCTCTTAGTGTCTGCAGCACATCTGTCCAGGACCTTCTTGCTTTCAGGGTTTCCATTGAGAATTTGGATGTAACTCTGATAGGTCTGCCTTTATATGTTACTTGGCCTTTTTCCTTTGCAACCCTTAATATTATTTCTTTATTCTATTTGTTTAGTGTTTTGATTATTAAATAGTGAGGGGACTTTTTTGGTTCAGTCTATTTGGTGTTCTGTAAGCTTGTTGTATTTTCATAGGCATGTCCTTCTTTAGGTTGGGAAAGTTTTCTTCTATGATTTTGTTGAATATATTTTCTGGGCCTTTGAGCTGGGGTTCTCCTTCTTCTGTCCATATTATTCTTAGGTTTGGTCTTTTCATTGTGTCTCAGATTTCCTGGATGTTTTGTGCTAAGAATTTGTTGGATTTAACTTTTTTTTTGACCAATGTATCTATTTCCTCTATTGTACGTTCAATGTCTGAGACTCTCTCTTCCATCTTTTTTATTCTGTTGATCATACTTGCATTTGCAGTTCCTGTTTGGTTTTTTTCCATTTCAAGAATTCTCTCGGTTTGTGTTTTTTTTATTGCCTCTATTTAAGTTTTCAAGTCTTGAACTGTTTGCTTCACCTGTTTAATTGTATTTTCTTGGTTTTCTTGTATTTCTTTAAGAGATTTATTGACATCTTCCACTTTTTTTGTTTGTTTGTCTTTTTCTCCATTTCTTTAAGGGAGTTTTTCATTTCCTCTTTAAGTGTCTCTATCATCTTTGTAAAGTTATATTTAAGGTAATTTTCTTCTGCTTCTTCTGGGTTAGGATATTCAGGTCTTCCTGTTGTATGACCACTGGGATCAAGAATGACTCCTTAAGACAGAGACAGCAACTGCAAAGATAGGCCCAAGAAAGCATCTCTAAGACACAGACACTGACAGCAAAGATTGGACCAAGAGGCAAAGACACTCACTACCTGCGATGGGTAGGAGTCAATGAGGGAATACATTCAACAATCTAAAAAGCAACATAGAGAAACTGTCCAGAGGTCAAACATTCACAACATTTATGTTTTTAAATAATTCATTTATTTTTATTTTATATGCATTGGTGTTTTGTCTGCATGTATGTCTTTGCGAGGATGTCAGATTTCTTGGAATTGGAGTTACAGACCATTATAAGCTGCCATGTGGGTGCTGGGAATTGAGCTCAGGTCCTCTGGAAGAGCAGATAGTGCTCTTAACCACTGAGACATCTCTCCAGCTGCCACATTTATTTTTTTAAAGTATTGTTTTGAGCCTTCCCTAACTGATCCAAACAGTAGAATATCTTCTCTGTGTTGTTTTGTGGAACACAGGTTAAAATTATAATTAAAGAAATAACAGATGTTTTTTTCAGAGCTTGGGTCATTGACTCAGTGGGTAAGAACACTTTCTTTATAAATGTGAAGACCTGAGTTCAATCCACAGCACTAATGTAAACAGCCAAGTATGACTGCCTGTGCCTATAACTTCAGCTTTCAGGGACAGAGACAGTAGATCCTGAGAGTTCCCTGGCCAGCCAACCTAGCCAAAATGGTGAACACCCAGTTCAGCGATAGACACAGTCTCAAGGCAATAAGGTAGAGTGCAATAGAAGACCTACAATGTACTGCTCTGACCTCTGCTTGTGTGTACATAGGCACACCCATCCATGTATTTCCATGCACGTATGTATAACATACACAGTATAGAATTTACAGATAACACGGCATCTTTTGTCACTGCTTTTCAAATCTGGTAAAATACAAATGACCTAAGACTCTATCATTTGAATCATTTTTGAACATACAGTTGTATGTGACCAAAAGATGCCCAGTCCCAATTGGTACATCTACAATACAACCCCTATACCTAAGGCAGGGAACATTGTCGAAGAGAGGGTGAAAAATTGTAAGAGACAGAGAACCAGGGTGTCTGCTGCTGGACAGTGTTTTCTAGACATGACAGGGATGCCGCATCCATGAAATCTCAACAATAGGGCAGGAAGCATAGAAATGAGGTAAATACAGTGCACATATGAAATTCTCATGTAGATAGATAATGTATCTATATGAGGTGATGTAAATTTCTAATAGAGCAAATGTAAAAAGTTAATGTAAATTAAAAATACAGTTCAGTGCCACCAAATGCATTTGTGTTGTTGTGCAACCATCATCATCATCACCATCCATCTCCAGAACTTCTCACTCCTTAGAAACGAAACTCTCTGGTCTCTACATAACACTCCTCATTCCTCCCTCCTTCCAGCTCCCGGCAATCATCACTCAGCTTTCTGTCTCTACGAAATTGACTGCTCCAGGTAACTCCTGTAATGGAGTCATACAGTATCTGTCTTCTTTTATGAGTGGCTGGTTTCTCTCCTTATCATAATGTCCTCGCAGCTCACCGGTATTGCAACATGTACCGAGTCCTCTTCTTCTATGGTAAAATTGTGTTTTATTGTACATGTCACATTTGGGCTGATTTGCTAAGGGACACCTGAGCTTCCTTCTGCCTCTTGTCTGTTGCAAAAAGGGCTGCTATGGCTCTCAATGATTTATTTACTATACATTTCACTGTGTTTCTATTCCTGGCACTGAGAAAAAAAATAGCCCAAAACTTTTTCCCCACAATATGCTTTCTACTGATTAAAGCTCCCTACCTCTGACTAAGGCACCTAAAAGCCTTGTACATTGTGTGTCAACGTTTTTCACAAACAGTGGCTCCACCCTTTCAACCATCTGGTGGCCACATAGAACCTTCTAGAGAGCTGTCTATTCCTCCGTCCCCCACTCAGCTTCTCTCTGTCTATAACAAGCTTCAGACATCCACACATGCTCTCAGAAGGGAAACAGAGTGACTGGAGTTTAAGGGCCTTTTCCCCCCAACTGAAGAAAAAATACTCTCCTCTCAAAGGGAAGAGATTTTCATCGAGTGTTTGAAATATTGCAGTTGCAGCCTTGACCTGGATGAAATTTTATTGCTCTCCATCAAAATTCCTCCAAGATTTAAGAGCAAAGAGGAGGCACCCCACTTTCTCTTAGAAGCAGAGAAGCATGAACTGACATGCTCTCGGGCTGTTTTAGCGAGGAGAGAGCACGCAGATGCTCTTAGGAATGAGAAGTCCGTGCTGCTCGGTCAAACCACTCAAGGTGGGAGGGAAGGGCTACGTGGAGAACAGAAGCAAAGCCTCAGCCTCCACCTCTGGAAAGGTGCTGCTGGCTGGAGGACATTGAAACGCTTGCTCTGTGTACAGGACACAAAGCTCACATTCCATTCTCATTGTGTTTGCATTACGCCCTCCAGCTGCAGGCAGACCCCTCCTCCCTTTAGACAGCTTACAGCTTCTGATTGCAGGGCATCCAGTTCTCCCAAGCCCTCTCCAGCCCACCTCACTGCTCTGACCTTCCAGAGCTAACTAAAAACAAACAAAACTAGATCCTTCACCCACCACTCCTGCCTGTCCCCTTCCCGGCTCTCTCAGCTATAGTTGCTGGAAAGGACTAGAAACGTCTCTTTGCTCGTCATTATTGACTACAGATCTCTTCCTTTCACAGAATTCTTGAACTTTGAGCATATTCATTTCTGAGCCTTTTTCTTCTCCACCTTACTTTAGTCCAGACCTAGAGCTCAGTGTCTTTTCCTTCAACTCTCAAAGCATCAGTCCCTGAGACAGGCATGCTGAGTAGGTTTTACAAAGGGAGGTAACAGCCCTGACAAACTCCCCAGAACTGGATACAGAAGTTTTTACCTTCTCTGCTCTGTACGTCTTGCTAGGTCCCCTCCCTGACACACCTTTAGTTATGGAGGGAATACAGAGGGATGGAGAGGTATGTTCCCCTTGTGCACCCTGCGTGTCCACTCAAAGTTGCACTTTCATTAGGTCTTATTTGGTTGATGGCAGCCAACCCCAGAAATTCTCCAGTGACCATGCAACGTCAAAAACAAAACAGAGCGCTTCCCTAAAAGTCATCAAAATCAAACTCACTCTGCCTGTCCAGGTCTAACCTTCCGTGGAGCATTGCACACTTTTATAAAGACCGTGAGAGTCAGACACAAATCAAGGAAAAGTCCTATTCAAGATGTAGACTCTCCAAGATGAGTCTCTTGTTGGCAGGATGCCTATAAAGGTGAGACCGAGGTCTACATGACAGCTTTCCCCCTGTCTCCTGCTCATCTATGTTTGGATCAAACCATGTATAGACCCACTGGGAGTCATAGAACTTGGGAACTTAGACACATAGTCCATCCAAGCAATATCTAGGAATGAGAACCTGGAAGCCTTAGTCTGGTCCAGGGACAGGCCTGCCTTGACATGATTCCTCCTTTGCTCCCAGGGCCTGCTCACTGAATATCCTTGGAAATGAGAGTTCTCGTGTGAGTTGACCACAATAGAGAAGCCCTGGTCAGGCTGGTACTCGCATTTGGTCATCCTGGTAGTGCATCCCTCACTGCTATAAATGACTCACCTAGCATTTGGCTTCACAGACTCTCTTCTTGCAAGGCTTGTTGGTTTGAATCAGCACCCTAGCCCCAAGCACCTTAATCCAGGGCCTAACGTAGGCCCGGTGCCTTCACCAAGGCAAATGCCACATAGTGTTGAGGCTTTTTTGTGATGAGTCAGCTGGTCCTTCCCAGACTCCCTCCTCCAGTTCCCCCAAATCCTGTTGGTCAGTCCAAGGAAATAGAAAATACTTTTAAAAACTCAAACAGGAAGGGATTTAGTTCAGAGAATTAGGTCTTTTCAAGTTCATCAAAAGGACTTAAGGATCGGGTTCCAAACTTATAATCCTGAAAAATCCCTAGAGAAATCAAGTTGGTCCCCCAGAGAAGTACTCCTCCAGACAGTAACTGTAGCCACAGAAATACAACACCCTGTCAACTGTCATACTTACCCAGAAAACCAGCAAGCAGACACCCCAGTCTGTAACTACAATTCAAAGTTAGAGCAAGAAGCTATGAACAGCATCAAGTCTTCTCCATCCCAGGACCGTGGAGAATGAGCCCTGACACCATCTGTCTCGTTCTCACGTGTTTCTACAACCATCTCATGCGTTTCTACAACCATGGTTTTCTCAGGGAGGGAGAAGGAGGGATGACCTTCATTTCACTTCTAACTTAAATGTGTGTTTGTGCACACCAAATTGCATGGTTGTCAAAGTCAAATTACATCCTCAACTCTGCCTACAGGAAGCCTGAGAAGTATAGTTTGTAGTCTTCCAACATTCCCAACAAGAAGAAAGCTGAGATAGAAGTGGGGTGTCCCACACAAAGGATCCAGCAGCAATTCCGTCACCCTGATTTACAGACAAATGCTCCAGAACTCAAAGAGGACAGATAAGTCCATACCTAAAACAGAAAAAAAAAATTGAAAACACATCCAACTCATATGTTGCTTATTCTGTTGTTCTGAGATTCGTTCACATAAATGAGTGGTTTGTTCCCAGAAAAAGCTTTTTCCCTTAGATCTAAGGTGACTGCTGCTAAGAAACTTTCCTAGTGAAAAATGTGGATGCTTGGGTTAAAACACAGCCCCCTCTAAAATATACATGTACATCAGAACTCTGAGAACCTATAAATATAAAATATTTGAAAAGGGGGTATTTGAAGATGCAACTAAGCTAAGAATATCAAGATGAGACCACCCTGAATCATAAAGCAGAGCCCTAGATGTAATGACAGTGTCCTTATATGACAAAAGAAGAAGAAGAAGAAGAAGAAGAAGAAGAAGAAGAAGAAGAAGAAGAAGAAGAAGAAGAAGAAGAAGAAGAAGAAGAAGAAGAAGAAGAAGAAGAAGACAGAAGGAAAATCCATGTGAATACAGGGACAGGTGAAGCATGTCAAAAGTCGGGATGTCTGGAGTCCTCAAAAGCTAGACCCAAAATGTGGCACACCCGAAATCTTGAATTCAGACTTCAGAAACTCTGGAAGGAGTTTCTTCAGGGGGAAAAAAGGTTGATTTTGGTTTTTTCAAGACAAGGTTTCCTGTAAAGCTCCGGCTGTCCTGGAATTCACTCCGTAGACCAAGCAAGCCTTGAAATCAAGAGATCTGCTTGTGTCTGCCTCCCAAGTGCTGGGATTAAAGATGTGCACCACCACTGCCTGGCAAAAATCTACTGTTTTAAGCCACCAAATTGTGGTCCTTTGTTTGAGAAGTTAATAGAGCACATTTGTATTTCTGTTCAGTAATTAATTATCTTGGAGTTTATCAGGTTAAAACAAAAAAATATTTCTGATTTCATACATTTATGTTCTGGGAGTGACTTATCTGGACACGAGGCTAAATTTTCATTGTCAACCTGACTGACTTTAGACTCACTTCGGACACATACCCCCTATGAGTGTCTCTGAGGGTGTTTACAGAGAGATTTCACTGAAGAAAGATGGCCCATTCTGAATTCAAAAAGCTCCATACAAAATGGCTGGGGTTCCGGACTAGGTAAAAAGGAAAAAAAAAAAACAGAGACAGTAGACTGAGCAAGAGCATGCACTTCTCTCGGCTTCCTGACCATGGGTACAATACCTGCAGCCATCTCACACTCCTGCCACTGTGATTTCCCCACCCTGGTGGACTTTATCCTCTCAAACTGGGAGTCGGAATAAGTATAGCTTATGTAAGTCAGAATAAGCTCTCTTCTGTGAGCTCTCTGTCAGTCATTTTATCACAGCAATAATAAAAGTTATCAGTGTCCTATAACTGTGTCAGGCTTTCGGTGTGTGTGTGTGTGTGTGTGTGTGTATGTGTGTGTGCAAGCATGTGCATGTTTGCATGTGTGTTCATCTGTGCATGGGTGCACGTGCGTACATACGCAGGCAGAGCTCAGAAGACAACCTCAAAACTTGAGATAGAAATGTAAGCATTATAAAAAAAAAACAGCTTTTAAATTGTGTTACTATTTGAGATCTCCTGAGAAGTAAGAAGGCAATAATAGATCTTAATACTAAATCCTAGGAAACTCCAAATTTCATTATGTAAGTTGATCAAGAACACTAAAGAAGACTAAGAAGGTATGACCAGAAAGGTAACAGAAAAAAAGAAAAAGCAAAGTAGATTTCTTGAGCCAAAGCATTTCATGGTTTTGAGAAGCAAGTGTTATTGAGTCAAATAAAAAGTTGAGTACTGGTGGTAACAAGGAGGATGTCTTAGTTGGGGGTTTCATTTCTGTGATGAAACACCAAGACCAAAAGCAAGTTGGAGGGGAAAGAGTTAATTTGACTTACACTTCCACATTATAGTCCATCACTGAAGGATGTCAGGAAAGACACTCACACAGGGCAGGAACCTGGAGGCAGGAGCTGGTGCAGAGGCCGTGGAAGGGTGCTGCTTACTGGTTTGCTCCACACCGCTTGCTCTGCCTGCTATCTCATAGAGGCCAGGACCACCAGCCCAGGGATAGCACCACCCACAATGGATTCTATCCACCTCATCAATCACTAATTAAGAAAATGCCCTACAGGTCTGCCTACAGCCCTGTCTTGTGGAGGTATTGTCTCAACTGAAGTTCTCAGATGGCTTTAGCTTGTGTCAGGTTGACAGAAAACTGTCCAGCACAATTGACGTCACGGCTGCCCTCCCCAAACATGGTTGCTATGCAGGAGTAAGTTATAGGTAGCTGAGAATATGGAGAGATAAAACAGGCACAAGCCTCTCAGAGAGTGTTGGTACCAAGTGACCAGAAACGTGGAACAGTCGTTAGAGCTGTCCCCAGAATTGGAGGCTTCTGAAAGGAGGGATCGCATGTACAATCAGGCAGGAAAGACACTGTCACGAGTGTCTAATGGATTTTGTGGTGTGGGTATAAAGCCATTGTCTCTGTTGGGTCCCTGCGATAGACCCCCAAAAGTTCTGAGCTTGCAAGGCCTAAGGGGATTCGTTCTGTTTCAAGAAACAAAACAACAACAAAAAACGGAGCAGTTTCCCACATGCCCTGTGCCACAATTGCTTGATAGTCCTTCTTTCTTGGAGACTGTCAGCTCCAGAAAAATAGGATGGTATTTGATTTATTCAACAGTGGCTCTCCAGTGCCTGGAGCATGAATTGTGGAAAGGCAGTTAAATGGGATTAATTTATCACTTGGTCCAGCCAATCGTCATAAGAAACAGATGCTAGCCTTTGACTTATGCTAGCCTTTACTTACCAATCTTCATAGAAACTCTATAAAGCCAGTACTATTCTTATCCTCCACTTTGGGTAAACTGAGGCACAGAGAGATGAAGCAATGCATTACCCTTATGTCACTATAACAAAATACCTGATTCAGAAGTCTAAAATGACGATGGTGATAATAACTTTAAAGGTCTATTTAGCCCATGATTTTGGAGTTTGGATATTCAAGGTTCAGTTGGATGACCTCTTCGGTTTGGCCTCCAGTGTGGCCAGTGAATGGCAGAACATCACTGTGAAAGGGCATGTAGGAATAAGTAGTTACCTCTTGGGTGGGAAACAAAGTAGATCTGGTGTTCCACAAACCTTTGAAGAGCATGCCCCCAGTTTACCTAAGAGCCTCTTACTTGTCTCCACCTCTTAAAGATTCCATGGCGCTTCCCCTATAACCAAGCCTCTAATCAAAATGGACGCTCGGAGGCACTGGAACCACACCTGCAGCATAGCAAGTAATTTGCTCCTGGCTCCAGAGTGAGTAGGTAAAAGACAAGATCCTAATCCAGCACCAGGGTCTGCCTCTTAGGTCCTAGGCTGATGGGGTCCTTGTAACACGCCTGTCACGCCACAGACAAGGTGTATTTAGGCACTGATTAAACACCTGGAAATCAGCAGCCCTTCACAGAATAAGAATAATGAGTTGGGCTCCCTGCCCTTCTCATTCACTCTCCAAGAGGGAGACCGTGCCTGAGAAACCACTGCTGGCTGGCTTCCCCGCGTTTGCCCACAGGAGCATTTCTAAAGGTAGCTGCATCAGATGTAGGCAAATCCCCAACTTGTCCCACTAGGAACCATGACTGACGTTCACGTTGGTCTCAGAGAGGAGAGCACACAGCAACTGAGTCATTACCCTCAGCAAGGAAGAAGGTAGGTTCTGGAAGGACAAACAGAGGAGTCGGCAGGTGCACTGAGTCCAGAAAGGTGCACAGACATTGTAGGTGGACAAGGAGAAGAAAGGCTGCTGGACAGAGGAAGTAGGAAGCCCAGACATAAAGGCCTGGTGAGAGCAGAGACAGCTCCCAGTGCTGGGGCCTTGAGGTATGGCTATGCTAAATCCTACACTCACGTGTGTCTAAATGTGTCCCGTGCTGACTTTAAGTTTGCTGTGCAACCAAGGATATCCTTGAAATTTTAATGCCCCAGCTTCCACCACCCAAATATGGGTTTACAGCCATTTGCCACCGTGCCCAGTTTCTGCTGTACTGGGGCTCAGACTCAGGGCTCTCTATATGCAAGACTCTGCCAACTCTACCAACTGAGCAACATGCAGTCAAGATATCTGACCTTGAAGTGGACCCTGAGATGAGACTATGCTCTTAGGCCTTTCAACCATCCAGTCAGGAGAGCATTGTGGCCAAAGGTCAAGGGTCTCCCTCTGCCTCCTGTGCAGTACTATTCCAAGAAACTCCCAGGACTCACTAGTCTACTGAGAAGGCTGAGCTGAGCTATCAAGATCTCAGTGCAGTCAGAGAAAAAGGTAACTAGCTCGTAGCCCCTGGAGCCCCATCAAATCCACAGCCACTGACTGACCTCTGCCACGTACTGTGATTGTCATTGAGTTCCCAGGGTTCAAGGTCCCTTTGTTCATTCTTCTAAGACAATTTTTCTTGCCTTTTCCCAAATACCGTGCACAGTGATATTGCAGTGTGAGGAAGACAAGCATAATCCTGGCTTTTCTGGATTCTCTATTATGAAAGATATGATTAAATGACTCACCTTATAAGTACTTTGATCACACTGTTAAAAAAATGATAAAAGCACAAAGCATCTAGTTGGGTTGGATCTTGACCAGAAGGCCATTTAATCTGAGATTTGTTTTAGTGAAAAGGAAAAGGAAGAGAATTCTAGAGAATGAAATGACATGTTGGAAGACTTGGAAGTAGAAGGCAACTTCACTTGAGAAACTGGGATAAGACCAGCAGAGATAGAGCATAGTGAAGGAAGCCACAGATGGGACAATGAAGCTCAGGGGATCAGAGACTCTATCTTACAGCGTTGGTTCAACGTGGAAAGGATTACTCGAGTTCCTGTACAGAGGGTGGTTCCAGCGGGATACGGAAATTCAGTCTCTTCAAGGAACTCAGAGGCGAAAGGAAGGAAGGAAAGAAGGGAAAGAAGGAAGATGAAATTGTTTGTCCATGAAGCCCCCTCAGCACAGGACATACATGCTAGTCATGAGTTGTATTCCTAGCCTAGAATATTACATGTTAACAAAGAAGAAGCCTGTGGAAAGAGAAGGACAAGAATGCTACTGAGGACTTCAACATGACCTCATCTGTATTGCTCCACCCTCACTTACTCATCCCCTTACAATAGTGAACTCTAAGTACCAAGCTCTGATGGACTTCCCCCTCCATTGGTAATATCCCATTAATGCTTGTGGTTACAGTCTGTTACCAGAAAGTGCATTCGAACAGCTAAGCATGTATTCAGAACCCCACTGAGTCAATTCCCAGCTTTCTTCTTCTCTGTCTCGACCTCTATATCTCTAGCCTTTAATTTGTCTGTGAGAAAACTGAGAATTAAATGGACCAGGGCAATGTGTGTTTCTACTGTGCCCAATAAATTGGATCTTTAAATTTAATTTCTTAACCAAGACGTTCTGTGCTCTAGACTTTGGCAAACCTTTGGTGGGAATGGCAAATGGAGATTGTTAAGTGATGTGGCTGGGATAATAGATAGATTAGTGTGAGCTTACTCACACTAATAATAATAGTGAGTAATAGAGTGGATTCTTGTGAGCTATTATTTATAGGCAATTTACATGGTATAGATTCTTGTATATTGATACAAATTTAAATTATATTAAATATGTTCCTATTTCTGTCTGCAATATTTGTACACCTACGCAAAGTTATTTTGTAATATTGTATGCATGCATGTTTCTACCTCTGCTTAAGACACTTTGCATATTGATACAATTTTAGGATATATTTATCATATTGCACTATACGTTTCTATCTCTGATCAAGATACTTATACATTGTTTACATTTTGACTTCTTTGTCCTCATTTGCTGCACAGTTGTTTAAAGATTGTTTAATATTCTAATATAAAGTTTTAGATTTTAAGCTATATAGGTATTAAGAGCTATAGGTCAAGAGTCATCCATGTTTGTCATACTTATAGTTAGGCTAATGAGTTTCTTTAGATACATAAAGATTGTATTCTGCATAGATAGGCAATCTTCAACCACTTCAAAGAACTGTAAAATATGGCATTTAAATAACTTAGAATTCTGTTGACATGAGACACAATTGCTCCTGGCAGCACTGATCTGTTCCTCAGAGGATGTTACACAGCAAAGACACTCCACTTGGAGCTTATTTCCTTCCTGGCAAAACTGGCCTTTGGTCAAGGAACTGTTCATGCCTCAACCACTGGCAAAATGTACAGTGTCTAGACAGGACAAGCAGGATACAAGAAAATTGACTGTCAAATCTTGTCAAGAAAGGGTAAGATGATTTTGAAAATTTTCCTGCCTCTGAAAATGGTCTGTCAGTTACTCTAGGCATTAACCAAAGTTGGTTGCTCCAATGTTATAAATGAAACTTTGGGTGATTGCCCAGGTAGCTAGTTGTCTCTGTCATTTTAGAAGTCACTTGATTGCACTTCCTGTTTACTCAAGTAATATTACTTCCTTTCTCAGGTCTTCAATGGGGTTGAAGACTAGATAGTCATAGTTACTTTCCTCTCATGACTCGGCCAAGTTATTTATAATACAAGACTTCTTAGGATAGAACCATTATTTAAACTTTTATCATATGTTTCTTGCTTGATATTGTTTATGCTGGTTGGAATTCTAATTTTTATACTTGGTATTTGTTCTTATTGTATATAGTTTTTAATTAGGCTTAGAACTATCTTATTTAAACAAAAGGGAGAGGTGCTGTAGGAATTTCTACAGCCAGTAACCTTTAATATACCAGCCCACTTGAGTGTGGCCTCTTATACTATAAATGCCAGTGTAAAGTGCACACGGGTTCTCTCTTCCAGCTGCCAGAACTAATTGAAGCCAATCATGTGGGGTGGCCTTATTGCTAGAAGCCCATGTCTTTATCATGGCTAACAAATGCTGAATGCAAGATACTACTGCTTGCTTAATTTCTTTTAGATTATTCATACTTATCCATCTACATTCTTTGAATCCTTTTGGATGTTTAGAACTTGATGCTTTTTCAGAATTGATTACAGGATAGGAAGCTAAAACCCTGGGTAAATCATCTCTGACTCTGACAGGTACTGATGATGTTAAATCCTGTCCTTGTACTTTCTTTTCCTGCTCATCAGCTTCAATAATTTCCTCAATTGTTTCAAATATTTTTACTACTGTCTTTTGTAAAGCCTGAATCTCTTGGCTTGTATATATTTCTAGTGATTTCAATGAGGCACCCAGCCTCTGGTCCTCATTCTGTACATGTGAAGTTTTCCTTTAAAGATAACATCTCATCCTTGGACATTATTTGGATAGTGTGCAGGTTGGCTTCCTGGATAGATACTCTATCTGCTAACTTATCATAACTTTTTAGCAGATTTTTATTGTCAAATTCAACAGTATGAATTCTTTCATATAATATCTCAGTACCCTTTGACATGTATTGAATTTTGTCTGTCAAACTGATGTCATCCTTTTCAATAGCATTAAATTTTTTCAGCTAAATTTTTATTTTCTATGGTATTAATCTTATCAGCTAGCTGTTCATTATTAGTCTGTAAAGACTGCATAATTTCTAAAAGTTCCTCTTTCTTGGCTCTGTTGTCTAACCATTTTCTTAGGGTATAATTTGAAAAAGAAAACTAAGTCCCAATATCCAATAAATGGATGTATCAGAAAGAAACATATAAATCTTGCAGAATACCATCCATAGCATAAGCAAAAAGGTTATTAAATTTCTGGATGGCAGTATTGTTTGCAATTATATAGATTTCAAGTTTACTGATATATTTATTAATCAAATAATTACCTTTGTTAAGAGATTTCAGTAAATTGTTGCATTGTAATAATCTTTATTATCATTTAGTGTTGTGGTTGCAGCCACGAGACAGTAAGATGCAACTGGCCGTGGCACGTACAGTCCTGTACCTCTTTGGTTCCACATGGTTAAATACTGACAAATATGCTTTGCTTTTTGCTTAAGAGCAATTAAATCAATTCCGTACCTGGAGAGAGGTTTGTTGTTGTTTTTGTTGTTGTTGTTGTTGTTTGTTTTTTTTGGATCAAGGAGCCCAGAGTTCGTGAGCAGGGAGCACAAACCGTACAAATGCCGTGCAAGTCACCATGTGACGTGGAAAACGGCAGGGGAGGGAAGCATGTGTGAGCTTTTGAAATTTCCAAGTCACGGCATGCTTAGCTCCACTGTGGTGGGGATTTTGCAAAAAAAAAAAACCACTTAGTGGGTGAAATCAAACCAGGAGGGCGGGGGTGGGAGACATTTTGGGCTGTGGACCTTTTGTGCCCTTGGGTGCCTCATTAGGCCCGTCCATCCTATAGGCATGGAGTTGGGATCCACATGGGCGCAAGATGAAAATGGTCACTAAAGAGACATCCCACACTAGCTCAGAACTGAGTATAATAAAGGGTTATTTATTCAGGGGGAGACTCACAAATCACAGAGCTCTGCACAAAGGGGGAACAGGAACCAAATCCGGCAGCCAGAAGAGAGAGTGAGCACATGCATTTATAGTATAAGAGGCCATGCCCAAGTGGGCTGGTATCTTAAAGGCTGGTGGTTGAAGGAGTTTCTACAGGAGTTAAGGAAACACAGGACCCCAGACTTGGAATGTAAACGTCAGACTCCCAATTGTATAACCAGGAAATAAGAGGGTAGCTGTGTCTCACACGGGCAGCTGGCCACTGACCTCCACATTCTTCACACATCAACATTTCTTCAGTATAGAAACAGAAACCAAGAATGATCTCAGCATTTCCTTGAAGTCATCAGAGAACAGAACCCCAGATGGGACATGGGACCTCAGAGGGATGACGATATTGGTCTTTTTCATCAAACATTAGGTATGTTCCAAATTGCCTATCAAAAATGGGTGCTGAGAGCATACATTCAAAAGAAGACACAACCTACTGATGAGGCCTCAAGGTTTCCAATACATAGTTTCAATCCAGTGGTCACACAGATGGTCCTGGTTAAACTAAGTGGATCACAAGCTTAAGCCAAAGTCATGAATCTGGGAAAGAAAATGGCAAGAAGTGGGGATGGAAAGGTTTGGTAGGGATAGGAGAGAGATTGGGGAGTGGTAAAGGGAGAGAGTAGTCACTATGCATTATATACAATGTATGAATCTGTCAAATAGGACACATATTGTCCAGCAACATTAGAGATATATAAATCAGGTGTCAACCAAAGGAGTATTATGTTCAATGTCCATAAAAAGGCTAAAGCCTTTTATTTCAAGAGAGCCAAAAGAGTGAGAATTATACATAAGAATGGATGTAAGAAGCTCTTTCTTGGCTGATAGTTTTTTATAGAACTGACTAGAACTAGCCTGGACAAATGTGATGCTATACTCTGCCACACATAACAAGCCTGACTTACTCAGACTCATTGACCAAGAAGCTCAGAAGGATGCCAGATGTAGAAACTGAGACTAAGACAAGACTACAATTAGTCCAGTTAGTCAAAGCTACTAAGTCACTTGGGCCTTGTAATTTAGAAGATCCAATAATGTTCATGTGTCTGTGTCAGATAATGACACTGATAATATATCTGGTGAACAGTAGCAATCTAGATGTCACCCCCCAGCAAAGCCATGCCCTCCTCTTCAAATAACTATTCTCCTTCGATGTACGAACCCCTGATGGATGACTGAGCCCTAAATGAGGCTGAATGCATGGCCGTGGGAATTGGAAATACCATTCATTCACAGCCTTTGTCTTATCTAAAAGTACACGGACAACCTTGGACATACACAGCTTGCACACCACAATGAAATCAAAACGGTCCCCAAATGGCCAATTGGATGGCAGGGAATTCTGGTTTCCCTCCACACTATTTTCATTTTACAGTTGTAAATTTGTACAGTTGTACATTTTACAGGTGTAACTGAAACCACAAATGATGAAGTATTTTTTTAAAACGCACCGTTCAAGACCAAGATGCCTTCTGTGTAAGCCAACAGGCATATTAAATCAAAATATCGAAAGAATTGCATCCTTTCATCTTTCAATTCTTTGATGATAGGGCTGACTAACAGCTGCAGCCATCCAGATGTGTGGCATTGTTATGATTTACTATTGGTAGAAAATGATTTCCAGGGCCTTCTGCTTAGATTTCCAATCCTAAAAGACCTCAGGATACATTCCAGGAAACAAAGATGGGATAGCCCCAGTGACTAGCTGATCTATTCCAATCACGAGTTCAGAAACTTTGAAACCAACCCTGAAACAAATTTAAAGACTTTACAAAAATGCTATGATATGGATCTAGATTAAAATTCCATTTATTACCCAACTTCCTTAAGCCCCAACTCTGGTGGAGCAAATATGCATTTTGAGGTACCCAGGGATTAGCATTAATTCCATTTTCTTTCTACAGTTCCTAAGGATATTGTCATTTCTCCTTCAACTTGCTGTTGTGCAGATACACAGATTCACATCCCCTGGAGAAATCTTAAGAGTGGTATTTACCTTGAAGAACTGTGTTAATGTCATGGGGCTAAGGAAATGACTCATTTATACTTGCTACATGAGCCAAAGGGCCCGAGTTCAAATCCTAGTACTCACGTAAAAAGAATATGCGTACATACAATCCTAGCTTTGTAGAAGCAGACAGTGCAACTCCCCAAGACTCACTGGACAGACAGCTCTGCCTAATTGGCAAGCCACAGGTCCCAGTGAGAAACCTCATCTCAGAACCACAAGGTGAACTGCTCCTGAGAAGTAACACCCAAAGTTGGCATCTGCCACCCTCCCCACACACACACACTTGTACATGCATGTACCCATACATACATGAACATCTTTAAGGGTCTCTGTAACTATCACAAAGGGAGGCAAGAAAGTAATTTAGTTCAACACAACTCAGTAGCTGGTGTTGGTTCAAACTTCAAGAGCCTGATCCCAAATTGTTTGTTTTAGGCATATTTAAGCACAGAACAATTTGGCTAAAAAAATTTTTCTACTGCACATGCACAATAAAATTTAAGATGTAATGACATTGAAACTCTTTGTAAAATACATGGGACATCTTCCATAAAGATGGGTCTGTAGACTGACAAGCTCATGATAAGGGTCTGGGAGGAGATTAAGGGTCTGGGTGAGGATCCAGTGTGGTCTCAAAGACTTAAATAGTGCAAAGGTCACCAGGCTACTAACCACATATCCTCTCAACCTTCTGGTCAGAAAACAGGTTATACATCTTTCCCTTTGAAGAGACAACCCTGTATGCCTAACAATCCTCGTTCTCCTACTGCTTATCTGTGGGCACAAGAACTTTCATGCCTCCCAAAAACATGTGCACATGCACACACACACACACACACACACACACACACACACACACACACGTCAGTATCATAGACTCAATCTCTCCTCAAGAGGTATCAAGCCTCAGACAAACTTGTGTCTGAGATAACAGTTCATCATTTTCAGCGAGCCTGACAGGTTGACAGTGTTGCTGTCCTTTGCTTAGCTCCCAGTGTTATTAATTATATTTCTAGATCACTTGGCTGCATATCTAGCAGTCCTAACAGCACTGATCAAACAGGCAAACTGGGCACAGCATTCTGATCCCCACTCCATCCTTGTCAACCATTTCAGGGGTCCAGGTCACAGCCTCCCAGGAACATAAATGCTGCCACGTGATTTAGCCACTCTCAAAGCACATAGTTATGATGATATCTAGCACTTTCATCTGCAACTGGCAGTAGACACACACTATGGATCTTTGGATGATGGGTATAGTTCCCTCATCAATGCATCTCTTAATATTCTGTCTTCCTAGAGGAATAATGAGAGTCTTGCCTGGAAAAAAAAATCCATCCCAATTTTTTTTCTATTAGTCTTTGGATTTCTTCTTATTCTTGATTAACTGATGTCATGGGACATCGACCTCTTTGAATTCGTATTTAATATCTATTGGGTCCAAGTTCCAGCTAGCTAAGCACGCTGATAGTAATTGAGCTGGCTTCTCAGATAATAGCCATCTATTATGGGCATCTGTCCCACATCAATCTAATATCATGTGCTGACGTGCTTGGTAGCAAATACTGTGCCAGTCAGGGTTTAGTAGGAAAAAGTAAGCTTGCTTAGTGTAAAGATAAGTGACGTAAGATAGTAGTGCTGCTCCGCAACATTAACAGGACCAGAGTGAAGAGTACAATACTGAGAGAAGCCATCTCTGCCTGGATGAGTCTCTAGGGCAATATAGCAAAGTGCAAAAGCAGAAACTTTTTCTCATAGTCCTGAAGGGCTAGAGGTCTGTAAGGTGTTAGCAGGACAGGCTTTGCCTGAGACCTCTCCCCTTTAACTGGTAGTCAGTCATTGTATCTGCTTAGCTCTATAGAAAAAAATAGAAACAATATGATGAAGAGATGGATAGATGATTGATTGGCTGGTTGATTGATTAGTATTATAATGTTAGCTCAGGAGGTTATACAAGATGAGAAGTCCTAAAATGTACAGTCGGCAAGCTAGAGACCCAGGAATACTAAGAGAATAGCTCTGGTGTTGTTCAAAGACTTGAGAATCATGAAGCTGATTTGTGTATACTACTCCAGCCTGAGCCTGTGTACAAAGGCAGACAACGTATATCCCAGGTAAAATACAGGCAGAGAGTGAATTCTCCTTGAATCCCATGCTTTGCTCTGTTTAGTAGATGGGATGAGACCCACCCACATGCAGAATGGCAATGGGCTTTCCTTAGTCAGATGGCTTGACTGCTAACCTCACCCACAGACACACCCAGAATAAGGTTTAATCAGCTGATGACCCCATAACTGAGTCAAGCCAACACATAAATTCTCTCCCGGTGCCTTCACAGACTTCTCTCTAGATGATTGTGTCCAGATTTTCTTCTAAAGACAGCCGTTCCATTAAGCTAGGGCCCAATCTAATGACCTCATTCTAATGCAGTTCTGCCTCTAAGACTCCAAAGTCTCCAAACACAGTCCCGTTCTGAGGTGCCAAAGGTTATCACTTGAGCATGTGAATTTGGGGTACTGAATTCAGGCTGTAATCCATGTGGTAGTTTTCTCTCTGCTGTGAAACTCTCTGCCAGAAAACAACTTAGGACAAGAAAGGGATTGTTTCATCTCATATTTCCAGGTCACAGCCTATCATTGAGAAAGTCAGGACAGAGACTCCAGGCAGGAACCTGAAGGAAAGGCAGCTTTCAATTACATGCAGAATCACCTACCAACAGGGTACTTATAGCCAAGGAGGCATAGCAGAAACCACAGAGGAATGCAGCTTGCTGGTTCACCTCCAGGCTCATGCATAGTTTTCTTACATAGTCCAGGAAAAGACACTGTCCTCAGTGAACTGGGCACTCCCTCATCGGTTCACAATTAAAACAATACCCACAGACTTGCCCACAGGCCAATCTGACCTAGGCAGTTCCTCAACAGAGACTTTTGCCTCAGATGGCTCTAAGCTGGGTCCAGTTCACAATTAAAGCTAGCTAGGACAGCCCATGAGGAAGCCCACCCACAGGGATGAGGTTTCACAACCGACCTACTCCTACAGGGACCTGTGGTAGCCTTTGGGCCATCTCCCCAAGAGCCACACTGCCAGTAAAGGCTACTAGAACCCACACTCATCTCTACCCTGCTCCTCTTCCCTGCTGCCATGCCCCAGCTATAGAAGTCAAGGATGTACCCAGAGATAACGGTTCTCAGTCACTGCTGAGGCCATCACCGCCTGTGGGATGCTAGAACCAAGTGTGCTCTGCTGGAGATGGCATCGCCCTCCAGAGACAGAATAGCCCCTCTCTTTCTCCTAACTCAATCCAGCATGAGCACCTCTGTTAATATAGTCCAGTCATTCCTCTATAGATAGCAGTACTGACTTCCAGGCCCTGCAACATAGAAAGGAACATGGAAGTCATCCATATACGAGAGAACAACAACTAATGCATTTAAGCAGATACTCAGAGGAAGATAGGGGCAAGCTGTGCAGATATCATAAAGCAAGTACTATCTGAGTAAGATAGCAGATGCAAGACCCAGGTTGACTCCTGTCTTAGTTAGGGTTACTAATGCTATGATGAAATACCATGACCAAAATCGAGTTGGGGAGGAAACAGTTAATTTGGTTTACACTTCCACACTGTAGTCCTTTGCTGGAGGAAGTCAAGACAGGAACTCAAGCAGGACTGAACCCTGGAGGCAGGAGCTGATGAAGAGGTCGTGGAGGGATGCTGCTTACTGGCTTGCTCCACATGGCTTTCTCGGCCTGCTTCCTTATAGAACTCAGGACCACGAGCTCAGGGATGGCACCACCCACAGTGGTCTGGGCCATGCTCCATCCATCACTAATTAAGAAAATGCCCTACATTCCAATCTTATGTGGGCATTTTCTTAATTGAGATTGCTTCTTCTCAGATGACTTTAGTCTGTGTCAAATTGACATAAAATTGATAAAACTATCCAGCACAACTGACCCCTTGTTAATCTGAATCACAAAGACATCACCGTTAAACTGCAACTTTCCTTTCTCATTTATCCCCAAGATCCCACGCTAAAACATAAAGAGCATTAAAAGTCCCACAGTCTTTACAAAATCAAACACATTATAAGTTCCATCCATTTAAAACATCTAGCTTCCTTAAAAATCCAAAATCTTTCTTAAACGTTAAAAATCTTTCCATTGCGGGCTCATGTAAAAATTCAAAATTAAGTTAAATATTTTCTTACTCAAGAGGGGAAAACAAGGGCACAGTCACAATTAAATCAAAGCAAAACCAAATTCCCAACAGTGTAAATAATGCAGTGTCTACTGTCTGGGATTCACTCATGACCTTCTGGGCTTTTCCAGAGGGCTTGGGTCACTCCTCTGGCTCTGTTCTCTGGCTCCACACAAAGACACACTGGGCTTTGGCTGATGCTGCTCCACTGCGGCTGATCATCTTAATGGTCAGTCCATGACACACACTGGCATCTCCAAAATACTGGGGTCTTCTGCCGCAACTGGGTTACACTTTCATCCACAGCTTCTCATAGGCTCTTTTCAGGGACTCCAACCCTGCCACATAGCGCCAAACCTCAGCTGCTCTCCATGACCCCTTCACATATTCAGAAAGGACACCATATGGGTGGCTCTTACACTACCAAGTGCACTGCCAGATGAACAACCTTGGCCACCTCTAAAACATGGCTTCTGTGAACTGACTCTCAGGAAACACTTTTCAGAATATTTCACCTCAATTTCTCAGCGCCAGCTGACCATCATCAAGGATCCCAGCAAAGCAGAGAGTTCCCTTTAGTGGTTCTAGAATCTGGTTCATCACAGCTGATTTTTCAGTCCCGGCTAACTAGAGCCACGAAATTTTAATTCAAAATAACAAGTACCACAACAGTCTTTAAACTTTCCTCGAACTTCACAAGCCAGGCCTCCATCTTCTGCATTGCCTTCAACATTTTTAAGCTCCTACAGAACAAATGCCTCACCAAGTAGTGAACACTTAGTGACTTCCACAGTCCTCCCCAGAACGACATGGTCAGGTCTCTCACAGCAACACTCTACTAACCTGGCACCAACTTCTGTCTTAGGGTTTCTATTGCTAAGATAAAACACCATACCCAAAAGCAAGGGAGGAAAGGGTTGATTTGGCTTACACTTCCACATCATAGTCCATCAGTGAAGGAACTCAGGACAGGAACCAAGCATGGTTGGAGTATGGAAGCAGTGGTCATTGAAGGATGCTGCTTACTGGCTTGTTCCCTGTGACTTGCTCAACCTGCTTTCTTCTAGAACCCAGGACCACCTAGGAATGGTACCACCCACAATGAACTGAGTCCTGCCCCATCATTCACTAAATAAGAAAATGGCATACCAGCTTGCCTATAGTCTAATCTTACAGAGATATTTTCTTAATTAAGGTTCTCTTCTCTCAGATTACTTTAGCTTGTGTCATGTTGACATAACACTAGCCAGAGCAACTCCTTGGAGGAATCCAAGAGAACAGCATTCCTGAAATGAGATGGGAAAAGTACAGTGGTGCTATAGAAAAATAGAGAGATAGCTGAGGACCAGACCACAGGTCTAATATAAATGACAAGTAAGTAAACCAGAACACTTTGAGAGTGAAGGAGGTAATGCTGCTAATAACTATAAAAAGAAAATAAACAAAAAATTAAATATCTTAGACTAACCAAAATATAACCTCCATTTAAAAACCAATGCAATGAAGAATTTCTTTTGTGTTTTGTTTTGCTTTGTTTTGTTTTTCTTCATTCATTAACAATGAAATCTACCAGAGAGTTTACCAATAGCTACATGATCTCTCTTGCATGAGTGAGGAACACTCTAGCTTTTGTGCTGAGAATGGGAGCTAGTCAATACTGAAGCAGTGACAGACTCCTGAAATCATCCAAGTGTGGAATTGTGGTGGTTGAAATCAAAGCAACCACTGGGAAAAAGATTAATTGATGGGTTGGAAGTGAGGCACAATAGGATAGGAATTGAGATGACTCTAAGACAGCTCAGGCAATTCTTAGCAAAAAGTTAGAGCAGCCTTTGTCTTAGTTAGGTTTCTATTACTGTTGTAAATACTGGCCAAAAGTGACACGGGGAGGAAAGGGTCTAATTTGAATTACACTTCCATGTAACAGTCCATCACTGCTGGAGTCCAGCTCCAGATGAGGGCAGGCTTTGAGGATGGGTGGATGCAAGAGCAGCAACAGAGGAATCAGACATGGGACACTTCTGAACTTCGTTTTACAAGAGATGGGCAGAGAGAAAGCAAATATCAGTATGGTTTTTTCTACTCTGACAACCTGTATCTCTCACAGGTCAGAATGCCAGGAGCCCGCCCTGGCGGTGGACAGGTGAACAGAGGAAGTAAGGAGCAGGCGATGGAGGGAGTAGGTCAGCTCATGATGGTCGATAGAATCATGTAGCCTGACTGACTAGCAGCTAGGCAACTTCTTTATCTATACAGACTCTAGTAAGCATGGATACATTCATGTTATCTCAAAACATAGATCATTTCATTTTTGTTTTTTGTATATGTGTTTCACTTTCTCTTACACATCTTTTTAGTCATCATTGATAAACCATGGCAGAACCGAGTCATCTTTGCAATCATTTACCCTCAAGTTTAATCATCATTGATAAACAGTTATATTTTATAACCACTTTTACTCATCAACCCCATAACCCATTTTTTTAAGAATCTAGAGACATATGACAGCCTGTTTTCAGGCTGGTAGCTTTTACGACTACAAAGACACTAGACCAAAATGAAATCGCCAAGCCAACGTGAGCGTACTGCCATGTCTCGAGCAGTGTATTATTAACTCTAAATGATTCAAGTACCCAAGAAAAATCCTCAGATCAAAGCTGCTGCAGTTATTATTCAAATTCTGGCATAACACAATGTTTACATTTTATATGTTTACAAAATTTGTTTATATGTCTAATCATGGCATTCTGTTGTTTCTTGATCATATGACACCACAGTGGCTCTACATGTCCTAACTTTTCTAAGAAGGGGAGGTCCTGCCTGACATCTCACTCTGTTATCATCTTTCCACTCCACACTTTGCTCATCAATATTGGTCTCTGTGAGATAAACCTGCTGGAGTTAGTTGTCTCTTTCCACCAAGTGGGTCCTGGGGTTCTAACTCAGTTTGCCAAACTTGGCAACAAGTATTGTACTGCTGAGTTAATAATCAAGCTTTTTATTATTTTTTGTTTTGTTTTTAAGGTAATAAATTTGTGTATTTTCAAAAAAAAATATTGGTCTCTGTGTAGGGCTAAGGTAACTTTAGCTAATCCAACTCTGTTATTGTGTATGCCATGTCATTGCCTGAGTGTATAGTGGGAAGAGGCTTGTGGCCGACTCCTCCAGCCCACTGACTGAGTCTTGCTGACCTTTTTGAGTTTAGTTTGTTTTGATTATCTTGTTCCTGAGTGAGTACATGGACAGATGTTTCAAGAATGTCTCCCAGCGTCATAAAGAAACCTCTATAACTTCTTTATGTGTGTCACAACCTCCAAGGCATAAGGAAGACATTCAAGTAGATAAGGACATCTCCCTAAAAGCAGGAGGGGTAATATGTTCAGGACTGCCCTGGGGAAGCTTAGAAGCAACATTCCTAGAAGAAGGTACAAATGATTCATAAGAGATTTTCCACCAATCCAATATCCCCAAATTGTACAAATATTAAAAATCACCCAAGCATCCAACAGGTGGAAGTGAAAACCAAAGGTGACACGGCGACCACCACGGGGCAGCTCAACTTTGCTGGATCTTTGTCAAACCTGTACTGGCCTTCTGAGTTTTGCCATTCCTATCCAATATGGTTGTGCCACATCACTGCGGGAAGTCAGGCAGGAACTCAAACAGGGAAAGAACCTGGAGGCAAAAACTGAAGCAAAAGCCATGGAGGGGTAGGTACTGCTTACTGGCTTGCTCCTTGTGGCTTGCTAAATCTGCTCTCTTATGGAACCCAGGACCACCTTCCCAGGGATGGCACCACCCACAACAGGCTGGGTCCTCCCCCACCATTCATTAATCAAAAAAATGCCCTACAGAGTTACCTACAGGCCAATCTTAAGAAGACATTGAAGAAGGTTCCCTCTTTCTAGATATGTTTAGCTTTGCATTCTCTTCTTGTCTTGTTTTATTCAGTCTTTCAATCATTTTGCTGAATTCCACGGATTTGGATATGATCAGGATAAGATATGTCTGTCTTACCTCTGGCCCCAATATAAAAATCATGTCTAGTGTCCCAGACTTGAATTCCCAATTTTTTCACTTGAAGAGTTAAATATAGCAAGGTCATTCAATCCCAAATGAACATATTGCCCTCTCCCTTTCAAACATTTTTCTACTTTGGTCATCCCTCTTACCAGCTGGCAGATAGTTGTCCAATCGGTTCTGGGCAATGGGGGCAGCATTACCTTGACAAGATTCTTAATTTCTTACTTTCTCTCATACATTATATCCAAATAATCAGTAACATTAACTTTATCTTAACATTAACTTTATCTTAAAACGAGACATAAACCCAACCATTTCTCATTTTTTCCAACACCATCACCCAACTCTTATCCCCACCCTACCTCTTTTGAATCACAAGCCCCACTCCTAACTTTTCCTTGGTTCTTCATTGGATTCCTAATTACCTACCTTCACACAGCAAAAATAATCATCCTATCAAGGCATTAATCAGATCTTGTCTAGCATTTGCCTGTCCTCCTTCTTCCCTTGAGAATATATATTGCCTTGTTTCTCACTCAGTCTTTATATCAGGCTCAATTAAGAAACCAGAAAATCCTTTCAAACTCCCCCAAACCATCAAAAACACAAACCTAGAGTTCACAAAGCTTAGGAGATATCCTTGGACCTTGGATTTTATTCTCAGTCTTTTAAACAGATACTGTGTGTGTGTGTGTGTGTGTGTTTGTGTGTGTGTGTGTGTGTGTGTAGACAGTAAGTCCACATGGGATGTCTTCTTCAAAGTTCTCATTCTTATTTTTTGAGGCAGGGTCTCTTATTGAACCTGTATCTCACAGATTCAGCTGACTAAATGGCCAGCAAGCACCAGGGACCCTGTTTCCTCTTCCTCCTCAGCCCTGGCATTATAGGAATGTGCTGTCACAGATTGCTTCTTTATATGGGTACTGGAAATCAAACTCAGGTCCTTATCTTTGCACAGCAAACGCTTTACTGACTGAGACATCTCCCCAGCCCTTTAAACAGACACTTCTCCGCTACCCACTCTCACTTCAGCTCCAGGAACCTCATAACTCCCTCACACAGATGTCTCCAGATCCCAGAAGTGAACAAATGGGTCAAACGCCTTTAAATTGATTCCTCCTTTTTTCTCCTTATTCTTCATCTAACATAGAAGAAAGAACATGAGCTTTGGAGTTGGACAGACTTGGAATAGCATCCTACCCAGTCACCTCTCTTGCAGTCCTAACATTTCATCATTAATATGGGCACGGGTCTACTTAACAGTGTTTTATGACACTCAATGCAGCTCCTGTTATTCTTTGGTCTCCATAAACACTGCCTTGTTCCTTCTCTGCTCCATCCACAGTATCTCTTTAGTCTCTCCCTTTCTTCTTTTCTTAGTGTCTCTTTCTTCTGGGTCAACTTTGTGCACAGTCAACCAATGGAAATCTTGGCCAAATATGGTGGAAAATGAAGCAGTGGCAGGTGCTTGGACATTCTCAAACCCTGTTTCGGATGTTGTAAATAAAGGTTCTTAGGTTACAACAGCAAGTGTGCCATTGATGCTGATTTGATTCCTTGGCTTCACTTAAGTAGAGAAGACCCAGCTTTTACTTCCCTACCATTCCAGTCTGAATTCATGTGTAAATGATCAATTTCTTCCGTGACCAAGAGTAATGAGATCTCTGAAATCTTACGTGTAGAACTGGTCTCATTTGATTGAAAAATTTCTTCTAACTATATTTTATTTTACAACTATTTTGTTGAACATTGGAAGAGTGAACCTTGCTTGATTTTTGTTCTGAGTTGCTTTAAAGATCTTTCTCCACTCTTTTACCCTAAAATTATCTAGGTATGTCTTTAGGAGGTAGTAAAAGGAAGGATCTTATTTTCTAAACTAGTCTGCTAGTCTGTATCTTTTTATAGGTGAATTGATACAGTGCCAGAACATGGTCTAAGACTGGAGTGCTGGAAGGAGAATTCTGAGTGCTTGTGAGAAACCTACAAGAAACCAAGACAAAAAGTCTTGTTGGAGGCCGCTTGTTCATTTCCTGACCACCAAGACTCTCAAAATAATCACACAGAAACTATATTATTTATGATACTGTTTGGCCAATAGCTTAAGCATATTGCAAGCTAGCTCTTACATCTAGAATTAACCCATTTCCATTATTCTATTTTATCATGAGGCTCATGGCCTACCAGTAAGGTTCCAGCTGGCAGCATTCAACTTTCCCCTCTGGCAGCTACATGGCATCTCACTACTCTTCCTTCTTTCCCCCAGTATTCAGTTTAGTTTTCCTCACCTAGCTCTACTCTGCCCTGTCACAGGCCAAGCCAACTTCTTTATTCATTAACCAATAAAAGCAACACATATACAAAAGGACTTCCCACACCATCTTGTGACCTTAGGCATGAGTCTTGTGACCTCAGTTTCTTCAAAAACAGAATTGTTCTTGGAATATGTTTTCATGCCCCTTCCAGGTATAATGGATAGGAGTGAATTTACTTCAGATTATTCGTTGTAACTGCTTATAGTTATTTGTTTCTATGTCTCTATAGGAAAACAATGATCTTTCCATGTACTTCTGATTGTTCATTGTGATTTCCATGTCCTTGTGATTGCATAGTTTACTCGTGTGACTCTAATTAACCCTTAGGGTATAAATTGATGCTCTGAATAAAGTTGTCTCTTGTATTAGAAAAAAAACAAGTCATTTTTGTTGAAATAGAGCGTATTTGGCTCACGCCATATCTTTATTTATGTAGCAAAGCTTAGTTTAATAGGAAAATGCTATATGAAGGAAGGAAACTTGCTCTTATACTATGCTTCCCCATTTTATGAGAGGAATACGGTGGTGCAGACAGAAAACTTTTGTAAGGGAATAAAGACCTCTAAGATATCAGGTTCCTGGAAATCTCTTTATGTGGAAAAAATAGGATCAAAAATAACAAAGAGCAAATTATAGACTGAGCAGGCTGCAGGGATGATTTGTGGGGTGTTTCTATCAGAACTGGGTCCTGACTATAACTGTGAAATTTTATGAGGGAAATGGAGCAAATTACACAGTCTCCTGCTGTTTGCTAGCGTTAAATTTGATGATCGCTTCTCACACACTGTGTGTTCCTAATGTACGAACATAATACACTGTTGTCTGAGGTTTTCAAAAACATGATTTTCTGTTTCGTTCATAAGGAAATGGTTGTTTGGGCTCGGTTATGTGACTTTTGCATTCTGTTTTGTGGGGCTGAGGATACCCAATCATAAATCATTGTTTCCAAAACCAGGCAGCCTCTCTTACCTGGAGGTGCAGCTCAAGGGAAAAGAAGGTCCTTCTTCCATTGGAGGAAGTTCACGGTGTAGAAAAGTCGACACACCAAAACCAGTGAAAAGATGACTCAGTGAGTAAGACTGGCCTCGCTGTCAAACCTGCAGTTGAAGAAAAGAACCGACTCCCACATGCCATGGTATTGCCTTCACCAACCAATAAATAAATAAATAAATAAATAAATAAATAAATAAATAAATATTTAAAAGCTCAAAGCAACTAATGACCTGGGGAGTTGTGTTTGGCAACAACAATGCTAAAATAGGTGAGCTGGAGCAAGAGAACCAAAATCACTATGCAAACTTGCATGACTCCATCATTGAATTCAAGTGGATGCTTTCCACAGTCCTGTCTTAGTTAAAGTTACGATTGCTATGAAGGAACACCATGGCCAAAAGTAAGCTGGGGAGGAAAGGGTTGATTTGGTTTACATTTCCACATTGTCATCCATCATGAAGGAAGTCAGGACAGGAACTCAAGCAGGACTGGATCCTGGAGGCAGACACCGATGCAGAGACCATAGAGCGGTGCTGTTTACTGACTTGCTCCCCAAGGCTTGCTCAGCCTGCTATCTTACAGAACCCAGGACCACCCCAGCCCAGGGATGGCACCACCCACTGTGGACTGGGCCCTCCACTATCATCACTAATTAAGAAAATTTACTACAGTCTGATCTTTTGGAAGCATTTTCTCAATTGAGGTTCCCTCATTTTGAATGATTCTGGCTTGGATCAAGTTGACATAAAACTAGCCTTAGGCCTTAGGCCAAACAGGTTTTAAGTTCTACTTCTAAGCACTGTGTAAAAGCAGAAACTGTTCAGCTGTTCAGTGCCTTTGTTTATGTGTCAGTAATTAACATTAGTAGGGAACTGAAAGCAGTGATCACAGATTACAAAAGACTCTGGCTTTCTTTTACAGGAACACGATTTCCCTTTTTTCAAAGCTTGTCAAGCAGGGCAGAGCTGTGCAAGCCTGAGAACCAGAACCTGGGAGATGCAAGCAGGAGAAGGGCAAGGAGTTGTCTCTGGAGCTCAAGAGATGGATCAGCAGTTAAGAGCACTTCCTGCTCTTCCAGACCTAAGTTCAATTCCAGCAACCACAGCAGGTGCCTCACAACTGCCCATAGCTCCAGCTCCAGGGAAGATCAAATTCCCTCTAGTGGCCTCCACAGGCATCTACATTCATGTAGACATACCTACATGGAGACATACAATACACACATAAATAAATAAATAAATAAATAAATTTAAATAAAGAGACCCTATCTCAAAATAAACCTGTCTTAATGCAAAGTCTCTATTACCTGTACTATTGCAATAAGTATCTATACCTTACATTACTATTAATCAATATTAAAGCCTATCATATTTCCAGATGATTTTAAGAATATTTACTGTAGTCTATGTAGATAACAATAAATAGATAGATAGATAGATAGATAGATAGATAGATAGATAGATAGATAGATAGATACCCAATGTTGGCAGAGACCACTCATTTGTTCCTGGCTGCCCAGACCCAAAATAATCACACAGAAACTGTATTAATTAAAACAGTGCTTGGCCAATCATTTAGGCATATTGCTAGCTACCTCTTTTATCTTAAATTAATCCATCTTTATTAATCTGTGAATCACCACGAGGTCATGGCCTACCAGCAACTTTCCAGCAGGCTCCCGCAGGCATCTTTCTCCTTTGGTGACTACCTGGCATCCCCCTGACTCTGCCTACTCTCTCCTCCTCTTTCTGCTTGGAATTCCTGCCTTGCCCTATTCTGTGCTGCAATAGGCCCAAAACAACTTCTTTATTAACCAATGGTATTCATAGCATACAGAGGGGAATCCCATATCATCTCTCCTTTTCTGTCTAAATAAAAAGGAAGGTTTTAACTTTTACATAGTAAAATTACATATAATAAAACAGATATCAAGCAAGAATTACAGTTGCAATATTAATATCTGCTATTATAACTAAGGAAAACTATAATTATAACTATCTATTCTCCATTAAAGACCCCAGAAGGATATAATATTACCTAAGCTAACTGGAAGTGCATTGTAAGCAACTTCCAAAACTCTAAAATTGACAGAGACATCTTGCTGTCTGTACATTAACCCAAAGCTCTTTCACAACATTGGGGAATCTAATCTTCAGCCTATAGGTTCATAGTATCTGGCAGACTTTTCCATGAAACAGGAAATTTCAAAGACAGTTCTGCCTATATTGGCAGTTTGTCAGTCACTTTCTTCTGTGTACTGCAGAATGTCTTTCAGACTCTTTCATGAAGCAGGAATGCTAAAGGACTGTCTTACCTTCTTTAGGCAACTACATCAGTCATTTTTCTGTAGGTCCTTCATGTCTAATTTATACAGCATATCATCAAGCAGTCTAGGCAGAAGCAATTTCTTGCCCAAATGGATAACAAACTCCATAAGGAGCCTCTTTAATGCCCAACATCCTCCTGAAGTAGATTAGCATTGCCAGGAGCAGATGAGTCACAATGTCATGAAAAGTCCGAAGTTTTTAAAATATTTTAAATGCCATATTCTGTTAGTCTTGGAAATATTTGAAGAATATCTATCCATCTGAAATAAATCTCTGTACATCAAGAAAACCTAACTAACATGACTACAAGCTTGACTGTTACAGATGACTATCTAGTAACCTGTATTTTTCAATTATTCATCACATTATTAAATAAGCTGCACAAACATAATACCTTAATCTAGAGCAGAAATATACATATAAAAATGACCTTAAATTTGTATCAATAAACTAAGAACCATACCAAGGCAAAGTATTTATATATCACATCCCCCTTTAAATGTAAACAAACATTTATAAACAATATTTTTGGGAATTTGTGTGTAGTTTACTCCAAACTGCTTCCTGCTTTTTATTGGGTGAAGTATTTGTCCACAGAGAACTTCCAGTGGGTCTTGTTCCTTCAAACCACATTAGTCTGGAAGGAATTTACAGGTTCACATCTTCTGTGGAAACAATAAGAATCTCATTTCCAAAGTAACATGTCCTTAGATCCAAATTTTGAAGTCAAGATACCTTTAAAGTACATATGTTGGTTTAGCAGAGCAGCCTGTACTCCCTGTACTTAACTCCTTCACAGTCAAAAAAATTCAATGAAAATTCTGTATTTTCCATTTTCATGTAACCTATTTTTCTTTACTCCTTTAGTCTATGGCTGTCTACATTCTCTCTTTAAAGACTATTTTTTAAATGATTTACTTCTTTTTATAACTCTCTATACTTTTTTCTTCTGTTTCCCATGTCTATGTACACTTATCCAACACTGTGACTCATTTAGAGGTCTTTTCCATCTGAATTTGTCTTTATTACATATCTGCAATAATTTTCTGATCATGACCACTTCTTAAAATGCTAAGTGGACTAGGTAGGACTAAGATTGTTTTTGCCTTTTGGCTCTGCCCAGTCCAACATGGTCTGTCCACTGCCTCTGAGACTGCTGAGTGGGATCCATCCTCACCACCTCAACTCTGGGTAGCACCATGCAGCATACAAACCTTTTTTATGTGAGTAGAATCTAAATCTGCCATGCAGCACACTGAGCAGCCTGGAAATAGCTCTGTGAATGGCAGTGGGAATCTACCATCTCTCCTACCTATGCATACCTAGCAGACCCAATCCCGCTACCTGCCCAAAGAGGAGGTGCTGAACCACAGGCATGGTCTTAGCTACTTTCCTCCCAACCCCGATTGGGTACACAAGCACCTGGATCCAAAGTGGGTGGTGGGCATTAGCCCCACACTGGACACCATTCTGTTGGCAGAGACTGCTCATTTGTTCCCAGTTGCCCAGACCTGAAATAATCACACAGAAACTGTATTAATTAAAACACTGCTTGGCCGATCACGTAGGTGTGTTGATAGCTAACTCTTATATCTTAAATCAACCTATTTCTAGCAATCTGTTTAGTGGCTACATGACGTTCCACTGACTCTGCCTACTCTATCTGCATGGAATTCCCACCTTGCCCTATTCTGCACTGCAAGAGGCCCAAAGCAGATGTTTTATTAATCAATGATATTCACGGTATACAGAGGGGAATCCCACATCAACCAATGGCAGAAATTGATGGCAAGCAAACATATAGCATATTGGACGCCACCGCCTGGGGATAAAGGTATCTGTCATCCCCCTGTGCACATGTGGACACGCCATCTTCAGCTCTCTCTCTCTCTCTCTCTCTCTCTCTCTCTCTCTCTCTCTCTCTCTCTCTGCACACAGACCTCACCAGGCCTGTACACCCCCCATAAACTCCAATGCAGGTTTGTTGCATGTTCTGTGTTTCCTTCTCACTCAACTCACATCAGGTAATTTCAGTGGGTATAAACAGAGCCTCATTGTGGTGCTCTTTATTAGAAGCCCTTTCTGTCTAATATTCCCCTCTCCCAACTCATTTTATATCCCAGGAGAACCTGGAACCATTGGTCCTTCTGCCTCCTCCACCTCCCTGGGATGATGGACATACACCTCCACACCTGGTTTGAAATCTAATCTTTTGAAACACTGTCCCACAAAATAGCTTCTTCACTTATGTTTCATCGTGAACTATCTTTAATTAGAAATATTCTATGGAGAATAATGATATAAGCTATGTCTTTGTATACTCTAGAAAGTTTTAACAAAGTCTGAAAATTTTCTGCTTTTGCTCCCAATATCTCTTCTTAAAAAATAAGCCATTACTAGTACATTTGAGAGCTGGAGATGTATCCTAGTTGGTGGAGTGCTAGCCTAGCGCTCCACCTTGGCTTGCCTCCATAGTACCACATAAAACAGGAGTAATGGTCAAAAAAACACATTTATTTCAATATTCATACCTCAAAATAAATTTTATTTCTGCATAGGAAAAGTTCCTAAAATTTGTTTTTCAAGCATCTTTGTTTTTACTGGCTTTTTCTCCTTTGTATGAATTTTAGAATAATCATATAAATCCCCATAAATTGTTCCATTAGAATTTTGACTCAAAATGCACTTCCATTACCAAGTAGTAGTTGAAGACTTGACACAATTACACTATTGGGCCGTCTTACAGAAAAACAAAATATAGATCTCCATCTACTCAGGAACAATTTGCCCTTTGATACATTCAGTAATGTTTTCTGTAAGGACTTGTACATCGTTCATTCATGAATAACATTGGGATTTGCTGCTCTGTGAGTGATGTTTTCCATTCTATATTGATTATTGCTATTGTAAGAAAGGCTGCTGATTTTATACATCAGCAAATATGCTGCGTTCCCCTTTGGCTTGTGCTTATTTGCTTTGAAATGCTTTTGACTTTTCTATGTAGATAATAATATATCTGTAGACAGTGACAGTTTATATTTTCATGTCAATTTTTATATTTTCCATGTCTTATTTATTAACTATGACTTACACTGTTGAATTGTAAACGTAAGCACATTTTCCTTATTCTTGAGTTTTAGGTAGTAAATATGATGCTTTCATATTATTTGAAGCACTTTCTTTAACAAGTTAAGGGGGTTCTTTTTATTTTCAACTTAAGAGGCTTGTGAGGGGAAAAAGAGAAAAGCAGCTAGGACCTCAAAAGTTGAGAAGCAGAGCAAATGTTAGCTCACAAAAGGCCCTAAGCTACATCTCAGCCCTGAAAAAGAAATTTTAAAAGAGTCTTTTTATTAATTACTGTTTTTTAAAAATTCCTGTATCATCATGTATAAAAAGCTAGAAGACAGGATTTTGAAAGCTTTCATCATTTAAAAAAATTGAAGAGAATCATGTAATCTGATTTAAACATCACATAATGTATATGGTATTGACATATCACATAGAAACCCTTAATGTTTACAAATTTTATTTTCTATGTATCAGTTAAATTATATTTTAAAATTGTCATATAGCATTTCCTTGAATCTATGAGTGTAAATGGTTGTGAGATTAAGTTTTAGGCACATATGTTATATAAAATTTAATTTTGTTTCATATTATATTTTATTATAGTGGGTTATATGAAGTCATTTTCATGCAAGAATATAATGTGCTTACCAATTTAAGCACACCTATAACCCCTAGTAAAATAGAAGTAGTAATTAAAAGTCTCCCAACCAAGAGAAAGGCCCAGGCCAAGTGGCTTTAGTGGCAAATTCTACCACATTTTAATAAAACTGAATACCAATACTCTTAAAATTATTCCACAAAATAGAAACAGAGAGAACATTGTCCAGTTCTTTTCTCAAGGCCAGTCACTCTAATTCCTAAACTACATATAGACTCAAGAGAGAGAATTATTGACCAGTTTCCTTTATGAACATAGATGCAACAAACCTCAATAAAATACTTGCCAACTGAGTCCAAGAACACATCAAGATCATCCACCATGATTAGGCTTCATCCTTCATCCCAGAATGGTTCAACATACAGAAATCCATAAATTTAAGCTACCATATAAACAACATGATCTTCTCATTAGATGCAGAAAAGGCCTTTGATGAAATCCAACATTGTTTGGTGATTAAAAAAAAAAGTCCTGGAGAAACAAGGGACACAAGGGGCATTCCTCAAAATAATGAAGGCAATTTATTTTACAGAAGCCCACAGCAAACATCAACCTAAATGAGGAGAAACTCCAAGTATTTCCATTAACGTCGGGAACTAGACAAGGTTTTCCAGTCTTGCCATAACTATTCAATATCGTACTTGAAGTCTTAGCTAGAACAGTAAGACCTTGAAGGAGAGCAAGGGTATACAATTCATTTACAGATAATATGACTGTCTTCATTAGTGACCCGAAAAATTCTACCAGGAAACTTCTACGGCTGATAAACACTCTGTCAGCAAAGCAGCAGGATACAAAATTAA
The DNA here is from genome assembly GCF_982192425.1 of Myodes glareolus. Lineage (NCBI taxonomy): Eukaryota > Metazoa > Chordata > Mammalia > Rodentia > Cricetidae > Myodes > Myodes glareolus. Next base: position 96,298,945 of record NC_142031.1, on the reverse strand, counting down.
TACACAAAAATCAGTTGCCTTCCTAAATACACATGACAAATGGATCAAGAAAGAAATCAGGAAAACTACATCTTTCACAATAACCTGCAAAAATAAAATATTGTAGTGATAGACCTAACCAACCAAGTAAAAGAATTGTATGATTAAAAACTTTAAGATATTAAAGAAAGAAATTGAGGAAGCTATCAGATGGAAAGATCTCCCATGCTCATAGGTAGGTAGGATTAGTATAGTAGAAATGGCCATCCTACTGAAAGCAATCTACAGGCTCCATGTGAGCCCCCACCAAAAGTCCAACATAATTCTTCACAGAACTTGAAATGACAATCTCAGCTTCATATGGAAACACAGACACACACACACACACACACACACACACCAAAAAAAGAATGTTAAAATGACTCTAAATAATAAAAGACCTGTTGTTAAGTACCACCATTTGCAATTTAAAATTGTATTACAGAACTATAATAATAAAAACAGCATGGTATTGGTACAAAAACAGGCATACTGACCACTGGAATCAAATTGAAGACACAGACACAACTCTGCACACCTGTGGACACCAAATTAGAAAAACACAGTGGAAAAAAACTTCAACAAAAGGTGCTGGCTAACCTGGATGTAGCAAAATGCAAATAGATTCACATCTATCACCATGCACAAAAATAAACTTCAAATAAATCAAAGACCTCAAAATAAGGCCAGATATACTGAATCTAATAGAAGAGAATGTGTGGAATAGTCCTGAACTCATGGTCACATAAAAAGACTTTCTAATGAGAACACTGGTACACAGGCACTAAAATAAACAATTAATAAATGTGACCTCATGAAACTGAAGAGCTTCTGTAAGGCAAAGGACACCATCAATTGGACAAAGCAGCAGCCTACAGATGGGGAAATATTTTTGCCAACTATACATCTGATAGATGCTACTATCTATCAGATAGAGTTAATATCTAAACATTATTTTAAAATGCAAAATAACTGGGCATCAAGAAAACACACAATCAGCCGGGCAGTAGTGCGCATGTCTTTAATCCCAGCATTCAGGAGGCAGAGGCAGGTGGATCTCTGTGAGTTTGAGGCCAGCCTGGTGTACAGAAGTCAGTTCTGGTCAGTCAGGCTCTAAGGCTACAGAGAAACCCTGTCTCGAAGGAGGAGGAGGGGGGAGGAGGGGGAGGAAGAGGAGGAGGGGGAGGAGGAGGAGAAGAAGGAGAAGAAGAAGAAGAAGAAGAAGAAGAAGAAGAAGAAGAAGAAGAAGAAGAAGAAGAAGAAGAAGAAGAAGAAGAAGAAGAAGAAAACACACAATCAATTTTTCAAAATGGGTGCAGATCCAAACAGAACATTCTGAAAAGAGGAAACACAAATGGCACTAAAAAAAAAAAAAAAGTTCAACAGCCTTAATCATCATGGAAATGCAAATCAAAGTATTTTGAAATTTCATCTTATACCAGTTCAAATGGTCAAGATTAATTAAACAAATGTCAGCTCATGTTGGTGAAGATGTAGGAACACTCACTGCTGGCGGGAGTGCAAACTTGTACATCTCCTACGGAAACCAGTATGGAGGGACCTCAGTAAGATGGGAATCAATCTACCTCAGGATCCAGCTATACCACTCCTGGACAGTCATCCCAAGGATTCTTCATCCTAGTACAGAGGCGTTCGATCAACCATATTCATTGTGGCTCTATTTGTAATAGTCAGAAATTAGAAACAGCCTAGATGTCCATCCCCAGATGAATGAGTAAAGAAACTGTGGTTCATTTGCACAATGGAATATTAGTCAGCTATTAAAGGGGAAAAGAGAGTGAAATTCACAGATAAATGGATGGAACTAGAAAAAAACTCGTCCTGAGTAAGGTAACCCAGACACAGGAAGGCAAATATGGTATATATTTGCTAATGTTAACTCTTTAATAAGCAAGCTAAAATTCATATAACCATGGAGGTTAGGTATAAAGTAAGGGACTAGTGGGGAGATGGTGCAGGAGAATTGTCTGTAATCTGTCAATCATATTTTAAATAAATGCTGATTGACCAGGCAGGAAGTATAGGCGGGAAAACCAGATAGGAAGTAGAGGTGATGCAATGAGAACAGGAGAATTCTGGGAAGCAGGAAACTCCCTCCACCATTCCTGCCCAGACCACCGAAGAAGCAACATGTGACCTGACAGCTGAAAAAGGTACCAAGCCATATGGCTAACATAGATAAGAATAATGGGTTAATATAAGCTATAAGAGTTAACAAGAAGCCTGAGCTAATGGGCCAATCAGTTTATAACCTAATGTAGACTCTGTGTGATTTTCTTTGGGACTTGCCGGCTGTGGGGTACCAGGCAGTACAGAAACCCCAACAAGCTGGCCTTCATGTTACAGGGAGAAATGGATCTCCATAGGAAGCGGAAATAAGATGGATGAAGAGGAAGAGGATCAAATAGGGAAAGGGAGGGAGGGACACAGGGGTGACAGAGGGAGTATGAGGAGGGTCGACTAAGGGCTATTTGAGAAGCCACATGAAGAGCTGATGCAGTAGAACCCTCCTAAGATATAAACATGTATGAAAGTGATCTAAATGAAATTGTCAAAAAATAGGGGAGACAGAACCCCAACAGGATATCTCTCATCACCAAATGAAATTTCCAATGCTGGGAATAGATTACTTCTAATCAAGTTGTTGGCCAAAGAGGCCTCATGGAAACCCCCAAGCAACCCAGGTTATTGGTAAGGTTACTGATTACCCTCTAAAAACTAAGAGTAAGTTCCTGTGCTGGATACTTTTATGTCAACTTGACATAAACTGAAGTCATCTGAGAGGAGATTAGTCTCCGTTGAGAAAATGGCTGTGTTCTAGGCAAGCCTGTAGGACATTTTCTTAATTAGTGGCACATAGGGAAGGACCCAGCCCATTGTGCGTGATGCCATCCCTGGGATGGTGGGGATCCTGGGTTCAGTAAGAAAGGAGGCTGAGCAAACCACGAGGAGCAAACCAGTAAGCAGCACCCTTCCATGGCCTCTACATCAGCTACTGCCTCCAGGTTCCTGTCCTGTTTGAATTTCTGTCCTGAGTTCTTTTAGTGATGAACAGTGATATGGAAGTGTAAGCAAATAAACCCTTTCCACCCCAAGTTGTTTGGGTCATGACGTTTCAATACAGCAATAGTAGCCCTAACTAAGACAGGCCTATTGCTGAAGACAACACCTACACAAATCATTGAGCACGGAAAAGTCAAGTCAGTGCCTACCTAAAGCTTTCATCCCTACAGACCAATGTTCATGGTATTGAAAGGTACTCTGCATACTACCAAGGGAGAAAAGTAAAACACCAACAAGGCTACAAACTCTTCGATTTATAATGATAACCTGCCAGCAAGATATGCTTGTGCAATTGCAGCACAATGCTTGTAGGAGGAACCAACCAATATCAAATTGGATTTAAGGTTCATTTTATGAGCTGAAACTCATCCCTGACACTAACCAAGTGGCCAAGAACTAACTTGAGATCAAATAGGCCCAGGACATAGGGAAAAAAACAAACTCTAGTGTTCTGCTAAAGTAATGAAAAAATAAATTGACAGTGTTCTGCTATGCCCAGTGTCTTGCTCAGCCCTGATCAGAGAAGCTTCCTCCTTCAGTTGATGGGAACAAATACAGAGCAGAGACCGACAGTCAGACACCACGCAGAGAAACCTGGGAACATTCAGTCCTAAATAGGATGTCTCCATCAAATCTGTCCCCTCAGAGCTCAAGGAACCATACAAAAGAGGAGGCAGAGAAAGTGTAAGAAACATAGGGAACGGAGGCTAACTAGACAGCAAGGTCTTCTAACTCCGGCAGGACGGATACAAGGATGAGCTCACAGCGACTGCCGCAGCATGCACAGGGCCCACCCGGGTCTGCACGAGCTGGGACCCCAGAACTGAGAGGAGAATTGGACACAAGCCCTTAGCCCTAACACAGAATCTATCTCCAGCTGATAACCACTTGCAAATGAACAATTGGTTTTCTCTGACAGTCCCAGTAAGGACACAAACCATTTTTCAGGGCAAGCCCCGTGCCTAACACAAAATGAGCTCTATGACATCTTTGGAGGTTCCTTGTCTCAAAATGTTTCGTCAGGTTTTCTTTTCTTTTTTTTTTTTTTTACCTCACAGAGCTTTTGATTAGATATTGTGGCTTTGAATTTGTCTATCTATGGGATTCCTGTGTGTACGAATGTGTGTCTCTACATCTAAGTGTGTTTCTTGTGCTTTTTCCTTGGCTCTTTTTCTTCTCTTCTGCTTGTTTGGTCCTATACTGGTTTATCTGTTTTTGTTTTATCATTTTTTATTACATCATTATCCTTTAGAAGTCTATTATTTTCTAAGGAGAGACAGAAGAGCTGGGGATCTGGGTAGGGGAGGAGAGGAGTTGGGGGAGGGAAAACATAATCAGAGTATGTTGTGTGAAAAAAAATCCATTTTCAATATAAGAAAAATGGGGGCGGGGAGTAATCAAGACAACTACAAAGAACGCTTTTAATGAGATAGTATCCAAAACCCAGCTCAGCTCATGATGAAAGAATTAGTTAACAGATTAATGAAATCGAATTGGTATTTGTTATCTAATCAACATGGAAGGGGGGGGGATATATACATCCCTATAAGAAAAGGTCAGTGTTTTGGTTTGGTTTGGTTTTCGAGGCTCCGGAAAGGAAGTCTACAAGCAGACTGGATGTTCCCTTCTTCCCACCTACTTCACAACATTGAATGCAACCACGGCTCCGAATCACGCTTCACCTCTCTCTCCCCGCTATCCAGATCAAAAACCACCTTTATGGGGTGAACTGACAGAAACATTTCTTATGAGGTACATCCAGATGGCTTGTGTTGACGCAAACGTGCCTTCTCCTCTCACGGAGTGAAGCTGTAAGAAGAGCTCATTCAAACCCTCAGGAGAATTTCTCTCGCTGGGAACACATGGAAGGCATCAAACCTTTGCAATCTGGACCCAAGAAAAAGCGGGGAAGCCACTGTACTAGGGGAGCCCTCCTGCCCGCGGTCCTAAGACCATTTCCATACCAGCCTTCCCCTGACCTTCCGTAGAGCTCCCCACATGCTCCTTTTTTTTTTCCTGCCTCTTCCTACGTCCTCCAAGCCAGGTGAGACAGGATACTGGATATCCTCCATCATCCAGCCTCAGATGGCACTCACCCGAAACAAACCTGGAACCTAACAAGCTCAGGACCAAAGGAATCAGCACAGCAGGATGCACGTTGCCACCTTCTCCCGTCTTTTATTTCAGCTATCCAAATCCCAAACTGCATTTGCGGAGAACAGTGAGAGACAATATAAATAACACAGGACCTCATCAGACCGCAGCTCTGTGTGCTCACAGGGTCATCAGAACATCCTCAAAAACTCAATCTACTCAATGGGCAATGAATCATCCAAGCTCCATACCGCCCCCTGGCTTTCGACCTCTTGCCTTTATCATGAGGTAGTGTTCCTGCTGTAAAGTCAGTGGCCACCTACTGCAGAAGGATTTGCTTCGCCTGCTTTGCCATGCTCATGTGCCTGCCTGGGCCCCTGACCGTGAGCTGTCGGAGAACCAAAGGTCAGTCTCCTGACCGTGCCAAGGGTCGTTCACCTGCTGAGCAGGATGGCTGCCGTGAGGTAAGCGTGGAAAGTCGCTTAGTCGTCTGTGCTCGGAAGGGTGTAAGATGCCTCAACCGCTGTTTGGTTGCAAGTTTCTCATCAGAGCTTGAGTTGCCTTTTAGGCAGTGGAGCCAATGTCTCTCTTTATGAAGGTAAACCTTGAGATGGGAATTCCTGAATGGAAACTTTCTCCCCATCAAACATAGGAATCATCCCTATTGTAATAAGGCTGGAAAATCCCTTCTGTATTAAACAGATTCATGACGCGTGTACCCACCAATCCTCCTAGATTGAACAAAACACGACTCCCAGATGTGCAAAGAAAGCATGTGTATCTTAACCAGGGCCCGGAGCTGAGATCTGGGTAGTTTTCTCCTGTGCGACTTCTGCACTAACCCACACGGCAGCTCTAAAGAGCAAGAGACGTGTCTAATCCAACAATAGTCTCTGGGCTGTGGGTATAGTTCAGTGGTGCTGCATTGGGACCTGGCTTTCATCTCCAGAACCCACTAATATTTTTCATGTAGTAAGTATTTAATAAGTGATTCCTGCGTGGACAGGTTCCATCCATAGGTTTTCTGGAACCTTGCGGAACCCTGCTCTGAAAAAGACTTCTGACCCTCAAAGAGACACAATGAGATGATAAGTTTAGCTCAGCACGTTGGGGGAGCATTTTACCCCCATAAGTCTCAGAGTTTCTGTCTAGGATATGACGGCAGGAGACTAGCTGATGTCTAACGTCAGCTTACACATTTTAAATCTCGATCCTGAAATCGCATGGGGCTAGCTGATGTCTAACGTCAGTTTACACATTTTAAATCTCGATCCTGAAAGTCAAATCAAGCACACTTTCTTCAGGCCGGCAGGGAACATTCCCTCTGTGAAAGCTTCTTGGTCAAGGGCAAGAAAACGTGTCTTGGCAGTTAAGCACCAGTAAGGTGGTTTAATGGAAACCACCCAGAGGAAGGCTCCACTCCATTCCCCTGATTTTGTTACAGTCTGTGTTTAGGGAAAATAGAAAGAAATAGGAAATATGTCTATGGAATGGGGACATGTTCAGAATTTTATTGTGTTTAATGTATACATATATGTATGAATAGACATATCCATATATATCCATATATATCCCAGTCTTCAACAAAGAACAGTGAAGTTTAAAACAATGGTTTTAGATGACTGAGATCCCTCTGATGTCAAGGGAATAGCTCATATTACACACAAATAACTTATTTAAATTAAGAAGGCCAGTAATCAGGACGCAAGATGGGTAAAAGCACTTTCACACAAACTTGGTGACCAGAGCTTGGTCCTCAGAACCCAGAACCGAGAACCTATGGTGGGAGTAATGAATTTGTACTCTGACCTCCAAATGCACAGTGCGCGCTCACACAAACTCGGTAATAATAAATGAATTTATAAAAATTCATTTTATAAATGAAAGTTTGTGGTTAATTAAGCTAAGTTGAAATAGCAATAAGGTTTTGTAGAACTAACACACACACACGTAAATTGACTGAATTCACCTGAATAAAATTTTAGATAGTGCCCTCTTGTGGCAAAATCATGCAATTGCTGAATGGCTGTTTTGTCAGAGTACTAGGCAAAGGGTGCTGAGATCTTCCAGCTGGTTCTCAACCTATGGATCATGACCCCTTTGGGGCACCAAATGACCCTTTCACAGCAGTTCCTGTATATCAGCCTGCATGTCAGATATTCGCATTATGATGCCTACCAGTAACGGAATTGCAGTTGTGAAGCCGTAAGGAAATAATTTTAAGGTTGGGGGGTCACCACAACATGAGGAACTGTAGTAAGGGGTCCCAGCATTAGGAAGACTGAGAACCCCTAGCATATATACAGTGTCTCATTACATTTCATATCTGTGTATAGTGTTTTGCTCATACCCACCCTCCCATGATGTCCTGTCTCTTATGCCTCTCCCTCCAACTTCTTAAAGGAATGCCAAGATTTCAGTTCATATAAAAACCTCCAAATTCTTACAATTTGAAACTTGAAATGTAAGACAAAATAAAATAAAACTGTGTGTGAAACCCTGCCTACACCGAACGAAATAGGTTTTATGCCCAGATGAACATCGGTTCGCAGACCTCAGTTTCTGCCTATGGGGCCTTTGTGGACTGATGTTCAAGCTATGGCTGGAACATGTCCGTCTTCTACGTCTCAAGGCTCATAAGGAAGAAATTCCAGAAGAAACTGCTTGGGGCTTCTGAAGTCCTTCACATCACTGTAGACATCTCCTCCAGGTAAACAGCCTACCGTCTTCTGCATGAACTTCTCATGCTTGATGTGTCTGTGACATTAGATATTCCCATCAGCTCCGAAAAACATGAGTTTACAATGTCTGTCATAACACACTTCTTCATTCTCTCAGGAACCACTCATAGCTATATATTTTTCTTTGTGTTCAAAAAATAATCTGACCATCAAGAAAAATCTATCCCAGTCCCATGGATAAAGTTATGAACGCTCTAGCGGGGACTGGAAGCTCCTGGAGGATCAGGATATTCATTGACTATGACACTTGTGCACATTTGGACTTGGGTCTGAGAAGGGAATTCCATTATTAAGGTTCTCCCTGCTCATCTCTTCCTAATTAGCTACTGAAGAGGAGGATAAGCACCTGACCATCCCTGGGGACCATGAGCCCATCATCAACCCACACCCCACATCACCCCACATCATCCACCGTCCGTCTGTTGTAGATGTTGGTAATGTATGTGCAGATAAGTACAAAGTAATTTAGGCCTGCTCTGAACCTACGACACTTGAAAATGTACATCTCCTCCACTCTCTGCACATACAACAGGTTGCTTTGAATTCCTCTTTAAGCCTTGCCCTCGGCCCAGACATTCTTTTCCAGTTGGTTAGCTGGTTGATTGGTTGAGTTTTTCAAAACCAGCACACAAAGTAATGGGTTTCATTGTGGCATTTTCCTACATACTTTATTTTTGCCAATCCCCCCTCCCCTCTTCTCCTTCCCCGTTCTCTTGCATTTCTCCTGCTGGCCCCTTTCCTTCCCTGGCAGCAGCCTCTCTCTGCTTGCGTTCCATTTTCCTTGTTCTCCTCCAAAGGCCTCTTCTTACTTTCTCATGATCTCCTTCATAATTTGATGAACTATATGCCCCCCCCCCCAATACACACATATAAACAGACACATATATACATATAAGTTAAAATCTAGGATCTGCATATGGCAAAAACATGCAGTATTTATCTTTCTGAGTCATGTTATGTTGCTTAATAAAATAATTTCCAGTTCCATCCACTTTCCTGCAAATGTTATGATTTCATTCTCCATTATGACAGTCCAAAGGGTTTTGATTGCAGAACTTCCAAAATTAATACAGAGTAAAAATAAAAAAGTCACACGTCTTCAGATCATACAATGGGGAAGTAGCATGGGGAAAGGGGAAGCTTCTAGAAGGAATAGATGAGGAGAAAATGTCTCCAAGAAAGGTCCTCTGTGAAGCTCCAACATGAAATTAGGCTAAAGCTCCCTGGCAGACAGGGATAAAGGTTAAGCAGGCATGATTCAGCATGCCTCAGGCAACTGGAATAACAAGAGACCTATGATCACATATATCATCATATGTATACATATGAGCAAGACACAGGCCAGTTTCATTTACATCTTCTAGTTTCAGCAGCTGGGCAGTTTCCTTGTTGAAGCTTTGCTCCTTAAAATTGGGATTCTTTAAAAGATGAATGGAATGAGGGCTTTCCTAGATTTGGGGTAATCCTCAAACGTCTTGAGGTAGAACCTAAAGAGACAAGAAAGGAAGGAATGATTACAAACAGAGTAGTTGTGAACAACTGAGCTTGCACAAGCCAACCCGGTTGTTCGGCACCTGACCCTTCCTGGGGCCCATGTGCCCATCATCGACCCCTTTCCTGCAGTCTGTCTCTTGTGAATGTTGGCCACCTGTCCAGATAAGTACAGAGTACGATCAGAGGGTAGTGGAGATGGTTCTACAATATTACAGACGCACTTGACACTCAGCTTTACAGTCAAAATTGTTAAAGTGGTAAGTTGTATGCTGTGCACACATCACCAATTTTTTTAATAGACAAAGGAAGTGCTCATTTGGGCTCACTCTGCTGAAAACTGCAGGAAGCTAGAGCCTCCCAAAAATCTGGACAACTGGTGAACTAGTGGCAGACCAGTAGTGGGGGTAACCAACTGCTCTCTGATTGGACCAGAGGCCTACACCACAGGAGAAAATCCACATCTTGGACAAAAAAAAAAAAAAAACTGGACAAAAGTCCATGGCTGTGGAGGTCCTAGGTCCCTACTGCAACTGTTCTACTTAGTGGAAAAGACGTGCCCATTGAAATGCTGTCAAATAGCTACATTTATACCCGTAGATCGGTGCTGCAGCCGACTTTGCTCAGAGCGGCTTCTTTTGGCAGTAGGCAGCAGTAGCTGCAAAGACTCATAAAGAGTCAAAGTGTTAAGAATAAGAAAATGCTAAGTGCTCAGCCATGAAAGGAGTTTCTGGATCACTCCCAGGCTTATCACAGAAGATGGGAGAGGAAGAAGGTGCGGGTCAGGAGAAAGAGTGAAATGAAGCGGAATACTGTCTTTAGAACGCGGCATCACCATTGCACTCCTGGTCCTACAGCAGTTGAGACCTGCCTGAGACCTGCACAAGACTGAGTTTGTCAATAGCCTGTCATGGTCCCCTCCCCAGGACCTCCAGGAAGATAATCATAGCTAGCAGGAAGGTGTTCACAGGGCTGGCCTCCCCCTGAGGATCTACTAGTTGCTAGGGTGAGGGAGAGACGTTTGCTTTGGTGGTGTGGCCACCTACAAGGATCTCAAGCTCTTGTAAACAACCCCTTACCCAGGATCCTGTAATCAATTCTCTGAGACTCACTCGGTCATGAAAAGTAAATAAACAGGACTAGAGAAATAGCCCAGCAATGAAGAGCACTTGTTGGTCTTCTAAAGAGCCCGAGTTTGGTTCCCAGCACCCATGTGCAGTGGCTCGCAACTCCATGCCTGAAACTCAGCTCCAGGAACTGAGGCCCTCTTCTGGGTGCGCACACACACACACACACACACACACACACACAATACACACACATAAACACATGCACACATGCATGCATATGAACACAGACGCACACAATACATGTAAATAAAATAAAAATAAATCTTTAAAAATAAGATGAAGCCATTTAAGAGCAGGGGGAGACAAAAAAGAGTAGTAATGATGAACACGGTAAAATACATTTATATATGTAAGAAAATGCCATGAGACTCATTTTTGTGTCTAACTAACACCTGCTAATCAAAAAAATTACAAAAGGTTATGGGAAAAGTTAACCTCAGAAAACTGATAGCACTTTTTGGCAAAGGTCCCTTCCTGAAACTTTGGAGTGCCACTATTACTATGGAGTGCTAGCATTATGAATTTTGCCCCCTAAAAGGCAGGGTGAAGTCCTAACTCCAAACACCTGAAGATACAATCTTATTTTGGAACTATGGTCACTGCAGATGTAATTAATTAAAATAGCTCATAACGCTGCAGGGTGGGTCCTTAATCCCATAGACCTGAAAAAAGACAGGAAGGCGTACGAGATGGGAAGGTCACAGGCAGACTGGCTGTGATTAGAGATCTGCCCCAGTCATGGAAAGCCAAGAATAGTAGTCTGCACCAGAACTGAATAAAAGGCAAGAAAGGATTCTTCCTCAAGCCATTCCAGAGAGCATGGCCCTACCTGTTCCTTAAGGCCAGTCCTCTGGTCTCCAGAGCTCTGAAGAGAGAGATTTCCCTTGTCCTAAGCCCATGCAGCTGAGGGGCCTTTCCTTTGACAGCCTAATGAGATTAATGCATCTTATGAAAAGCTTCTACCCTGTGTGACTAAATTGTCCTCTTTGCTAGCTGAAGCTAATGGCCCTTGAGGCATAATAAAGACCAAATACACTCAGCTAAAGTGCTTTGGGTTTAGACTGGAAAACCAGAAAATAAATAAATAAATAAATAAATAAATAAATAAATAAATAAAATGTGCCAGAAGGACCTGGCCTGTGCTGCTTTGATTTGAAAAGATCCTGAGTGCTCAGCCTGCCCTGCCAATGCCTGTCTTTGCTTCATGAGCACCTTCACAAAGTCCTTTTGGTCCTAGAAAAAAGAGCCCCCCCCTGGCTCTCCCTCTAAGAGGACTATAACCAGATGGCCTCAATTTGATTCTGATGTTGCACGAGCTGGAAACTTCTGGTGGAATTCCTGACCAAGTATTTTGCGGTCTAGGTTTCTCAAAGACCCCCTTATGCACACGGCAATGCCCTGACCTCTGCCATTCTCTCACGGCCTCTGATGGGCAGCAGACTCTCCTGAAGTGGGAGGGCTGTTATGTTGTCTCTCAAAGGCCATGAACCTTTGAAACCCCGCTCTCTCTCTCTCTGTCTCTCTCTGTCTCTCTCTTTGTGTGTCTCTCTGTCTCTCTCTCTCTCTCGCTCTCTCTTTCTACCTATCTTTCTTTCTTTCTTTTTCCGAGACAGGGTTTCTCTGTGTAACAGTCTTGGCTGTCCTGGAACTGGCTCTGTAGACCAGGCTGGCCTCGAACTCACAAAGCTCCACCTGCCTCTGCCTCCCGAGTGCTGGGATTACCCTGTACCTTTCAGTCCAGGAGGTGATACAAATAGGTCATGAGGAAACTGCCACTTTGTCTATTCCCAAACTGGTCTCAGTTCCCACTCGGAAGAAAGGAGATTGCACCTCATTTAATCCTGAAGACTATTAGAGAAATCATGAATGAGGCAGAGATGCTGTGGCAAGAACTTAAGGGGCACTCAGCCCCGTTCTGTACTCCATGTGTTCCTTCCTGGTCTCTCAGCGTTCTCTCTACAAAAGTGCCTTTAAGGTAAGCAGGTGAAGTAAACAATTCATTGCCCTGTCCTCCCCAGCACCACTCTCCGTTATCTCTGTTATCCTACTCAACCCTTGCCTGATGGGTTAAAGCTGAAGACCAACCTTCCAAAGGAATGCCTTAAATGCCTGCAGTTCCAACAAATGCCAGCAGATGGAGCACTCAGGGTGCACCTGCTTACCTTCCCTTTCCAAGAAGCTTGGACTTGCTGGCAATGGTCTCATCCATGGAACACAGGGCAAGAAATAGGACGGAAGGGAACCGAATTGAAGCGTGGACATTTGTTTCACCTCTTAGCCCATTATCTGAACTTTCCAGTCAAGTGGTTACCATCACCAGGCATAGAACCTGGACCAACCAACTCAGTGGGGAAAGCCATCTTTTACCTTTTTTTCTCATGTTAATTATGCATAGTAATAGGCTTCATTATGACATTTTCATACACTTGTAAATGCACTTTGATCATTTCTGTTACCCTCTCTTGTCCTTTCCCACTCCCACTAATCTCTCCTCTTTCTCTTCCCAACTATTTCCTTTCTATTTTCATGGTTTGTTTATGATTCATGGAATTTCATTAGGGTTTCTCATAGGAACATGGGCACCTTACCACTGGCTACACCACTGGAAAAAAAAAAAGTCTCTCTTTCTCCCATCAATCATTAACTAAATCCTCAGGGAAGGAGAGTAGGAGACCTTCCTCAACAAGGTGGGCATAATGGCTGACCAGCCATCACCTCTGGTGGTTCTGTCTAAGTTATCATTTCCATTGTGTCCGGCTGTCAGCATTCAGGCAAAATGCTTAGTCACCCCACGTGCTAGCATTTCCAGGGGCCCATGGCTGCGTGGCTGAATGCGTGGCCATCAGCATTCAGACAAAATGCCTAATCATCTTAGGGCCTTACACTCTATGTAATCTATGCACAAGCATGGTGTGCCTATGTAAACCCCTATGCTCATGCACTGAACTACCTTTAAAAGCAGACATGCCTCTCTCTCTCTCTCTCTCTCTCTCTCTCTCTCTCTCTCTCTCTCTCTTTCTCTCCTGTCACATTTCTTCCAGACAGGGCTGTGCACTCCCTCCTTCCCCTTCCCCCACTCTTTATTAATAAAACTCTTAAAGTGGGTTTCATTGTATATCTTGTGGTCCATTCTCTCACGCACAATAATATCAATCTATACAGTCTTTTTATTTATTTATTTATTGCTACCATTATCCAACTCAATTCCAGCTTCAGTAAAAACTTGAAAAGTGAGAATTTAATCACACAATATGATTACTGTATCACATTTCCGTTATCATGTGTTTGTAAATCTGATTCCATGTGCTGCAGTCTCACTGGAGAAGAATGTTATGTGATGCTACAACCTTCGGACACTGTTAGCTGTCACCTTGACTTCTCAAAGGCAAGGCTCTGGTAACAGCTGTGAGGGACTATTTATATGAATGGATGGCCTCAGAAAACGCCTGTGAGGGGTTGTCCTGACGAAGTTCATTGCTACGGGAAGACCCATCTTAATTGTGGTAAGACCATTCCCTGATGAGGGACTCTGGACTGTATAAAATTCATACAGAGGTTCCCAACCTGTGGGTCACAACCCCTTTGGGGACACATATCAAACATCCTGGAGAGAAGATGTTTACATTACGATTAAAAACAGTAACAGATTTACAGTTGTGAGGTGGCAATTAAATAATTTTGGGTTGAGGGTCAGCACAGCGTGAGGAAGCGTCGGAAGGTGGAGAACCTCGGGAAGGTGGAGAACTGCTGGTATAAACAGAGAGGGCAAGCGGAGCATAGCACACATGCATTCATTCATTTGCTTTCTGCATTTGACTGTGAATGAATGCAATAGGACCACCTGCTTCGAGTTCCCGCCCCTTTGACATCTTTGCAATGACACCTCCCATAACCCGGAAGTGAGCCAAATCAACCCTTTCTCCCTTAAGTTGCTTTCGTCAGGGCGTTTTAATCATGGAAACAGGAAACAACACTGAGATGCCTCCGTTGAAAAGCTTACCTGTGGTGGTAAAAAGCTTGCATCCCAAGGAAACAAAGTGAGAAAAATGCAAACGCAAGGGCTGGAAGGGACCACGTGGCCAAGGCATAGCCCAACCATTCAATGATCTCACCCAGGAAATTGGCTCCCGAAACATACGTAAACAAGCCACCTGTGCATGGAGAATCAGAAAAACAGTGCTCAGAACCTCAGTTCTGTGATACCGCATCCCTGGCTGTTGTTCCAGAACACACAAAGATGGGAAAACAAATGTAAAATGGGAGGCCCTTCTACAGCCAGAGTTTAGAGGAAGCCTCTTAGAAATAAGGGAAAACAAAGCAACCGCAGCCCTTTGCCTGCCAAAGGTTCTGGAATCCTGGAGTGGCCCCATCTACTGATGGGCATTGTCCGGATTTCTTTACAACTGTTAGGCCACCAGCTTTGAGATGAGGTGAGCAAGAGATGCAGACGGCCTGCTTCTCATCTCGTTCTGTTCTAAAGGACATTTTCAGGCCACTCCTTACCTTCCCAAGCCTTTCCCGGCAAGTCCCAAGGTCGGTCGTTATGGTACACCCCGTCACACAAAAGTAAAACAACGTGCTACATTGAAATGAAATCTTAACAGGTGTGAGCAATGATTTGATTCATTTGGACCCTTTGATCCTCCCACTACCTGGTTCCCTGCCCTCAACACTACTCATGCTGAGAGCAGAGGATATTCGCCCTGCTGGGGCTAAAAAGCTCTGTTACTATTGAAGCATTTCACTTCTACCCACCAGAGAGCTCCCGTCTCAGAACTATCTAGAAATCAAGGCATTTCTGACGACGTTAAATGTACCCACACTCAAGCTTTATGAGCCATCTTAAACTAGAAAAGTTGTGACCAAAACAGCTTTTCTCCTTCTGTGATTGCGTTAAAGCGGGCTTTTAAGTCGTTCTCTCGCACTCCGAGAACTCTGTTGGAAACTGACCTTGGCAACCTGGTTTCTAAGAACTGTCCCAGCTCATCTTTACTTAATTATTAAACCGAAGTTTTCAAGTGTTGAGTGCACTTAGTGTTGGAATGTGAGCGCTGCCCACGGAGTCCTGTGGGAACACTCTGTCCCCAGCTTGTGGTACCAGTTCAGAAGACTGTGGAACCTCTCAGCCATGGGTCCTTGCTGGCGGGTGGAAAGCTATTGGGGGTGAGCTCGAGGGGGATAGCTGACCTGGTTCCTACCCAAGCTCTCTACTTTCTGGCTGGCTACAGAGATAGACGTAAGCAAGTAACCCCACGTTCCTGCCACCAATGATAAGAGCCCTCCTAGAACGCCAGGTGTCCTCACCTTCTCTACCTGGACACTGAGATAACCGTGCTTCTGTCCAGTGTTCTGTCCCAGCTGTGAGAGACATGGCTGACACAAGGAGCAAGTTTTTTGACTATTGGTTTTCCAAAGGATGACACTGTGTCGTTGTCTTCCTGCCCATGACACCCTTGACTTTGTGAGGTCCTGTTACCCATGAACATCATGAATAGTCTAGCTTAGTTCCTTGAATACCAAGGAATTAATGACCCTTATGCATTTAAATGTATTACTAACCACAATAGCTTTGCCATTGTTAATCAGTGGTTGCTGGTCTACACCATCATATCATAATCCAGAACATTTTTACTGCAAACGAGGGCTCTGTTTACATCCAGAAGGGTGGGAACCACTGTCCACTTGCCTGTGTTGATCACCTTGACTGATTGATAGCCAAATGCTTATTCGTCAGACTCTCATTCCTAGTTCTTGGGGCCAGTTACACTGGTACTTTCTCTGTATCTTGATCTCAGGACACGGCAGTCACGTGCTGCCCAGTGGCACGTCACAAGTCAACAGCAGACTGCAGACGTGACGCTGAGCCACACAGACTCTAACAGACTTCGAGTATTCACCATTTAGTGACATCACAGCCATTGCAGTGTAAGTACAGCACACTGCCCATCATTTGAAAGCTCAGGCCCCGTCATCACCAAACCTGAGGACCTGAGTTCAATCCCTGGGCCCCACATAAAGCCGGTCACAGCAGCACATGCCTGTGATCCCAATGCTGAGAAGGTAGAGACAGGAGGATCCTGGAGCTCCTTGGCCAGACCATCTAGCTGCATGGATGAGCACCAGGTTCAGTGAGAGACTGGATCAACAAAATCAGATGAAAGTGCAATTGAAGGAGACGCTTGAGTTCGAACTCCAGCCTTCACGGGGATACGAACACACATGCACACGCCAGACAAAATTGTTGTAATTAAAAAATATTTTTTTAGGAAGAAAGTACAAGCAAATAATTATAGACAGGATTTAATCTTTGATAATCATATTAAGTGTCTATGTTCTGGTTTATATGCTTTCTAAGCTACGCATTGTTAGAACATAATTCTTCAACTTAGAAACATGTTACCCACAAAACAATCCCATAGTTTGGCTGGGAGTGGGGGAGCCATCACTCCGTGCATGCTGCGCCCTAAAGACTTTCCAGTGAGCACAAAGGCAAAATACACGATACTGATGCTTGCGATCATGTGTAGGCCTAGGCTAAGATATGTTTGCCTCTTAGCTTTTAGCAAAAAAGTTTTTAAAAATTCAAAACTTAAATAGCCTATACTCTGTAACCTAGGTATGCAGTAGGCCGCCGCATCCAGGTTCTTGTTAGCACACAATGATGTTCACCTGGCAATGAAATCCTTCTCTTCGTTGCTAGCACAGCCAAGGCTCCCACTCTGTGTAAATGAGGGGCTTATATACTAGGTTGTAAACTGTTCCCCACCTCTTATCGAAGCTTGGTGCCCTCTGTCACCTTGAGGGCACTATGATCTTCCTACCTAGGGTGGGCAAAGGGTCTTTTCTGTCTCTGTCTCTCTGTTTCTCTCTGTCTGTCTTCTCTTTCTCTCTCACTCTGTCTCTCTCTCTGTCTTGCTCAGTGGTGTGGGGTAGTACCTGTAACAAGGCCAACCTTGAACTCACTATGTACTAAAGAATGACTTTGAACTCCTGACTCCGGATCTTCCTACCTCCCCTTTTAAGTGCTGGCATCATAGATATGTATCACCATGTCTGAGTTAAGTGTTGCTGGGGATGGAATCCAGGGCTTCATGCATGCTAGGCAGTCACTCCACCAACTGAGTTACAATCCTAGTTGTCTTGGAGCTTCCTTAGATTCTGCAGAAGGGACAGAGAACGTAGGGGAGGACAGAAGCAAGCCCCAGTGCTTATACTGCATAGTTGTGCTGACACGAACCCTCCCCATTCGTCAGCCCCTGGGGCAGGCCCCAGTGAAGACTGGAAGTCTGGGAGTCGGAGAGGCGTTACCTTGTGGAATCTTATAGACGATTTCTCCAGGCTTCCTAAGCTGACGCAGCAGGTAGTCACTGTGGATGTTGATCCCCATTCCCAAAACAAACAGGAAGACACCTTGGCAAAGAAGAAGCAGATCAAAAGATATCCTCTGCTTTGTTATTTTTCACACAAGATTTTTCTTTCTTTCTTTCTTTCTTTCTTAAAATAAAGGGAGGGACATTTAGTTGCCAAACCTAAGAATGGTATTCAGATATGGTCTGAAGCTTTCTGGGAAGAGAGGTTTTCCTATTCCTAGGGTAAAAATGTTAGCACTCTCGTAAGGTCTGATGAACAGAGGAGGGAGAGCGGGGCAAGCAGGAGGTAACAGCATTGTGTGTGTTAAACAAACCACCGTAATAAATCAATAAGTAACAGCAAGCCTGTGGCTCATTCACAAAGGGCCAACTGACTGGCTCATTCACCGGCCACGTTCTCCTTTGTCATGCCCTACTGTGAAGGTTGGAAGTCGACAGACACAGGCATGCAATGTTCAATGAACAAACTTTATTAATAAAAAGTGACTCCATATTCTTTGTAGTTAAATATAAATATTATGCTCAAGATAATTTTTTAATAAAAATAAGAATTATTCATTTTAATCCAGAGATCTTCCCTTTCTGCTGTTTTGTTCCACTTCTTGGTTTTATGGCCAAACAACACCTTACATGTGTAACCGTATTTCACAGTGAAGCCTCTGCTCCTTGGTGATGTTTGAAAGCATAAGAAGAGGCTGAGGGACAGGCTGGAGACAGGATTCTCAGTGTGGAGGTTACTGACGGCAGACATGCAGGCTAGACAGACCTGTGGCTTGGTGTGGAACAAAACTAATCCAGCTAAGGAGAAGAGAGCCCAGCAGGAACTGGTTCTGAAGACAGCCGGAAGTAGTAAGTAATAGGCAGAATGTGACAAGTGATATTAATAAGGATTAAGAATGATTTCTAGGTCAGGCAATGGTGGTGCACAGTTTTGATCCCAGCACGTGGGAGGCAGAGGCAGGTGGACCTCTGTGAACTCGAGGCCAGCCTGGTCTACAAACCAAGTCCCAAAACAGTCAGAGAAACCATGTTCCAAAAAAAAATCTATATTGATCTTTTATGTTTTATATGAGCCAAGATAGTACACAAAGAACTTAAATATCCTGGACCTTGGTTCTTCTTATTGACATGAGGGAGCAGACCAAGGAGATGGCTCAGTCAGTAAAGTGTTTGGCTTGCAACATGGTGCTAGCTGGGAAGGGAGGAGAGACAGATTCACTTACCCAAGCTAAATCGTACATCTGTGTACCACTCCTTAGGGTATTCTGCGCAGTAAATCAGATAGTGGGCTTGAAGAAATCCATTTCCCATGCAGAAGGCAATTGCTCTCAGAAAGAGAATCACTGGGTAAGGCCTCCCTCTGGTGAGCAAGGAATAAATAAATGTCCTAGAAGGGAAGGAGAAAGTGATTAAGAGTCTTCATTGTTGGGAAAGGGAAGGAGTGGCCAAACCATAATATAATAGTGCTGTGTGATAATGCTCCTGTATCCTGTGAAGATTTGTCACTTGTATTGGTTTAATAAAACACTGATTAGCCAGTATCCAGGCAGGAAATATAGATGAGGTGACCAGACTAGGGTCTAGGAAGAGGAAAAGCTCAGTCTGCAGTTGCCACCCAGGTGCAGAGAAAGCAAGGTAAAAATGCTGCACTTGGAAAAGGTACCAAGCCACGTGACTAAATATAGGTAAGAATTATGGGTTAATTTAAGTTGTAAGAGCTAGTCAATAAGAAGCCTGAGCTAACAGGCTAACCGTTTATAATTAATGTAGACCTCTGTGTGTTTCTTTAGGACTGAACAGCTGTGGGACTAGGTGGGACAAAAATTTCCATTTACAAACACTTAAATGGTGTTTAGGTGGCATGCTTCTTGGTGGTGGCACGGATCTAAAAACTCCACAGAGTTATGGCAAAAAAAAAATGTTGTTCTCACCAGTATCTCCACCATAAAGCTAGACTCTTAGGAAGCCAAGGAGTGGGATAGATCCACCGCCAAAGCTTTAATCCTAGCCATATTGCTTAGCAAATTAAAGATTCGTGTGGTCAGAAAAAGAGATATACAGTAAAGACCAATTCAGTCAGAGAGAAAAAAACTCTAGTTTACAGTATGTTTAAAAATATACATAGGCTTGGGAGAGAAAAGAAAAAGGATAAAGTTTTTTTTTTTTAAAAAAAAAAGGGTAGTTGGGTCTGGTGGTGCACACCTTTAATCCTAGCACTTGGGAGGTAGAGGCAGGCAGATCTCTGTGAGTTCAAGGGCAGCCTGGTCTATAGAGTGAGTTCCAGGACAGCCAAAGATACAGAGAAACCCTGTCTCAAGTCCAAAAAAATAACCACACCAAGATTATTACTATAAACACTTTTCCCTTGAATTTGGCCCAGTCAGTAAAGTGTTTGACTTATAAGCATGAGGACCTGAGTCTACTCCCACAATCTGGTTTGCTTTTGCCTGCTATAGCATGCACTTGTTAATCTAGCACAGGGGACACAAAAACATGCATTGAATGAACAATTACTATCTGATTCTAGAGCAATGATTTTTACTGGATTTTTTGTCCTTTTTTGGTTTTTAGGTTTTGGTTTGTGTTTTGAG
The DNA here is from genome assembly GCF_982192425.1 of Myodes glareolus. Lineage (NCBI taxonomy): Eukaryota > Metazoa > Chordata > Mammalia > Rodentia > Cricetidae > Myodes > Myodes glareolus. Next base: position 96,278,426 of record NC_142031.1, on the reverse strand, counting down.
GGGGTTGGGGAGTTGTTTGTTTGTCTTATGACATTAAAAATGCATAGAAACTACATTTTATTTACACAATATTTTATAAATTATATACACAATATTTTATAAATATTTTATTTATTCCTCATTTTATTTACACAACAGCCTTGAAAGGTAGGTACAAACTCCATCTAGCAGTTGATGGTGGCGGGGGAAGACCCAAAGAATTATCACCCCCATAAAAATCAAGGTAAAAATTGGACCCACCAAAATATGTCAAAAATCAATTCTTTTTCATAACTTTAAATAGTCACTAAAAAACTTTCAGCAACCCACAGGACTCTGATAAAGAAAATGTTGCATTTCATCGAAGGTAACAAACCCTGTGACATTAACTTACCCTAGATCCATTTACCATGCTCTCATCCTCTGCAGCTGGAAAACTAAGAGCCCATGTTCCAAGTGCTGGTGAGGGTAGGAAGGTGTGGGATTCTCATTCCCACAGAGAAGCCTTTGCTCCACCTGTCAAGTGGTTCCCTGAAGAGCTCAGCTCCAAAAGTTAGTCTCTGTTCCAACTGACCCAGTGCTGACTGATTTAAAGGGGAGCTATGCCTTTTGGTGTCTTGGTAGCTTGGTACCCTAAGGGGCAAAGATATACCATGTAAAAGTTTAAAAGCAAAAAGCTAGGGAATAAGATGTTCACGGGAGTATTGCAATGCTCAGATGGGAAAGTGGTAATTGGGAATATCAATGTGAATGGGGAGTTCAGAAAAACGGCCCTCTCCAAGGTCTGGGAGTAAAGATCTGCCAGCAACAGCATGCAACCGCCTTCATCCTTCAGTCCCACGCCCTAAAGGAGCTAGGGCATCATGGAGAAATAGCTAATCGAACATCAAGGGCAGAGAGGATAGACAGTATATCAGAGATGTTTTATTGAGTTGGAAAGTAAAGGAACAATTGAAAATGAGTAGGGAGATAGGCGGTTGCCCCAGTTATAGATACCAACTGCTTCACTAGCCTTACTTGTGATAAACAGGGTGTGGGAAAGAATAATGGTTGTAGGCAACTGCAAATATTCGATCAATAAAGTTCTGTGAGTTCATACTGGTCCATTAAAAATATTAAAAACTTCGTCACTGCTAGAGGTAACTATTACATTAAATCCTTGCTCTGATAAAACATAGCTAGAGGGACAATTAATCACTTATCTTACATCCCATGGTCCTGTCTTCTTACACCTGTTACCTGCAATTGATGAGCAAAAGCTTTTCTTCTCAGTAAAACAGCAATAAGTAAATACTACAGTTAGAAAAGCTATCATCTGAGTGATGGAGGAGGGTCATCTGTCTATATGTTACTTTCATTGGTTAATAAAGAAACTGCCTTGGCTTTTGATAGGACAGCAGCTTAGGTAGGCAGAGTAGACAGAACAGGATGCTGGGAGAAAGAAGCAGAGTCAGGCAGTCGCCATGACTCTTCTCTCTGAGACAGATGCAGGTTAGGATCTTTCCTGGTAAGCCACCACCTCGTGGTGCTACACAGATTACTAAATATGGGTTAAAGCAAGATGTGAGAATTAGTCAATAAGAGGCTGAAACTAATGGGCCAGGCAGTGTTTAAAAGAATACAGTTTCCGTGTAATTATTTCAGGTAAAGCTAGTCGGGCGGGTGGGCAGTGGGAAGCGGCCTGCCGTTCCTTCATCAATCTGAGGAACTCCAAAATCACCCACAGACTGTTATCTTTCCATGATTTAAAAGGGCTACTAAGTACAAAAGAATGGAGAATCAGTTCGGGCAGGATCATAAGTGAGGCCACAGCCACCTTTTAGTAGAGGGACCTCACACAAGAAGGCAATCAGCACAAACTATTTCTTCCTTTGCTCTTCAGTTCAATGCTAGAGAAATGGCAGATGTGTAAATTCCATGAGAAGCCCCTGCAGGGATGGAGGCTACCTGGTAGGCGAGGAAGGAGCCACTGCAGTATCTAAAGTCAGCAGTGCTGTGACACAGCAGGGGACTTTTCGAGGATGTTTTTATTAACTCTTCTCCTCTTGCTTGAAAAGAAGTCCCAAGACCCACAGCCTCTGATCAAGTCACTTGGGATCTATGTAGTCTCATCAAAGGACTACTGAAGCCCCACTAGAATGGCAATAAGAAAAACAATCACATCCTAACTGGTCATCCTTGGATGTCCATTCTCCCAGCTAGTATGTCACAATCTATGGGCTCCTCTCCCCAGAACTGCATACCTCCCTGATGCCTGGATGACAGTGACTCTGGGGAGCACTGTTTTGTGATGCTTGTGGTTCTCACCTGGAGTCTCTTTTCTCCTGTTTCTTAAGTTCACAAGAGGACACTGACTGGGACCTGCTCTTAATCCCTAGCCTAACTCATATGACAAAGACTCAGGAGAAATGATTCTGAGCCAAGATAATTAGACACCCAAGAAGTCCAACAACTAAAGAAATAACCAACAGTTAAAATATGCAAACATCTTGAGTAAATAATGAACAACATATACTGGGTAAAGTGGAATTGCCATAACACAATGACTTTAAATAAACCCCAAAGTATCCTCCAAGAAATGTTTTCAAGGCAGGAAATGTCACTTAAAAGGAAACTTCATAACAATACAGTATAAGAAAAATATACTAGTTAATTCTTAGGTGCAATTCTTAGAATAAAGAGCAGATGGCTTTGAGCTGGAAGTTCAAGAAGGAATGAATGACTAGACTCAAGATGTTATTCAGGGAGGAAATGGACCACATTCGTTAGAGTTTTTGTTTTAATTTACTTGTGTGTGTGTGTGTGTGTGTGTGTGTGTGTGTGTGTGTGTGTGTGTGTGGTGTATGTCTGTCTGTCTGTTTGTCTCTTTGTGTGTCTGTCTGCCTGTCTATCCACCTGTCAGTCTTTCCTTTTGTGTGTGATGTGGGAGAGGAGCCGGTGCATGGCACCATACTTGGTGGTAAGAACACAACTCGGGGAGCCAGTTTCCTTCTTCCACCTTTTCCTGGGGTCTAAGATCCAGCTCAGGTCCTCAGATTCTCATAGCTAGCGCTTTTGCATATGTCTCTCTAGCCCATCAGATACACTTAAATTTTTTTCCTGGTTGGGAAAATATTTAGGTGCCAGAAATATAGCAGAAGAGAAAACGATATTCAACACATTTGTTTGAAGAGATGAGCAGGTGAGGCTTGACTACAGAGTTAGGGACATAGCACACATTCTGTGATGTCTAGGGTAGCACCCTGAGTTTAAGGCCAAGGAGATAAAATGATGGATGGATTTTCAGAGACAAAATCTTCAGATTTTGTGTTATTATACACACGTGAAAGCTAGAGCCTAGGGAAGTTAGAATAACATGCCCATAATTATAGATCCAACTGATGGAGTAGCAGCAAGACCTAGGTTTTCTAGGTCTGAGAAGATGGCTCAGTCAGTCAGTGCTTGCTGCACAAGCATAAAAGCCTGTGTTTGCTTCCCTGACCCCCATGTAAGAGCCAGCTCCAAGAGTGCAAATCCATATGCACCTGTGCACACACATACACCATATACACATTAAAAAGATCAATTAAATTAAACAAATAAAGGTCTTTTGCTAGGTTCAGTTACCTACACTAAACTTGTTCATTCATTCCCCAGCTGCCCAGACCAAAAATAATCACACAGAAACTATATTAATTGCAACACTGCTTGGCCTATTAGCTTAGGTTTCTTATTAACTACCTTTTATATAAGAAATTAACTCATTTCTACTATTCTATGTATTGACACGAGGGTCATGGTTTACTAGGAAGTCTCCGGCATCTGTCTTCTTCGGCAGCTACATGGTGTCTCTCCGAATTTACCTCCTTTCTTCCAGCATTCAATTTAGTTTTCCTGCCTAGCTCTATTCTGTCCTGTCCTAGGCCCAACCACCTTTTTTATGCATTAACCAATAAAAGCAACACATATACAGAAGGACTTCCCACATCAAGCATCCAGATGCTTAAGCTTATAGTGGCTCTCTTAAAAGGACCTGTGAGCCACATTCATCACAGAACTAGAAATGGTCTGAAAATCTCAGGCTTTGGAGCTGAATTTCATGTGTTGGGAACTGCGTCCCTCTGGTTCATATGTTGATGGTGTTTTGGAGATGGAGCCTAAGGAATGTGATTGATCTACTCGTGCATTAATAAGCTATTGAAGGAGCGAGTTTGCTGTGTGGTACATGTGTCTGATCTTGCTGTGTGATGCCTTCCTGCCATGTTTTTGTGCAGAAAGAATGCTCTCACCAGGTTCCATCTCCAAAATACCATCAACATATGAACCTGAGGGATGCAGTTTCAAACACATGACACAGATGCCAGTGTCATGTTCCTGGCCCTAGCTCTGAAAGCTTAAGAAACTTCTATTTTTTATACTTGATAGAATCCAAGGTATTTTGTTCTAGCAACAGAAGGTGAACCAAGACAATTGTTACTTGACCTTATATATTTCATATTCACTCATACACTCTCTCTCACACACACATGCATGCAACCACGCATAAACACATGCACATGTGTGTGTGTACATGCGCGTGTGCGCACACACACACACGCGCGCACACACACACACACACACACACTAGCCATTCATCTGACCATCTGCAGACAATACAAAGCAGGCAAGGTCTGGAGACTATGATGTAAATCACAGTTACTCTTTAGATAGGATTTCTAGCTTCAACGCCCAGAAGCCTGTCTAACAAAAGCACTGGGTTTGGAATCAGAAAACTTGGACCAGTGTTTGCTTTCCCTGAAAATGGAGTCTTATTCTTTTCCCTGACACATCTCAAGATCACTGTGAGGTCAAATTTGATAATCTAAGCATGTAGTACAGTGATGAAGTACTTTCTTAGCATGCTCAAGCAATCTCAATCAAGAAATTACTATCTCTAGCACCACAAAAACCATTTAAATAATCTACATAGATAGATATTTAAACTGTAGCATTATTGACAAAATGATATACACACGTGTTGCTTTATATCCAAGTCAAATTTTATAGACTTAAACAGCCAGGTAGTCTAGCAGGCCCACAAATCTTTCGTCTTGGCTCTCTTGGCAAATACCACCAACCCTGAGAGGACACAGAGACTTCTCTCTGCCTTTCTGAACCTGTCCACTTCCTGGTCCAGTCTCCTAGCCAGGTGCTGGGTCATAGGATCTTGAATCGTTTGTGTTCAGAGCTGCAGAGTAAAGAAGGGTTTGTTTCTAGGATCCGCTCTCTTGAAACTATAGGCTGCCTCCTTATGCCAACAGCAAATTTGAATGCAAGTCCCTAAGGAGCCCTCTCTCCATTCAATCATAACAGTGAACATACTCACGTCCATAAATAAAAATGCCTCCCATGTCCTTCAAAATGCAAAAGAAATAAGAGGAGCCTGCAGCTCTGCCACCAGAGTATTTCTGCAAGTCCACTTGACTCTCTTTCCTTCTGGGTAGAGTGACAATCAAATGGAGAAAGCAAGTACTCCTTGGAGATGACATTCTGACTTGATGGATTTGACTTCTCCATAGCAGATCCTGGGCAAATGTCTTGTCTGCAAGCAGAGGTGAGTCGTAACTATAGGATTATCATGGGAATTAAATACAATGATGCAAGAAAAAGTATTTAACAAGATTAGTGTTGAGCACTCATTTCTCCACAGACTCCCATTCTTGAGAGCTTCAGGGCCCTAAAGGTAGATTAAATTAAAAGTAGATTAAGTTCTCAGGTGGAAAGGGTCTAGAAGGCGAACAGAAAGTCATTTCAAAAAAATAACTGTTTGGCTCCTAACACTATAGTCTTGTTCATTTCAACAATGTCCCTAATGAGACCAAATGAGTTCAAATACCCAGCTCATAATACATTCAAAGTAAACTGTGTATCCAACCCAACTCATGGCCTCCTGAATCAAAAATCTTTGCCTCCTAACTAAAGGGACGATTCAGAGTAGGCTGTCTAGAGTAACAAAGTGTCAGAGGTGAGGGACACTAGGAGCTCCTGTTACTCAGACCACAGCACAGTTGGGGTACGGAAGTGATGCTTTGGTGTGCAGCCATTTGGGATCAGGCTCTTCCAGGGGGCTCTTAGGCAAGTAGGTGAACAGAAACAAAAGAATGTGGAAGGCTCTGTGAGTTTATTGACAATCAAGTTTCGGGATATAAGTGGCATGTATTATTCTCATGCTGTTCCTTTGCCCCCACAGAACCATAGGGAAAACTGGAAAATGTATCCCACCAGTTTTCCTAGTGAGAAATTTGGTAAATATAGAGAATGGGTGGGAAGCCAGAAGTCCTAGGGAACAAATAAGGCTCTTAGGATACAAATGACTTTGCTCAGGGAAGTTGGAAGCAATCCAAAGAAAGATGTAGCTCAGCATAGAAGAAAAGATTAAATAAATAAATAAATAAATAAATAAATAATAAATAAATAAAGAGAAGGAGAAGAGTTAAGTGACTCACAAGACTGCAAATCAAAACCAAACAGTCGAGGCAAGTTTCCCCTTCAGGCTTGTGATGGTTTATCAGCCTGACAAGAATCTTGATGCCCCCTGGAAGACGGTCCTTTGATGTGCCTGTGAGAAATTATCTAGCCAACATTAATTGATGTGGGAAGATTCATCTTAATTGTAGTCAGGACCATTCCCTGAACTGAGAATCACAGACTATATAAAGGAGAGGGGGGGCAGAGAGAGAGAGAGAGAGAGAGAGAGAGAGAGAGAGAGAGAGAGAGAGCCCAGCACTATTAGTATGAGTGCAGCTGCTGTTCCCAGTTTACTGATTGTGTGCATGATGTGACCAGCTACTTCAAGCTCCTGCCGCCCTGACATCCCCACTGTGATGGACTGTACCCTGGAACTACGAGTCAGAATAATGCAACCACTCCTCCCTTAAACTACTTTGTCAGAGTATTTTACCTGGAACTTTTAGTATTATTTTACATATATGGATGTGTGTGTGTATGTGTGTATGTTTATGCACCATGTGCATGCAGCACTCACAGAGGCCAGAAGAGGACATTAGATCCCCTAGAGCTGGAGTTATCTTTGGTTGTGAGCTGTCATGTGGGTGCTGGGAATTGAACTCGACAGTCAGTGAGTGCTCTTAGTCCCTGAACCATCTCTCCAGTCTAAATAGAGTTGTCACAGCAACAGAAGACACTAAGACAGCATCCTACGCCCTACTATACTCTATGGCTATTCCATACTATAGGATCAAGTCTCTTTAATTCCTTCCTACACTTCTAATGTAAATTTTAATTCTTTTAGGCACATTCAGATGGAGACTGATAAGCATTTCCTAAATGTACAGCTTTCTGTCATTGTTAAGTAAATGTTCAGTCTAGTGTGGGGAGGGAGACACTCTCATTGGAAAGAGTTAACTGAAATTGCAGATCCAAATTAAATCCAAAGAAAGAAACTTAGAAATAACACATTTTGCGTCAACTCATATTTAACTAAATCTTCTTCAAATATAAGTACTATTGCTAAGATTATCAAGCCAATTGAAGACTCTCCACAATATGAAATTTTAGACTTCATTGCCAATCAAAATAAATTCAAATTCTGCAAATATGTACAAAGCTCTCATGCATCACATTTAGCTGTTCTACACAGTGACCCTGCATCTTCTTTCTTTCATGATCCCACTTCCCTGGTTTCTTTGACAGCAAAACTCTTCTAAAGAGTGCCCCATACTTACCATCTCTATGGCATTTTTCTCATCTATTTACCTCCTTCCCCATAAAAACAAGCCTTGGCAAGGTCACCCAATACCACTTTTCCAGACCAAGATCAGATTTTCAGCCCTCTTCGAACTGGGTAAATCAGTCACTCCCATCTCATGGAAACAGTTCCAGCAAGCACACCACACTCCCTTGGTTCTTCTGCCTTGTTGATTTATCCTGATTTTACTTTGAGGGTTTCTTCTCAATCCTTTGTCCTCCAAATATTGATGTCCCAGGTCTTAGACTTTTTTCTACTTTATTAACCACCCCTATTGATGTGATAACATTTCAAATATTAAATAGTGTCACTATAGTCTGATCATGTTTCACCCTTAGTCTCCATGGAGCAGCATTGGAAGGTGAGGTCTTTGGGGAGGTGTGTGTGCCTTGAGGGCTCTACCCTAGTGAATGGATGGACGGAGATTCCTCTACTGAAGGGTGTATGGGAGTGGCTGCTTGTTCTTGCCTTTCTAAACTCCAACACATGAAAATACTACAAGAAGGCCCTCACCAGGTGCCAGCACCTTACTACTGAATCTCCCAACCTCCAGAACTGTGAGCGTTAAAGCTCACACTCGAACCAAACATCCAAGTGTGTCGTGCTGTCCTAGAAGTGGAAAGTAAACTAAGACAGTCACCCACTCCGTCAATCACTCAGACTCATTGACGGCTCAGGGGCAGCTCCCTGCTAGATGTTTCCTGCCATTGATGTTCTGGAGAGTTCAGTTTTAATACATCCAAATGAGAGTCTGGATCCCCCAGTCACCTCAAACCTATACCTCCTCAAGGCTTCCTCATCCCAGGAAATTCCTAGTTAAGTCTCCCAATTCCTATCTAAAAACCTCTCTGCATCCCTCTACTTCCGGTAAATCTCCTAGCCAATTCTGTCATCTGTGTCTTAGAACCTTACTTCCAGAATGCAGCCCCGTCTCACCCACTCCACCTCTTTGAGCTCACGTCACCACTAACACTTTGCTGAACAGCTTTGTAAAGTCCTCCTGGCTTGAAGGCCTCACTCCTTCCACTATGGTCTCCTCTCCATGCAGCAAACCCAATTAAGTCCTAAGTTTAAGAAAGCTTGTAAGAACCAAGAAGGATGGATAATATCAAGGAAACAGTGTCTTACAGAAAGGAAAAATTAGTGTCTCCGAGGGAGTTCCAATGGATATATAAACCATACTGAAGGCCAGCCCTAAGCCCAACAGTAGACAGCTAACGCAAAACAAACTCGAAGGTGTTTGCCAAGATGCTTTGTCTCTTATTGCTTTGTTTGGGCATTTTTTTAACCTTACTGGTCCTTTGCTTGTATGTTATAGTTCCTTATTTTCTGTCTTTATAGTGTGTGTGTTGTGTGTTCTTCGTTTCTTTTTTCTTTGTTAGGTTGTTCGTTTTCTTTTCTTTTCTTGTATGTTCACCTCTATGGACATGGGTGAGCTTTTCTTTTTTTTTTCTTTTATCTTTCTTTTTTTTTGCTTCTTTTTAAACATTTTTTATTGATTTTTATTGAGCTCTACATTTTTCTCTGCTCCCCTCCCTGCCTCTCTCCTCCCCTGCAACCTTCTCCCAAGGTCCCCATGCTCCCAATTTACTCAGTAGAGCTTGTCTTTTTCTACTTCCCATGTAGATTAGATCCATGTTCATTTTGTTTTATTCTTGTTTGTTTCATTTGCCTGTTTCTCTTCTTAAGAGAGAGAGAAAGAAGGCATGGTGTTTGAAGGTGGGATGTTGGGGAGGAGCTAGGAAAAGATAAGGAAGGGGAAATTGTAATCACTATATAGTGCATAAAAATATTTTCCATTTAAAAAATGTAAAATTCCTAAGGAGTGTGATGTTCTCTACCTGTTTACTATTGCACCTGTAGCACCTGGCATACAGTGAGCCTGGGATAGATACGGAATGGATGCTGGTCTGTCATCTGCTGTAAATGGAAGACATCCAGTACACAAATCTTGAAATTCTATCCCCCTGAAGATGGATCAGAGCTTCCACTTACAGGATGGTGAGCCACGTGTGCTTCTCACCTAGTCTTCTTGCTGCGTGCGGCTAAGTTGCTGGTCATTGTTCATAAAACAAGTGTGGGAGGATTCTGAGTGGTGGCGAAGAAAGGCGCCCAGCAAAGACTCAGAGGCCTAAAGAACAAGGTGACATTGAGCTCCTCGAGTTTTCTTTTTGCCTCCTCTTTCAAGAGCTAGAGCTGATGGTGCAAGCAAGCACGAGGCAGAACAACCAGAGACACAAAACACAATGGGAATCCTCCCTCTCCCTCTCCCCACCCCTCTCCACCTCCCTCTCCGGAGACCAGGAGAAAAATAGCCTGGAAAAATAGAAACTCATAAGAAATGGGTGCTCTACCATAAGGGAAAAAAATTTATCCCCACTCCCACCCACCAACAAAATTCAGAAAATCTCTTCCACTCCACGCCTGAGCTGGGAAAAGCACTTTAAGCCCTGTCAAGATGTCAGCGAGCATTAAGAGGGAGCCAACACTCTAGTGTTCCCATAGCCTCTCAGTGCAATGTGAGATCTGTGGGGAGTCTGTCCACTCAGACCCTAATCCTCCTCCTGGTCCAGGTGCTGTTTGGAAAAGGCTTAGGGAAGAGTGGGACTATTCCCCACTTCCCAACCAAACTGAGGCTGCTCACTCCTACTCCCCAGAGTCAGGAGAGACTACTTAGGAGGAGAAAGAAAATACAACATTCCCAACCAGGCGGATGTCAGTGGAGGGAAAGTGTGAATCAGAGACCCCATCCCCAGCAACTGTAGCAAGGAGTTTTCACCGTCAGGTAACCTGTACTTCTGCCCACACCAGGCAGCAATGTGGTGATGCTCCCACATCCTTAGCTAGAACAGTGTAAGGAGACGCTAGTGAAATAGAAGGCACAGCTCAGTGGATGAGCACATGCTTAGCATGCATAAACCCTGGGCTCAGTCTTCAACATACACCAACACACACACACACACACACACACACATAAATACACACATCAACACACACATATACACATGCACATACACTAACACACACACACATATACACATGCACATACACCAACACGCATACACATAACACATGCGCACACATACACACAAACATACACACATACACATATACCAACACACACACATACACACACACACATATACACACAAACACTCACACACCAAAGCAGATTTTAGCGAGATGCAAAGTTTCATAATTCTCATACGTCCCAGTTGAAAATCACTCATCATTCCAAGTACTAAGAAGATCTCAAATTGAAAGAAAAAAATTGAGACAGAGGCCAGTACACTATAATATGCAATTCTTAGGCCTGCAAATATGGAACAGTGGGTACCACTGTTGGCCACACAAACATGAAAACATGAGCCAACTCCCAAGAACTCTCATAAAAGCAGAAGGCTGGAGCTCCAGGGTTTGTAATCCTGTGATCTATGGGGAGATGGGAGACAGGGAATATTCTAGCCTGTTGTATAAAGAGGAAAAACAATAGAGACTCTGTCTCAAACAACATAAGAAGGCAATGACCAACACCCAAGGTGGTCCTCTGACTTCTACATAAGTAACATTAGTGTGCACATATCTGCTGCATCCACACACAGGAATGTACACACACATACCCACACAACTCAAAAATATTTTTTTCAAGGAAAGAACTCCATGGTTGTGCCACAGAGTTCTGTGTCAACCTGACCCAAGCTAAAGTCATCTGAGAGGAGAGAACCCCCAAGTAAGGAAATCCTCCATAAGATGGGGCTGTGGGCAGGCCTGTAGTGCATTTTCTTAATTAGTGATTTGATGGGGGAGGTGCCATCCCTGGGCTAGTGGTCCTGGGTTCTATAAGAAAGCAGACTGAACAAATCATGAGGAGCAAGCCAGTAAGCAGCACCCCTCCATGGCCTCTGCATCAGCTCCCACCTCCCAGGGTCCTGCCCTGTTTGAGTTCTTATCCTGATGCCCTTCGACAATGAACAGTAATATGGAAGCCTATGCAAGTAAAGCAGTCCTCCCCAAGTTGCTTTGGTCACGGCGTTTCATGGCAGCCATAATAACCCTGACTAACACAATGGTTAAGCACACTGGCAGTTCTTGCAGAGGGTTTGGGTTTAATTCACTGAAACCACATGGAGATTCACAACCATCTGTAACTCCAGTTCTAAGGGTTCAGATTCCCTCTTCTGCAGGCACCACACTTGCAAGTGGGATACAGACATCCACACAGGCAAAGCACACATGCATATCAAATAGAAAATTTAAAATACACTAACAAGAATACAGAGAAAGGAAAATCCGAGAGTTCTTATTCACTGCTGATGAGAGTGCAAAGTGGTCATGTCAGTATGGAAATAAATATGGAAGTTCCTTTAAAAAAACTAAAAATAGAACATCATATGATCCATCTACATCACTCTTGGGAATACAGTCAGAGGAATACTACAACACATTCTACAAACTAAAGACACCGTTCACCGATGTTTGCTGAAACACTGTGCACTGTTGAACCAGCCTTGTGTCAGTCGATGATGAACGAACTTTTAAAATGTGGCCCATTACATTCACAGTGGAGTTTTGTTCAGGCATAAAGAAGAACGGAAGGAATTCAGCACTCGCAGGAAAGTGAACGCAATTGGAGACGAAAACATTAAACAGAAGAAATCAGACTCAGAACGACAAATTATTTGCTTTCTCTCATATGCGGATCCTAGATTGTACATAGATACATACAATTCATATACATATACATACATGTATACATGAGGGGAGGGTAGAAAGACTGTTTGTGGGGAAGAAAGAGAGCCAGAAGGAGGTAGTGAGGGGATGAGAGCGAAGAATGGGATTGACCATGGTCAAAGGACATGATATAATTAAATGAAAGGCCTTTATAAAGCATGTCAGCATGTACACTGAAGACACCAATAAAAGCTACAAAGAAGAACTATTACCCTCAAGTTCAGTTGCCCTGGTAAAAGGGCACAGCCTTCAAAGTTGGATCCACCTCAGGGTAGCTCCATTCCTTATTTACTTAGACAAAAAAAAAGAATAAGGAAAAGCATATTGAAATTTCTGTGACTTTGTTGAGTGAAAGTTTCACGCATGTCTGTCATGAGCATTGCTGGTGTCTCCCACTCTATGTTCCCCACCCTGTGGCCCTGTAATCACATTGCCACTCACATCTACAGTCATGTAAGGGAAGTCATCAGTCTTCCATTGTCTGTACACAAATTAAGAGACATCAACATGGGACCCAAAGGTCCTTGCACATCAAGAGTGAGAGTGGATGAAGAAATAGAATTAAGGGATTGGAGAGATTTCTCGGTGATTAAGACCACTTGTTGTTCTTCCAGAGGACTCAGTATGGGTTCCCCAAACCCACATCAAGTGGTTCATGACTGCTTATAACTTCAGCTCCAGGAGAGCTGCCCCCTGATCTTGTGGATTGTGTTAGCACCTAAACACACACACACACACACACACACACACACACTCTCTAAACAATTTTTTAAGGAAAGGAAGGGATTACAATGGAATATAACAGATACCCTGGGAAAACTGATGCAGTTTAGAAAAACAAACAATAGCCCAGCCAAGTCTTTAATCCCCACACTTGGGAAGCAGAGGCAGGTGAATCTCTGACTTCAAGGCCAGCCTGGTCTTCAGAGAAAGTTCCAGGACAGTCAGAATTACACAGAGAAACCCTGCCTCAAGAGAAAAGAAATAAAAAAAGGGAAGGGAGGGAAGGAAGGACTGAGAGAGGGAGGGAAGGGAGGAAGAAACACAAACAGTGGGTTAGATATGTCATAAGTACAAGCAGAGATCACACAAACCCACAAGTTAGTTAGGACTGAAGATGGTCAAATTGGCAAAGATGAATTATAGACCTCATCGGAGAGACCTCTGCTTCTCGTAAATTTGGAGTAATGGGACTTGGGTTTATCCTTCAGCCTGGAAATAAGCAAGACTAATTATATGAAACAATAGAACGAATTGCTCTATTGTTATTATTATCCTGCTGCTGTGATAACACACTCTCTCAAAACACTCCTTATTGGAGAGGGGGTTTGTTGAGCTTCTGCTTCCAGGTCGCAGTGCATCAGAGCAAGAAAGCCACGGAAACAGTTAGCAGTAAATGTATGCACACCAGCGCTCAGATTATTTTCTACATGTATACAATCCAGGGTCCACTGCCTAGGGAATAGTGCCACCAACAGGGGGCAGGCCTTCCCTTCTCAATAAAGGCAATCAAGATAACACCCCCCCACACTGACATGATCATAGGCCTGTCTCTCAAGCCTATGATCTTTCCGTTGACAGCGAACACTAACCATCATATATGAGGATTTCAGAGAAACAAGGAACAAATTATGTGAACCTTATAATTAACACAGATTGCTGTTTTGAGATGTCTTCTAGGATGAAGTACAAGGAAGGAGGAGGACTCTAAGCTAAAACTACAAGATCCTTGAGTCCTGAGATCAAGACGTGTAGAACGGTCATAACAGAGTACTGAAGAGGGTCTTCTTCAAGTATTCAGTGAGGCTAACTGGTGAATTTGTGGAAGACTCGCCCAAAGATTAAGAACAGTACCCAGCACTTACATCTGACCAGGGATAGGGTCCATGTTCACCAGCCAGATAGAAAACTCATGATCCATGAGCCACTGGTAGAATACTCTTTGTTCAAGAGAAGACTAGTTGACCCTAGCAGGGCCCACTCTTCTGGAACCACACATAACACGTATGCAATCAAGACCTGAAATGATTAAAGGGTTTCCAACAAACTTAGTTGCATCTTAGAAGGAAGATCAAGAATATTTACAGAAATGTAAAGATTTCTAGCCTCAACACCATAATTTCTTCTTTTATTGATGTATTGGTCTTTTGAGACTGTGTCTCTCTCTGTATATAAAGTCAATTCTATACATATATATAGTCAGCATATGTAGCTGACACTGGCTCAAACTCATAATCCTCCTGCTTCAGTATCCCAAGAGTCAGGATGATGGCAATTTATCATCCCATATGACTTTAATGAGCCACAATTTCTGACCATCTAATGCATGTAGAAATGTGGGGAAACGTGCTCATAACTGGAATAATAATCAATCAAAGTAATAAAGAAAGACAGAAGAGTCAGGAAGTGTCTCAGTGAGTTGAGGAACTTGCCACCGAGCCAGATGACCTGGGTGCCCTCCCTGGGACCCGTATGGTGGAGGAAAGAAACCGTTCCCACCAGTCATCCTCTGACTTCCACACACATGCACACACAGAGAAAGACAGAAAGCTAAAAAGGAAATGTCGCAGGCATGAGAGAAGCGATGACATTCAAATGGCTATTATAACTACATTCCATGTGTTCTTGAAATTAAGCCAAGCCATAAAAGACTTTCTAAAAATTCAAACTTCTGTGGATGAAAACTACAGTTGGGAGGGGAAAGGTCTATTTGGCTTATAGTTTATAGTCTGTCAAGGGAAGGCAAGACAAGAACTCACGGCAGGGATCTAAAACAGAAAACAATGATGGGATCTCTGCTTACTGGCCTGCTTGCTCTGGCTTGCTCACCTGCATTTTGTTTGCCTATCCCGCCTAGGGATGGCATTGCCCACAGTGGGCTGGACCCTCTTGCATCAGTTAACCATTTTAAAAGGTCCCACAGAGCAATCTGATGGAGACAGTTCCTCAGGTGAGGTTGCTTTTTCCCAAGTGTCTCTAACTTTAACCTTGTATCCATGTAACCTTTTTTTTTTCTTTTAGGGAATCTCTTCTGAACATTTTCCTTGAGTTCAGATTTTAGCCCCCCCCACGTGTGTGTGTGTGTGTGTGTGTGTGTGTGTGTGTTTCTTTCTCTCTCCTCTCCTCTCTCCTCTTTCTCTTCCCTCTCTCCTCTTTGTCTCTCCTCTCTCTCTCTCTCTCTCTCTCTCTCTCTCTCTCTCTCTCTCTCTCCTGTCTATCTCTCTCTGCACCCCCCAAAATGAATTACTTTTCCGATCCTGTTAAACATTACCAGAATATTTTTTATAGAAAACTTGAACAATTCTCAGTGACCCACGGCCATACACACAGGATTTTAAATGCTTTTTTTAAGGACAGATTTAGGTATATTTATGCCATAGTTTATTACTTTCACCTACTGACTAACGTTTGTAATATTTCCAGTTTAGAGATATTGCAAAAGAGCTATTGCAAGTCTCTCCACACAAGTCAGTCTATGAACATGCGCTTTTACTGGGAGCAGGGGAGATCCAGAAATGAAATGTCATGAACCAAAGAGGATGTTAACACTTACTTTTTAAAACTTTTCCAATCAATGTTTTGCTTTTTCAAACACTGTCAAAATATTTCCCAAGGAACTTATCATTCTACGTTTCAATCAGGAATATATGAGAGCTACCTATGGCTACATGTTCCTTTAGCCCACTTACTAGGTTCTTAATGATATTGTCATTTAATTTGTATTTTTCTTGCCAGCTCATGATGAGAATCTTTTCAGGTTCTTATTGAACATTCAGCTATTTTTCTGGGGTAAAATATGTAACTGTGTAAGTTTTCCATTAAGGTGTAAAGTCAATTATTAGAAGAGAAGAACGTATTTTAGTAAGTAATACAAGAACAACCGGCTGCCCATATGCAGAAGGACTTTTGATTCATATTGTAATGCTAGAGATAGCAGTAG